>NC_087062.1:100805605-100924078 GCF_963678635.1 Symsagittifera roscoffensis | reverse complement strand
CCCCTATAGCCCTGTGATCGTCTATCGGTGCAAAAAAAAGTTTTATTTTATTTGAGTTACAAAAAAGTTGAAATTTCTTTGCTCTGAATGTTTGCGCTTGATCACATCTTAATCTCTGTGGTACCCCGTTGTTGGAAATATAGCGTTGCATAAACTTAATCGCAATGTCTGCGGTTGTGTTGGAAACAACTTTTGCTGTGGAAAACTTTGACCATTTATCTATAGCAACAAGTGTATAAGCATCCTTATTTAGTTAATCTGGGAAGGGTCTTGCGAAGTCTAATTGAACTTCCTCGTTAGGTTCTACTATCGGTTCCATAAGAAATGAATGTTTTTTCCTATAATGGGTTTTAAATTTTTACCTTGTTCCGTACACTCCCTGCAGCTTTGTGCAATGTGGACAATGGTTCGATGTATGTGTGGGAACCATATGTGTTGGCATAGATCCAACATGGCCGCCGATCCAGGATGAGTTAAGTGCAAGCTATTCAGAACTTTTTGTCGTGATTGAGTGGGTATTACTATTCTCTCGTCAATTAGTAGGGAGTCTTCGCGGACGTGGAGCCGATTTCTAATGTTATGCCAATATGGTCCATACGAAGTTTTTATGGCCTCACAGTCCCTTTTCTTGACGAAATTCATGAGTGGGCGGAGGTTCCAATCTTTCTTTGTTGCTGCGGCAATGAATCGTACTCCCAGCACCTTTTGCAGTTTCTTTCTGAATAGTAGGGTGTCTTCCTCAGTTTCTGTAGTCATCGTGGATCTCTCACTTGTTGCCACCACTCGTTCAGTGATCAGCTCATGGCTGGCCTAGAGTGATGTATTCCTCGTCATAGTTGGGGTTGCCTCGTTGTGACTTGTCTCCTCCTGTATAGTCTTTGTTGGGTCCATGCGGCTCACCCAGACTTCATTGTCTGATTTTTGTTCCCCGGACAGTTTTGTTTGTGTGGCTGTAGAAATTACTCCGGTCTCGGTCTGGCAGATCTTTGAGCCTTTTCAGTCGGTGATTTTTTTGTCTCGGTTTTCTTTTGCGCCGTCTGGTTGTTCCGTCTTGTAACCGTATTATCACTAAAAACGATCTTGGGAAAGTTTGATTTCTTCCTGGTTTCCTCCGCTTTTTGTATAAGCTCACGTGCATCCTGAATTGGAGATGTACTTTCAGCGTTAGCTTGCTTTTTTGGAAGTGTTTGTTTTTCGCGCGTTTTTTGATCAGTTCATGCGATGCTTTGTTTTGATTGGCTAGATTAGTAGAATGACGTTGTCAATCAATTCGAGGTTGTTTATGAATGCCTTAATTGATGCTACAACAAACTCTTCATCATACTGGCTGGGGGGTATTGCTAATCCAACTAGATTTTGTGAGTTATAGTCTATTAATCCCATTTTATTTCCCGCAAGAAGTTTGATATCAAAGTGGAATGGTAATAATCTATCAATCCACCGTGTTACCTACTCTGACTCGTTTTTGATCTTTCGCTTGGTGGTCTGTAATGACGGTGAAATGTTTTCTGTACAAGTAATATTTGACATGTTCGATTGCCGAAACTACTCCTTATAATTCGAGTTAGTTTACCGAATTTTTCAAGAAACGTGATGCGTATGGTAGGGCTATCCAATTCTGTGGTGAATTTTATTCTAAAGCTGTCCCTAAACTTGTGTTAGATGCATCACAAACTATGCGGGTTTTTAAATGCTGGTCAAAATGTTCATTTTGAGTGATTGCAGCTACAAGTTTTGGTAAGTTTTTTAAAGCGTTGTTATGTTCCGAGGACCGCTCGAGTGGTTTTTTCTTTTCTATGTTTTTTAGCAAGGGACGAAGTGCAGCAGCTACTTGTGCTAAATTTGGTATATAACGTGTGAGGTGGTGTATTGACCCCATAAAGCTGTTTAGTTGCATAAATGGTTTTGGTAGTGATAATTTTTCTATTGCTTCGGTTTTCTTAGTGAGCGGTGTTCTTCCTTCGCTATTAATGTTGAACCCTAACCACTCAATCTGTTTACAAGCGAACTTACATTTCTCAAGTGAAATTGCAAGATTTTCTTCTTTTAGCTTCTGTTGATGTAGTTCGGTAAAGCCTTTCGTAACAATCAGTATGTCATCTAAGTATGCATATGTGTTTGGGCAATTCGTCAACGTTAAATCAACGGCTTTTTCGAATTCGGCTGGCATGTCTGTAAGACCGTAGAATCCGGTTTGGAATTGATATGTTCCAGTTGCATTGCCACCGATTAAGCTGAAATTGCACTGTCCGCTGGTTCGCGTGTTTTCTGATCCAGCGGGATTTGAGAGTATGCATATCTAAGGTCGAGTTTTGAAAACAATATCTGTTTTTTATGTCTGACTTTACTATATGGGCTATGTTATCCAGTAATAGATCAATATTGGGCATTTTATATTTGTTTTTATGTATTAAAATTGTTGACTTTCTTTAAATCCAATGCAAGTTTAACTGTTTGATCTTTTTTCACAGTGATGACAATTGGACTGATGAATTGTCTATCCAAACACTTATCTAATTTGATAATATGTTTCTGATCAATCAGTTTGTTTAGTTATTCCTCCGCAACTTCTTGTAAATGTATTGGGATGCGGCGACCTTTTTGTTGTATCGGAACGAATTCTCTAATAAATTGTGTCTTCATTATATAATTCTTGGATTTTCCAATACGTACTCACTGTTGTGCAAAATTTTCTTTGAACAATAGTTTAATTGCCGGATCAGACTGTTCCTGGTCTCGTATGGCATGTACGTTTTGTTTTTATTGTTCTTGTATCCGTTTAATAACGATTTGTGGTAACAAGTTTTTTCCTATAATGATCGCTTTTTTGTCATCTACTACGATGAATGGAGCTGATTGCACCTGCCAGCCTCCTGACTCGTTAGCAATAATCAATCTTCCCTTTGGAACGATCGTGTCACCGTTATAGCATGCTAAGTTCCGTACGGTGTCATCTGTTGGGACAATTTTAAACGTTGCCTCTTTGTTATTGTGTTGGAGACGCCGTGCTTTTCTTTGGTTGAGAAAAGACATTAGGCTTCCCGAATCAGCGATAGCAAACAATTATTCTGAACTCGTCTTCAATTTGACAATATGTCCGTTTAAGTCGTTCTCTGCTAGTGTTCTTGTGGTTTTGATCTCGAATGATTCTGCGATTGCCATTACCGAAAAATTATCTATCTGATAATCCCCCCAACCGTTGCTGGAAGAAAATTCGGCAAATGCCACTGGATCGTTTCCTGTTCCGAGATTTTCCGTCTCTAGTTCCTCCTGTTTATCTGTATCTTCCAGATAGTTAACTTGTGTGGAACAGCAAACTTTAGCAAAGCGGCCCCGTTTAGCGCATTTAGCACAAGTTTTATTTTTAGCGGGGCAGGACTATAAATGATTTTGATTATATTAATTTCCGCATTTGTAACACTGTTTTTGACTACCTGTATTGGCATTTCTCTGTTGTCCTCTGTTGTTTTGTGACCCCGTGTGAACGGTCGTCCTCGGGATCCTCGTCCTCTTTGTGCGTTTTGATTGTTGCAGTAATACGCGCGCACCCGCGTGTTTATGTTGTTAACCGGTTCTTGTTTGGGCGTAACTTGTTGTCCTCCCAACGGATTCGTTTTCATAGTACGACTATGTTCGATTCCTTTTTCTCTACGTATAGCATAATCATATGCGTCTTGTGGGGTCCTGGTTTGTGCTAACAATTCTTCAGCTATTTTATCATGATTCATGTGTGCGGTGAACCTGTCTCAAACCCATTCATCCTCACAATCCCCGCAATCCGCGCGTGATGCTGGTTCCATGGGGTCTGCATGAAATTGTTCTAAACTCTCTGTTTTCTTTTGTTTTCGACAGAAGAAATTGTACCTTTCGAAGGCGATTATTCTAGTTGTTACAAAAATATCCTCGAGGGTTGTCATTAGTTCTTGTGTGGAGACAGTGTGTAGTTCCAAATTGGGTCTTTTTTGTTGTATTTGTCTTTGTCCTTCTGCTCCTAAGCATAAGAATATGTAACTGCGTAATTTTGCGTAGGCTTTGTCCCATCTGAAGGAATTACGAAGTACTCCTTTCTCTCATGCTTTTATTACGTGGTTCTCCCAACCAACTCTTTTCTCTTGGTTTCTGACTTCTCTATTCTTCTTTTGTGCCTCAGTTTCTCCTGTGATTTCAACCTTGTACACTGGTTCTGGAGGCTCGACCAATGCTGGTCGGGCTCTCAATAGATTTCGTAGTTCTATCCCGTCTTTCTCAAATATCGCCATTTCCATTATTGCTGCCCACTTGGACCATTCTAGAGGTGGTTCAACAGATGCCTTCTCCCAGAACGGGTTTAAGTTGAGTTTATTTTTGAGTATCCTGATGGCTGCGCCATATCATACCTCAATGTATGATCTTCTAATCCTGGAATCCGAATGGATCGGCAAACTGAGATTTTAGTGCGAAGCGAGATAAAAAAACTAACTGGAACCAATGTTAATTCTTGGTCTGACCGATCGTTCGGTCACCGTTTGAGAGAAGATCTCTTAAGGTCGGTTGACCGGCCATATGTATGGTTATAACATACGTTAACATAAAACATGTATATAAATATTTATATCTAGGTTTTGTCGGTTCATGCCGGATAAAGTTATCAGCACTGAAGATAGATATTTACAAATTCAAAATAACACAGAGGGATTGAAGAACCAGCAAAACTTCAAAAATTGAGTTTTGAAGTTATAATCAAAACTTCTAGCAAAAATCACAATTTTGGTTGCTTTTCGTATATAACCCTTCGCCACAAAAATGATGAAAAAAATATAAAATGTGATTAAAATTTTGAATAAAAAGACAAATAAAACGTATCTGGCCTCAAATATATAAAATTTTTATGGAAGAAAACAGCAAAAAAAAATAGGGAAAAGATGAAAAAAGTTGAGGCTCAACTTTTTCAGCTGCTGCTTGCCTTTTTGATTTATGACAATTGAGTTATGAAGTTTTTTTTTTAATTTGTCATTTAGAAGGGACGGTATAACAAAAAAACCGGCTGCGTTTTGATTTAAGCTATTGTTGATAATATTTTTTTGCTGGCATCTATTCCCACAACCGCAACATGAAACAATTTGTTTAGCTAGTCACCTTCTTTCTATATATTCATTTTCCTACACATGCAATCTCATGATATTTCATATCTGAGAAGGAGGCATAGTTTTGGATATCCTTGATAAAGAAAACAATAAATCAGTACAAGTGCGTTCTATTTCTGATTTGATGTTTTGAGCATTCTTACTGGTCAAAAATTAGACTAAATTTTTCGAAAGACAATTAACCCCCTTAAATGGCGCAAAAATTAATCGTAGGCGAAAAAATTTCAGCGCAATCCGCAACAGGCCAAAATCAAATTTGTCGCGTAATCCGCAGCATTGCTACTTTTCTTTGGTCTTCTATGCTGTTTTGGATTCCACAAACAAATTCGTAAACCATTGTACCGCTCAAAATCGCTCGAAAAATAGGCGAAGTTGCGAATTGCGCAACTGTGTTTGCGGAATCCAGAACAGTTTGTGGAATCCACAAACAAATAACGAGACATGTGTAAGTAGAATCCGCAAAATGTAATTGGAATCCGCAAGTTGTAAGTGGAGTCCGCATTTTGTTTGTGGATTCTATTTACACATATTTATATGTGTGATAGCCTTTAAAATGATATCTTTCAAATACATGATTTGATTTTACTAGAATTGAATTTTTTATAAAAGAACTTTACTGGGATTAATCAGTGTTTGGGATTAATGGAATCCCAATTACTTAGCAGTACTTGGGATCGATGAAATCCCAAATACTGAACTAATTCGACGGTTTGCTATGCGTTGGGTTTCTAATCCCTCTCAACCTAATGAATCCAAATAATGGATATATTCAATATTCTTTCCACATTATTCCAGTTTTTGGGATTCCATCAATCCCAAATACTGACCAGTATTTGGGATCGATGGAATCTCAAATACGGACCTAATTTGGCGATATGCTATGTGTTGTGTTTCCATACACTCTCAACCCAATGATTACAATTACTGCATTTATTCGGCATTATGCTTCCAAAATCAAAATTTGGGATTGTTGCAATCCGAAATACTGACCTAATTTGTCGATATGCGGTGTGTTCCATACAATCTCAACTCAATGACTTCAATTATTGAAATTTTTCGGTGTTGTGTTTCCAAAATACTGAAAGATGACATCCACCGAATTAGGTAACCAATATTTAAGACATGTTTGTGGATTCCGCTGACAATGGTTAATTCGTTGCTTTTAAATTCTGCATTGCTAGAGAATACTAAGCTACATTTCAAATTTGAAGTTAAGTTCGAAGAAAAAAAAACGTAAATTAAATCAGCGCTGAAATGGCTTTTTTCGGGAGTTTTTTTTATCGACTTCAAGTGTTCTTCGAAATAATTGAAATTTGGGTACACACCCGCGCCGTAATTAATTTTACTTCACATCGTAAGTAGTCGGAACAAAATCTGTATCATTCAGCACCAGTCGTTTGACTGTTTACGTGGGTACGCTCTCTAGTCGATGGTATCTACTCGAAGACAGAGCTCTAGTAGAATAAAGAACATTATTTTGAGCAAGTCGCTGCTTAAAAAATTTCAACCTATACAAAAAATGAGCCAAGGGAAACAAAAAAACTATCAGCAGTTTCTGGAGCCAAAATTTGAGCACAAAAATTCCGTCAATTTCTCAAAAAAAGTAGCCAGTACGAGACTTCTTGTATCAGAGCGAAGCTTTGAGTGTTCCAACTGCCATTTAAACATTACCCACAAACGCTATGATAAGTAAAAAGTCATATATTTCAAACAAAACTGCTCGTATCAGGGCGAAGCCCTGATTGTTCCGACTGCCTTTTAAGGTTTATGGAGCAGTAATAACATAAAAAAATTTAATGAAAAAAAAATGAAATTTTTTTTTTCTAAAATTTGAAATTTTTTAAATGAAAATCACCCCCCACACGCCATATAAAGTACCACTCAATAGACTTCGCTCCTAGCAACAAATAAATTATGGCAAATGAGCTTCTTTCCACCAATTTGGAACGATTTCTAAGACGGATTAAATTCTAAGACGGGTTAATAGCGCGAAATATATCGCGCGTTAATTATCTCAAATTGGTCAAAATGGCAATCCTTAAACGCCCATAACTTAACAAAAAATGATCACAGGTGAAGTATTTTTTTCAAATTTAAGTTCAGAGCAACAATAGTTTTTGAATGATATTTTAAAAAAAGGCTAGTTAAAAAGTCGAAATTTGTCTGAAGAAAAAACCCACCCCGAGCACAAGTATTCCGTTACTTTCGTATCGAAAGTCGGAGCATAAGTTTTGGACGATTTATTACTCGGATTAAATCTCCGCTTACGCATTAGCAGCACGAAAAACATCGCGCACTAGTTGTCCCGAATTGGGCGATTTGGCAACCTTTAGATCCTCATAATTGTACAAAAATTGTTCACAGGTTAAATGTCTCCGTGAATTTGAGCTCAGAACAACAATACGTTTTGGATGATTTAAAAAATTCCTTAAAAATGGCTAGTTAAAAAGAACATATTTGTCTAAATTATAAAATACACACCGAGCGATAACATTCCGTACTTTCAACGGAAATGGGAACAATGAAATTTGATCTAGACTAATGCACTGCCTCTGCTACATGTAAATTTGATTGTAGCGTTCTTTTAAAACTCGTAGAATTGCAAAGCTGGCAGATTTGAAACCTTTAACGAGGAATCTAGTCGCTGAAGAAAATAAGTCAAGCTCAACTCAACAAATCGCCAAGTTTCGAATACTGTTGAACAACTTTTTGCAGGTAAAGTTGGGGAAAAACCATAATTATTTTGAGCAAAAATATACTAACCAGAGCAACCGTTTTCCATTGTTTTTCTTGGAAAACTGTAAAGCTAAACTTAGCTTCTTAGATTATGAATGACACCACTTGGCATGCTTCAATTAAAATTTTGGATCCACTGAAATATTTCGCCCTGTTGTGATTGCATCTTATTTTGCATTTATTGCAAACCTTATTTAGCTTATTGAGATTAGATAACAGGTCACTCTTATATGACCTTCATTGGCCATTCTCTCCGGCGGAGAGAATGATCTCTCATTGTTTTAATGTTTTAACTTACCGACTAATTCACTTTAAGTCTTTATCCTTTTTAATAGCTTTAACTTAGAATTGGCTACAACAAAGTAATATTTTATCATGGCGCAGTCAAATAATGAACCTAATGTGAGAGGAATACCTTCATTTTGGCAAAACCATACTGTAGATCCTTCCATTCCCTGGGAAGATTGGAGCGATCTGTTTCACTTAGCTATAATTGCTAAAGAGATTATAGACATAGAAAACTTACTAAATCCTTCGGAGAGACATCACCCTCAACCTCCAAAATTGGAAAATCCGATGGATGGTGAAACAGATAACCAAAGACAGTCAAGAATGGAGAGAAACACCCAACAACAAAGACGAAATGACAAAGAGGAATCAGCCTCGATCAAGTCTGAAACCAAGAAATTCAATGGAATGCGACTAGAAGAAGCTGATAAAAAACTACGATCAGTTCTATATCTAACATTGGGAAATGAAGGAAAAAGGATTTTCGGACAAACCTTTACCAAGGTGAAAATCTTACAAATCTCTTTTAAAGAATTTTGGAATTCCCTAGCGATCGCTTTCGTAAGAAAGACAAATGTCACATTTGAACGACATAAACTGCTAAACCGAAAACAACGGGATAGAGAATCGCTTGAACATTTTTGGGATGCCTTAGCAGAAATGGCGAAAAAGTGCGACATAACCGCAGTAGGAGAAGAGTGGATACGAGACATTTTCATCAACAATATGAAAAACTACGACATTCAAAGAAAACTGCTAACAGAAACTCTTCCGCAACGATAAGCACTAAACGTAGCACTCATAGATGAAAAGGGAATTTTAAATCACCTAAAGCTAACAAACAATTTTAAATCCAACGGATCATCCGTACTAAATCACACAGCCATTTTAACGTCAAAAGAGAGCCAACTCTCAATATCGAAAATAGCAACAACTGTATGAAGTGCGAAGGAATTTTCTCAAAGGGCCACCTAGCAGTTTGCCCAGCAAAGGAAACTACCTGTACTCCTTGCAGATATAAAGGTCATTTTACCAGACTTTGTAGATCTCGCCGTAAAAATGTAAACTTTGTAAATAGCCAAACTGTAGATAATACAGATTTTATTCCGTCGGATACTCCGGATGTAAATACAGACCATATAATTGAGATGGTTGTGGCGTCATAAACGCATGGTCGGAATCTGGACAAAGCGAAAACGACGATTATTCTGTATTAAACGTAACTACGATTTTTGATGAAGATGGAAAAGATGTGAAGAAACTATTGAATATTGACCTCGGAAAAGAAAATCGAGTAATTTTAAATATACAAGTGGATTCAGCTAGCCCGGTCAGCTGCCTCAATAAATTTACACGAATTGAAACTATGAGACACTTACTTTAAAATCTATCCGGTGGATAAGGCAACCAAGGACCTTTACTGTGGATTCACTGATAACGCCATAATCATTTCTGGAAAGGTGAAATTTTTGATCTTTTCAAACGGCTGGTCAGACAATGACTGTCATTTCTTTTTGACCGAGGGACACGAGAGAAATATCTTAGAAAATGACAATCTACCGAAAGTGGGAATAGAAGTCTCACAGAAAAACTTCCCGCATTTCCAGACTAACAAGCAGTGTAAGTCAATAAAATACATCTCTCAAACAGACAAAGATAGGAAAATTCTAAGCATATCAAAAACATTCAAAAATTTATTCCTTCGGATTGGAAAAATTAAAAACCAGATGAAAATCACCCACTTTAACGAACCCCCAAAACTAATTCAACTAAAAGGAAGACGAGTTCCCCTACATTTACTGGATTCTGTTAAGACAGAACTAAACAGATTAAAAGACGAGGGACATATTAAAAAACTAGAAAACTGTGGCGAAGTTCGTTTTATCAGTCCAATAGTCATTACTTGCAAAAAAGACAAATCCAACAAACTAGCTTTGGATTCAAAGTTTATAAATAAACAAATCTACAAGAACAAATACCAAGTGCCGAACATCCACGAAATGGTAGACAACGTCGGGGCGCAAATTGCTAATGATTCCGTTGGAGAAGTGTGGTTTACTAACTTAGACCTAAATTAGGCATACTGTCAATATGCATTAGATACATTTACTAGCAATCAATAAAATTTTAGTATCGTGGGCGGTGATATTACGGGTACTTACCAATTTTAACCGGCTTTAAACGGACTAGGTGATATGCCTAACGAATTTCAAAGAGTAATGGATTCTACGTTAGGTTCTATCCCTTTTACCAACTGTTACCTTGATGACATTTTAATCGCTTCCAAATGAACATTTTTAGACCACACGAACATTGTGTTAAAAATTTTATCAACACTGGACGAATATAACTTCGCGTTCAACTGGTCAAAATGTAAAATATTTCAAAAAGAAATAAAGTGGTTGGGACTCAAAATCTCAAAAACAGGAATCATACCTTTATTCGACAAATCGAAAGCAATAAAACACTTACCTGTTCCACAGAACTTGAAAGAATTAAGATCATTTTTCGGATCTACAAATCAGTACATCAAGTTTGTCCCGAATTTAGCCTCTCTAGGAAGCCCACTTGGACCGCTTTTTAATAAGAATCGATCTTCCAATGGAACCAAGACCATACGAAAGCGTTTGAGAAAATTAAACAAGAAATTGTAAATCTAACAGAGAATACACCTTTTGATGTAAAACGCAACACTAGAGTAAAAACGGACGCGTCGCACAATGGTTTGGGAGCTTCCCTCGAACAACTCCAAGGGAATGACTGGAAAGCAATTTCTTTTGCCTCTCGTTTTTTAAACCCACACGAGTCAAAATATTCTACGAATGAGCTCGAAATGTTAGGGGTTGTATGGGCCGTCGAACACTACAAAAACTACCTTTACGGATCGGAATTTGAAGTAATTACTGACCACAAAGCCTTACTTTCCGCTCTCTCACCAAATCACGTAAATAAAACATATCATAGTAGATTAAAAAGATGGGTGGTCAGATTGTTACCTTTTGATTTGACAATTAATCATCTAGCAGGAAAGGATATGAGCTTCACTGACCTTATTTGTGGGATTCAATCTGGAAAAGCCCTCCCAATATCTCATTACGACGAAAATTTGTAGTGGCAAATTCGATATGATTAACAAATCAATTAATCCGTCCGAGAAACAAAAAATTACCTGCTCAGCCATTGGTTCTAATCTGGAAAATTCCGATTACGCTAAGTTACGTAACTACTTAATAGTGTCAGTATTAAAACTAATAAACTCGATTTTCCCAATTTGTTCATCTAATCACAATAGAACGGAACTTTGTACTTCAAATTGTATTCCAACGGATTATTCAAACACGAACCCAAAAATCATTTTTATTTCTAATTCCGCTGTTTTTTAAATCGTAATTCTTAGTTGTAGATTGATTAACTCGCCTATAGTTAAAAAAATTGTAAATACTGTTAATATGAATCATAAGAATATTGTAATTAATCCTTCTACTTCCGGTATTTCAGTAGATTTAGATCTCTCGCTATTAACTGACCACCCTAATCTTGTTAAAAAATAACGTGAAAACTTGAAGTTGCCGGATCGACCCTTGGACTTGAACATCCTCTTTAACGCCAAGCTGGTAGCCTTTTTGACAGAAGATGACCCCATGTTGAACCCAATGGTCGAAGCACTTCAAAACAAAGTGGAAAAGATTAATGCGAATTCCCCTTACTTAAAACACTTCACTAGAGATTTACACGAATCCGACGGATTGTTATACATGGACGGTAAACTAGTTATACCTTTTACCCTGAAAAACGCGATGATAAAGACTCTCCATGAAACTCATCCAGATCAATTCGGAATGAAGTATTTGGCACAATACATCTGTTGGCCTCATATTAACAGGCAAATTTACTTTCATGGCTTAAACTGCTAAAAATGCACATCAGCGGGTAAGAATTTGAAAACTGTTATCCCAAACTCACAAGCTAGTGAACTTTCTCCATTATTGGAACCAAACGAAGAACTAAACTTAGACTTCGCTGGACCCTTGGATTCCTATTGGGGGTCAAACAAATATATTTTACTTTGCATTGATAAAATTTCCAAATTTCCGTCGGCAAAAATTACGTCTTCTACTTCTTCAAAAACAGTTATCGAATTTTTAGAGGATTATATATTTTTTCATGTTATACCGTATTCAAAACATCAAAAATGTACACTGTAAAATGCCGTTTCAAAGATTATCTGGAATTTCGTTCATGTTACCAATCCAAAATCAAATATTCTCCATTTGAAATTCAATATAACAGAAAACCAAATACAATTTGGAAACAATTAGCTTCTGGTAAACCTTCCTTTAGAATTTTAGACAAAGGGAAATTTATATTGTCTAAAGAACGGGCAAATGACTGGAACTTGGACGATAGACTCGAGGATGGATACAAGTACGACTTGGTAGCGAAAAAGAACCAAACGCCGATCGAAAAGGGCTATAATACCGACTAGGCCTCATCCTCGAAAAGAATACCATTCCAAAGCCCTTCAAAGGTAAAATCCTTCGGAAAACAAACGGTAACATCAATCGAGACTGTTTCTATAAGGAATTGAACAAAAGAATCATAAACTCGTCTACTTCGACAGTAGAATTATCCGACTGAAAAATAATACGAAAAGCGGACCTTGCGATTCCTAAATCTACCTCGATTTAAATCAGACCTTTTAAAGGAAGTATTTCATTCCCTTATTTCCCTTATCCTAATGTTGAAGTAGGTCAGAAGCAGGAGGGTTCGAGACGAAAACAAAAACCGAAGAAACCGATGCCTAGGACTCCCAAGAAAGTTGAACTGGTCCCATCCGATAACCTGACAAGGACACGCGTGTCGGGGACATCCTAAAAACCAATCCGAAGACAAACTCACCGCTCAAAGAAGTCGTCAACCCCTCCAGGTTACCTAGTTTCAGATGAATTCATGCTAATTCCTTCGGATATTTCGGATACTAGTGAATGGGAATGGATAGCGGGCTGTTTCCCCTGTAGAGATGTAGCCAGAGAGCGTTTTGTTTCCGACTCATGCACGACTCATATTCCAAATGGAATTGGCCCTAATTTTAGCGTAACCATTAATGACACAAAATCTGAGGCTTTAGAAAACAATACGGCTCAATACGGAGAACAATTTGAAGACCAGACTTTTGAGTGCCCAATAAGCCTTATCCCCGCTAACCGAACCTCTAGTGAATTGGAACAGAAGACCAGAACTCAGAGGGAGGAAAAAAATGCCATCAAGCCACGGGAGTTTCAGGACGATCGTAATCCAACGGACTTGGGCCCAGTAGCAGACTTCCCGGTTTGCGAGATAGTAGATTCCGCTGACGATCCCACGACCCCATCAGCAAACCTGTAAAGTTCCTCTCACCATCCGACACTCTAGTAGAAATGTTAATCCACCGAAATTTTACGGTCAAAGGTATTTTATAGATGCCGCAGATAGATCTCAAGAAACCTCTGGTTCGGCAGCTAACCCCATCGTGATAGAAATTGACGATAACACCACTCATGATGCAGACAGTGCCGTGGCTCCGGCGGAGTTGATCCTAATTGACTCGGATTCACCATCTCCCGAACAAACCTCCACTTCTTCAACTGATGAATCGCTAAGGATGGCAGTAGATAACTTTGGAGAACATTCAGAACTAGATAGTGAACTTTTTAATGCTGAACTCGAAAACTTTTTAAATGAGTATAGAAGTTGTAAACAATAATCATAATACCTATTCCCTTCTCGAGTACTTTCCACTTCACACACCGGTGCTAAACTGTATTTTCAACAAATTTGAGTTGGAAGACTTAGTGTGCACAACTGTTTGTAAATCAATCCTTCGGAGTACTCAGTCGTAATTTTGCTCATCGCATCCTGCCTTCATAAAATCCCTATCAGCCAATTTATCTAACTTCCGCGACCTGACACCTTTCCACCTATTAAACTGCGGTGTTAATTTCGTTTTTGGAGTTTTTACCCCTTACTTATCTTTTAGATCTTATCCTTTGGATACCGGATAACCTTAACCTCAATCATTAGTGCATTATTTAATGCTAGTGTTGGTGCTTTAGCTAATTTCAGTTACTTACTCAGTAGTGCAATAATATTTTTCCTCTGTCCCCAAAAGGGGGAGAAAGGACTCAGTCTCAGTTATTTCGTGTTTTGTATTTTACTTATCGGGCACTAATTGAAATTTTTCCTGCTTAGAGGAATGTTGTGATTGCATCTTATTTTGCATTTATTGCAAACCTTATTTAGCTTAATTAGATTAGATAACAGGTCACTCTTTTATGACCTTCATTGGCCATTCTCTCAGGCGGAGAGAATGATCTCTCATTGTTTTAATGTTTTAACTTACCGACTAATTCACTTTAATTTTTTATCCTTTTTAATAGTTTTAACTTAGAATTAGCTACAACAAAGTAATATTTTATCACACGCCCATGTTTTTCACTAAACTTTTTTGGGGTAAAGTTTTTGGACCAAATTTCGGAAAAGAAATTAGATCAAATTAATTCTGCTATTATTTTAAGCAAGTTTTGTCTTCATAAGTTTTCACTAAAAACTCAACCTAATTTGGGAAAAACGCGTTTTAAATTTCAAGTTTAACGCGTTTTGTCCGATTAATTTAAATCAGCACTGTAGAACTAAAGCTTTCTATGGAGATTTCTAATTAGGCTGCATTCTGATTGGTCGAAAATTGGACTAACTGAATCTTCTCAACAAGTAAAGAGCTGATTCAAAATACAAAAAGCATAAAAATTAAAACTTAAACGCGTTTCTCTCAACTTGGTTTAATTTAAGATTAGAAATTATTTTGACAAAACTTGCTTAAATTTTCAGCAGAAATATTATAGGGCCAATTATTTTAAAAAACATGCCCAATGTTTTTTTTCCAAAGCCAATCGTTTCCGGCTTTTTTCAGGCATCAAAAATTACGCCACAACACCGGTTCAACTGCCATTAGAAGTTTACCACGGTGAGCTTCTTATGTAGCCAAAAAATTTAACAAGGTCACTAAAAAATGAGCAACCTATTTAAAATTGTTTTTAAGTACAACATTGGTTTTTTATATAGTAAAAATGACTACTTTTTGATTATCCTTTTTTGACTAGACTTTTTGACTATCAAACAAAAATAATTTTATTTATACTAAATTTGAAATAATATAATCTTCTTCAACATTCTTCGGCGGCTACAATTTTATAGGTTTATCAGCAATTGGTCCAGTGGTTTCGGCGTACTTTTTAATTGATTGAAAGAAGGCGAAAAAGATCGATTTCTGGGGTAAAATTTTGGGCCCGAATTGTGACAAAATTAAATTACTCGTACTAATTTTGCTGAAACTTTTGAGTTCTATTCGTTTTGTCCGGATAATGTAAAGCAGCACTGTACTTAATCTACCTAATGTACGTGGGATGTGAACCTCTCTGAACCTCATTCAAAATGCATTCCTCTGATCACCCAAAACAGTCCTCATTCAACAATACATTTTACCAAGTCCATTTTGCTTGATCAACCTCAAAACTTCTAACCCTTTGGAGCCATTATTTGTAGAAAAAAAAAACATTTTTGTCTGAAGCTTCAAAAAAGTGTCTAAAAGCGGTATTTTTGGCCGCTCTTTTAATCAGTCTATCTCATTTTTTTTTACAATTCGCGTTTTCAAAGCGGGTTTTTCTTGCTTTAATAGGATCATTAGGTTGTTTGGTAGAGCTCGGGCGCGGATCTAAAATTTCTTTAAAAAGTTCCAAAAAACGACAAAATTTTAATTTCTTGCCCAAAAATCCGCCCAAAGAAAACCAAGATGAGAGCCTGAGTGAATTTATAAAGCATTTTCGAAAAAAAACTAAGAAATTAATGCAAATCGCAGCTCTTTTTATTCCTTGCTGTGGTACGGCGGGTGTGCCTCCTTTTGTGTAATGTAACGCATTGTGTATTGAATTGATGATACAGGTCATAATGTTAGTCTGAGTCAGTTGATGTTATTATGTCAAGGCCGGTACTTGCCGACCGAGTCAATTTTTTGTGATGAATGAAAATCACTCTCTCAATATCTGGTGAAAATCACTCTCTCAATATCTGGTGAAAATCACTCTCTCAATATCTGGTGAAAATCACTCTCTCAATATCTGGTGAAAATCACTCTCTCAATATCTGGTGAAAATCACTCTCTCAATATCTGGTGAAAATCACTCTCTCAATATCTGGTGAAAATCACTCTCTCAATATCTGGTGAAAATCACTCTCTCAATATCTGGTGAAAATCACTCTCTCAATATCTGGTGAAAATCACTCTCTCAATATCTGGTGAAAATCACTCTCTCAATATCTGGTGAAAATCACTCTCTCAATATCTGGTGAAAATCACTCTCTCAATATCTGGTGAAAATCACTCTCTCAATATCTGGTGAAAATCACTCTCTCAATATCTGGTGAAAATCACTCTCTCAATATCTGGTGAAAATCACTCTCTCAATATCTGGTGAAAATCACTCTCTCAATATCTGGTGAAAATCACTCTCTCAATATCTGGTGAAAATCACTCTCTCAATATCTGGTGAAAATCACTCTCTCAATATCTGGTGAAAATCACTCTCTCAATATCTGGTGAAAATCACTCTCTCAATATCTGGTGAAAATCACTCTCTCAATATCTGGTGAAAATCACTCTCTCAATATCTGGTGAAAATCACTCTCTCAATATCTGGTGAAAATCACTCTCTCAATATCTGGTGAAAATCACTCTCTCAATATCTGGTGAAAATCACTCTCTCAATATCTGGTGAAAATCACTCTCTCAATATCTGGTGAAAATCACTCTCTCAATATCTGGTGAAAATCACTCTCTCAATATCTGGTGAAAATCACTCTCTCAATATCTGGTGAAAATCACTCTCTCAATATCTGGTGAAAATCACTCTCTCAATATCTGGTGAAAATCACTCTCTCAATATCTGGTGAAAATCACTCTCTCAATATCTGGTGAAAATCACTCTCTCAATATCTGGTGAAAATCACTCTCTCAATATCTGGTGAAAATCACTCTCTCAATATCTGGTGAAAATCACTCTCTCAATATCTGGTGAAAATCACTCTCTCAATATCTGGTGAAAATCACTCTCTCAATATCTGGTGAAAATCACTCTCTCAATATCTGGTGAAAATCACTCTCTCAATATCTGGTGAAAATCACTCTCTCAATATCTGGTGAAAATCACTCTCTCAATATCTGGTGAAAATCACTCTCTCAATATCTGGTGAAAATCACTCTCTCAATATCTGGTGAAAATCACTCTCTCAATATCTGGTGAAAATCACTCTCTCAATATCTGGTGAAAATCACTCTCTCAATATCTGGTGAAAATCACTCTCTCAATATCTGGTGAAAATCACTCTCTCAATATCTGGTGAAAATCACTCTCTCAATATCTGGTGAAAATCACTCTCTCAATATCTGGTGAAAATCACTCTCTCAATATCTGGTGAAAATCACTCTCTCAATATCTGGTGAAAATCACTCTCTCAATATCTGGTGAAAATCACTCTCTCAATATCTGGTGAAAATCACTCTCTCAATATCTGGTGAAAATCACTCTCTCAATATCTGGTGAAAATCACTCTCTCAATATCTGGTGAAAATCACTCTCTCAATATCTGGTGAAAATCACTCTCTCAATATCTGGTGAAAATCACTCTCTCAATATCTGGTGAAAATCACTCTCTCAATATCTGGTGAAAATCACTCTCTCAATATCTGGTGAAAATCACTCTCTCAATATCTGGTGAAAATCACTCTCTCAATATCTGGTGAAAATCACTCTCTCAATATCTGGTGAAAATCACTCTCTCAATATCTGGTGAAAATCACTCTCTCAATATCTGGTGAAAATCACTCTCTCAATATCTGGTGAAAATCACTCTCTCAATATCTGGTGAAAATCACTCTCTCAATATCTGGTGAAAATCACTCTCTCAATATCTGGTGAAAATCACTCTCTCAATATCTGGTGAAAATCACTCTCTCAATATCTGGTGAAAATCACTCTCTCAATATCTGGTGAAAATCACTCTCTCAATATCTGGTGAAAATCACTCTCTCAATATCTGGTGAAAATCACTCTCTCAATATCTGGTGAAAATCACTCTCTCAATATCTGGTGAAAATCACTCTCTCAATATCTGGTGAAAATCACTCTCTCAATATCTGGTGAAAATCACTCTCTCAATATCTGGTGAAAATCACTCTCTCAATATCTGGTGAAAATCACTCTCTCAATATCTGGTGAAAATCACTCTCTCAATATCTGGTGAAAATCACTCTCTCAATATCTGGTGAAAATCACTCTCTCAATATCTGGTGAAAATCACTCTCTCAATATCTGGTGAAAATCACTCTCTCAATATCTGGTGAAAATCACTCTCTCAATATCTGGTGAAAATCACTCTCTCAATATCTGGTGAAAATCACTCTCTCAATATCTGGTGAAAATCACTCTCTCAATATCTGGTGAAAATCACTCTCTCAATATCTGGTGAAAATCACTCTCTCAATATCTGGTGAAAATCACTCTCTCAATATCTGGTGAAAATCACTCTCTCAATATCTGGTGAAAATCACTCTCTCAATATCTGGTGAAAATCACTCTCTCAATATCTGGTGAAAATCACTCTCTCAATATCTGGTGAAAATCACTCTCTCAATATCTGGTGAAAATCACTCTCTCAATATCTGGTGAAAATCACTCTCTCAATATCTGGTGAAAATCACTCTCTCAATATCTGGTGAAAATCACTCTCTCAATATCTGGTGAAAATCACTCTCTCAATATCTGGTGAAAATCACTCTCTCAATATCTGGTGAAAATCACTCTCTCAATATCTGGTGAAAATCACTCTCTCAATATCTGGTGAAAATCACTCTCTCAATATCTGGTGAAAATCACTCTCTCAATATCTGGTGAAAATCACTCTCTCAATATCTGGTGAAAATCACTCTCTCAATATCTGGTGAAAATCACTCTCTCAATATCTGGTGAAAATCACTCTCTCAATATCTGGTGAAAATCACTCTCTCAATATCTGGTGAAAATCACTCTCTCAATATCTGGTGAAAATCACTCTCTCAATATCTGGTGAAAATCACTCTCTCAATATCTGGTGAAAATCACTCTCTCAATATCTGGTGAAAATCACTCTCTCAATATCTGGTGAAAATCACTCTCTCAATATCTGGTGAAAATCACTCTCTCAATATCTGGTGAAAATCACTCTCTCAATATCTGGTGAAAATCACTCTCTCAATATCTGGTGAAAATCACTCTCTCAATATCTGGTGAAAATCACTCTCTCAATATCTGGTGAAAATCACTCTCTCAATATCTGGTGAAAATCACTCTCTCAATATCTGGTGAAAATCACTCTCTCAATATCTGGTGAAAATCACTCTCTCAATATCTGGTGAAAATCACTCTCTCAATATCTGGTGAAAATCACTCTCTCAATATCTGGTGAAAATCACTCTCTCAATATCTGGTGAAAATCACTCTCTCAATATCTGGTGAAAATCACTCTCTCAATATCTGGTGAAAATCACTCTCTCAATATCTGGTGAAAATCACTCTCTCAATATCTGGTGAAAATCACTCTCTCAATATCTGGTGAAAATCACTCTCTCAATATCTGGTGAAAATCACTCTCTCAATATCTGGTGAAAATCACTCTCTCAATATCTGGTGAAAATCACTCTCTCAATATCTGGTGAAAATCACTCTCTCAATATCTGGTGAAAATCACTCTCTCAATATCTGGTGAAAATCACTCTCTCAATATCTGGTGAAAATCACTCTCTCAATATCTGGTGAAAATCACTCTCTCAATATCTGGTGAAAATCACTCTCTCAATATCTGGTGAAAATCACTCTCTCAATATCTGGTGAAAATCACTCTCTCAATATCTGGTGAAAATCACTCTCTCAATATCTGGTGAAAATCACTCTCTCAATATCTGGTGAAAATCACTCTCTCAATATCTGGTGAAAATCACTCTCTCAATATCTGGTGAAAATCACTCTCTCAATATCTGGTGAAAATCACTCTCTCAATATCTGGTGAAAATCACTCTCTCAATATCTGGTGAAAATCACTCTCTCAATATCTGGTGAAAATCACTCTCTCAATATCTGGTGAAAATCACTCTCTCAATATCTGGTGAAAATCACTCTCTCAATATCTGGTGAAAATCACTCTCTCAATATCTGGTGAAAATCACTCTCTCAATATCTGGTGAAAATCACTCTCTCAATATCTGGTGAAAATCACTCTCTCAATATCTGGTGAAAATCACTCTCTCAATATCTGGTGAAAATCACTCTCTCAATATCTGGTGAAAATCACTCTCTCAATATCTGGTGAAAATCACTCTCTCAATATCTGGTGAAAATCACTCTCTCAATATCTGGTGAAAATCACTCTCTCAATATCTGGTGAAAATCACTCTCTCAATATCTGGTGAAAATCACTCTCTCAATATCTGGTGAAAATCACTCTCTCAATATCTGGTGAAAATCACTCTCTCAATATCTGGTGAAAATCACTCTCTCAATATCTGGTGAAAATCACTCTCTCAATATCTGGTGAAAATCACTCTCTCAATATCTGGTGAAAATCACTCTCTCAATATCTGGTGAAAATCACTCTCTCAATATCTGGTGAAAATCACTCTCTCAATATCTGGTGAAAATCACTCTCTCAATATCTGGTGAAAATCACTCTCTCAATATCTGGTGAAAATCACTCTCTCAATATCTGGTGAAAATCATTCTCTCAATATCTGGTGAAAATCACTCTCTCAATATCTGGTGAAAATCACTCTCTCAATATCTGGTGAAAATCACTCTCTCAATATCTGGTGAAAATCACTCTCTCAATATCTGGTGAAAATCACTCTCTCAATATCTGGTGAAAATCACTCTCTCAATATCTGGTGAAAATCACTCTCTCAATATCTGGTGAAAATCACTCTCCCAATATCTGGTGAAAATCACTCTCTCAATATCTGGTGAAAATCACTCTCTCAATATCTGGTGAAAATCACTCTCTCAATATCTGGTGAAAATCACTCTCTCAATATCTGGTGAAAATCACTCTCTCAATATCTGGTGAAATTCACTCTCTCAATATCTGGTGAAAATCACTCTCTCAATATCTGGTGAAAATCACTCTCTCAATATCTGGTGAAAATCACTCTCTCAATATCTGGTGAAAATCACTCTCTCAATATCTGGTGAAAATCACTCTCTCAATATCTGGTGAAAATCACTCTCTCAATATCTGGTGAAAATCACTCTCTCAATATCTGGTGAAAATCACTCTCTCAATATCTGGTGAAAATCACTCTCTCAATATCTGGTGAAAATCACTCTCTCAATATCTGGTGAAAATCACTCTCTCAATATCTGGTGAAAATCACTCTCTCAATATCTGGTGAAAATCACTCTCTCAATATCTGGTGAAAATCACTCTCTCAATATCTGGTGAAAATCACTCTCTCAATATCTGGTGAAAATCACTCTCTCAATATCTGGTGAAAATCACTCTCTCAATATCTGGTGAAAATCACTCTCTCAATATCTGGTGAAAATCACTCTCTCAATATCTGGTGAAAATCACTCTCTCAATATCTGGTGAAAATCACTCTCTCAATATCTGGTGAAAATCACTCTCTCAATATCTGGTGAAAATCACTCTCTCAATATCTGGTGAAAATCACTCTCTCAATATCTGGTGAAAATCACTCTCTCAATATCTGGTGAAAATCACTCTCTCAATATCTGGTGAAAGATACAGATATCAAAACATTCTTTATTCTAACAATTCATATTTTATAACAATTACTTTTGTAATTAAGAGTCTGTCGGTTGACATTCCACAATTGCTTGGAAATTGTTTTTAGAAAATGCGCCAAGTTTTAAATTTTTTGCACAAAGTTTGAGTACCGAAGTCTTTGCTTCTGGTATTAAGTGTTTAAATTCATAAGCTGTGGAGAAAATTAAGAATTATACAAAACTTAGTTACGTTTTGCCTAAAAAAACATCATGAAAATTAGCTTGGATATCAATTAATTTTCAAGACTGATAACTTCAAACTTGTGTTTTTGAGACTTGGTATGTTTATATGTGTCCTTTGCATGAATCCAACTGCTCTTCAATCTTTTCATAACATCCCCACCCATCAAATGTCGATTCTTATCGGATGAAGACGCACAATCTTTTTCAAATGAGCCACTATCACTTTTGCTTGCTTCCCAGTCTAATTTCGGCATAAAACACTTTCGGCTCTCCGGGCTCACGACTAAGTCTTCGACTGTTTCACTTGAAGACGAAGAAGACGAAGACAACACTCTCTCAATTCTTTTCTTGTTTCTGTAGTTTTTGCTCAAGTTTCGCTCAGTTAACTTGCCAATCTTTCGTTTCTTTTTCCCTAGCGACAGATAACTAGTGTTTGTTTCAATGTCAAAAGTGCTATTTAGAATAGAAGAACTTTCGTCCAGGTCAATTTTCATTGTTTTCGTAGCTCCTCTCGCTCCCAACTTTCCATACGTTTTTTTCGCCGATGTTCCCAGAGGCAGGCTTTGGAAGTTGGGGCTGGGTTGTTCTGTATGCTGGTGATCTCCGAGTAGAGACGTGCTCTCATGCAATGTGTGAGTACCACTCGGTTGACTCAGAAGCAGTCTTTTGGGAGCAAACTGAGGCTGACCTGCTGGCTTGTTCCTTTCTTTGTTCGAGTCTTTGTCTCTTCTCGCAGAGCACGTTTTCCCGACGCCAACACAAATGCAGCAGACAGTTACTATTGACACAGGAATGGCAATGAGGACTATGTTGCCAATTTTAGGTTTGGCGGCCTTCATTTCAGAACTACTTTGGTCGCAATTTGGAGCTGAATTTTCAGAGGACCTTGCCCAACCTGATATCATGCAAACATTAATCAGTTAAGCCACAAGTTTTCAAAAAAAATCTCATTAAAGCAATTCAGCACTATTAGTCCGCGCGAATCTCTACTGTAACCATTGCAATGGCAAAATTTGAAAAGTAGTTTTAATATCCTTTTAGTATAGCTAATTTACACTGGGATGGGGGGGTTTGATCCCGGGAGGGATCATTGCGAATAAAATTGAGATCCCAACGTAAATTTTTGAGATCCCATGTAAAAGTACTGATCACATGTAAAATTTTTCATGATCCCAAATAATGATCCCACAAATTTGATCCTTTGATCCCAATTTATAATTTTTTTAACCAATGATCCTGAATGCAAATTTTTGTTAGGTTGATAGCTAAATCGTCCAAATGCCCAGACGGTGTATTTCGTTCTTTTTGTTCATGCACCAAATTGGAGTGGTAAATAAAGTGGTTATATCGAACGTTTCATGCATGGTATATGAAAGACGCTTGATTTCTGCACCGAATATGATTGAAATATATGTATAGAATCAGCTTGAAATTTATTAGAATAATTTGAATAGTGCTATATGTTTAAGTATTCTGTTTAGCAAACTAAAGTGTTTTGATAAACCCAAATTGGGCTAAATGGTTTTTGAGCCTACATTGTAATTCGATACTCGAATAATACTCTAATTAACAAAAAAATGGAAAAAAAATCAATTAAAGCAAATGAATAAAAAATACAAATGTTAATAAGAAAATTGTTAATTAATAAGAAAGCATATGAGTTAGGAAACGTTTCAAATTAGAATCATTATTGTAAAGGAAATCAGAAGCTTATTTTCATTGACAAGTTGATTGAAATGTATACGAAAACAGTCATGTAGAAATAAAAAATAGTTTAATGAAAAAGGATATGGGTTAGGAAACTTTCGAGTATTGTGTATGTTTGATACGTTTTTGTGTAGAAATATTGTCAAAACTTGTACCTAACTGTTACTATAAAATTTAAGATAGAATAAAACTTCTTGGGGTCCGAGTAGAGGAAAACGCTTGGCGCTCGACTCTCAGCCGAAAGGCGGCGTTTCGAAACCCGTCCGGAAATTGTACTGAAAGGAGGCAACATTTGCTGGTATGGTGATATCCCCCCATAGATCGAATTTGTATTTTTTTTTCTTACTTTGATAAAAGCTTAACTTCTCGGATTACTGCTATTCAGTTAACCATTTGGTAAAATTTCAATTACTAAAAGAATGTAGTGTTCAAAATTAAATTGAAAGATGTATAAATCAGCCATATTAAATAGTTTGTTAATGGGTAAGCATGTCAGTTAGGAAACGTTTCAAAACATGATCATTTATATAAACAAAATCAGAAGCATCACCATTAAAGTTTTTATCAAAAATCAATTGTGCGATATAAATATAAAGAGAACCGCACATGGTAGAGTTTGAGTCTTGCATGGGAAAGTTTGTCATCAATTCAGTCACCTGATGAAAATTATCGTTCAATCGTTTATACAGATTGGTGTACTGCCAAAGAGGAAGACCGAGAGGATCAGCGAAGTATAAAATTTTTCTTCTGTTGCATATCACAATCCAATGTGTCCCCGGAGAATCTGATTTTGAAGCGCTCACAATCATAAAGATGTTGTTTGGGATGTGAGGTGGAAAATTGTCCGCTGCAAATACTCCAAGAAACTTATATTTCAGATGTTTACAGTTCTGAATGAGATCTTGCAACTGGATTTTATCCATTTTCAGACGGTCGAAATTGGAATGACGTTCTTTGTAACTTTGCGGTCGGAGGTAATAAATACATTCGATGAGCGTATACCCCAAACAAAAATTTCTAGGTTTGCTGTCAAAGCGTTTGAGAATTGAAGATCCAGTGAAACTGAGCAGTTAGTAAGTTCTGGATGCAAGAAGTCATGAGCTGCCTGCCGTGTGCTAGTGAGATCGAAACACATAATAAAAGGCTGTTGCTAGTTATCCAGAGTGATTCCCAGCCCGCAGGGCAACAAACTTAGCGCAGATAGTGTGTTGAAGAAGAGACGTTTATGATCTTGTGTACTAATTGATGTACTTGCTATTGGTAAACCGTTCCGTCTCAAGGTAACTTGCTCCAATCCAAACTTTTGATAATGAAAAGGACTCGTTCGGTTTGTTCCTAGAAATGCATTATTTGTGTTCAATACTATTATAATTTGCCTAACCGGTTCACGAGCAAAAATATCTTCCTGTTGGCAGCTGCGCTGACCAGCTGTTGCAAGATATGTTTTTGTAATTTCTTCTTGATATGGGTAGTTCACAGGAGTTTTGAGCAAAGTTGATTCAATGGCAGAGAGCACATGGTCGGTCACAGTCATTTTTCTAACATCTAGGCTCGCTTCGAGTATTTGCAGCTTGTAATGCTTGGCAGCATCTTCAGATATGATGAGAAAGTCTTCATGAGATCGTCTGTAAGAAAGTCTGAGGGTAACACCGCTCAACAAATGCTTGTCACATGTGAAAAAATCAACTCCAGCGGGTCCATAGAAACAAATTTCCCTCGGTTCTCGCTGAGATGTGGAATCAGCTGCATCTATTGTAGCGGGATTGTTTTCAAAACGATATCCCTGACACTTAAGCCAAGAGTCCTTGGCTCTTTTACTGTTAGAGAATTCTGTTCCAATAAAGCTTTTATGCGCAAAATTACTATTGGCATTTGAGATTTTGAGTCCATTAGCAGAGAGGGTACAATCAGAGAAAAGGGAAAACAGGGAGTTGTTTACGAGGAACGGTGAGTCAGACACAGTAGGATCAGTGTTGTCGTATCGCAGATCAGTTCAATTTGATTGCGTTACTTTGCATCGTATTTCCAAATACCTTTTTTGCAGGTCGACAAAATTATTACGGTCACCGGTGATTTCAAATTCAAGCATTGGTCCATTAGGTGAATAGACAGGTCCAATTTTTTGTTCGAAAGCGTTTTCAAAAGTAATCAAAAGGGTTGTTTTTCAAACAAATCCAGAGAGCTATGGATAGCTTCATTGGGTAACAAATAAGCGATCATTTTATATTTTGAGAAAAAATCTGCTCGACTTCTCACTGGTCTGGTTTTTCTTCGAATGGTTGTTTTTCTTTTTCGAACCCCCACTGACCTTCTTCTTCGTAATCCATTCATTGGTGTCTTTCGACGACGTCTACCACTGCCGAGTTGTTTTCTTGCAGTTTTTGTGACAGTGTTTTTCAATGCTTGTTTAGGAGGCTTCTTTTTCGAAGCGACATCAATCAGTTCTGGCGCTGCACACATCAAAAGTTCTCTGCCCAGTTTTTTCGCAGCCGGTAGAATAACCCGCCGTGCAAACGGTATAGCAACACGACCAATTACAGCAGCCAAAGCGCCAAATCCACTGCCGCGTTGTCGGTAGTGTCCAGAGAAATGAGGAAGTGAAGCTTGCTTTGCATAATATTGTTCCATTGGTTTTCAATCAAAGCGCTTAAGTTTTAGAGTCAACCCAAATTTACCAGTTCCTGCAAAGGGCACTAGTCTTCCAGTTTCTGTGCGCAACTGTACTAATATTGATTCCACAGATGCAGTGAATAATTTTTTGTAGTCTAAATTAGTGAAGTTTTTTCGATAATTAGGTTCAATGCTGCAGGCACTACTGTTTTTGATGCGTCTATTTGAATCAATGACGCGTAACAATGGGGTTTTGCATCACCAACAGCCAACAGTTTGGAATTGAAAAATGTCAATATAGACAAAAATAAGACTTGTCCCACTTGATAAGTCATATGGGAAATGAGATTCGTACAGTTCGCTTCCCTCATAAGATGCACCGAAGGAGGGTATCATTTTGTAACCAATGTGATATTCACGGTTCTCATCAAGCTTTGCATTGTAGCCTAACAGACTGGGTATTTGGGGACTTGGGATTGAGATTCCTTCATTTGTGTTCATCCAAATGCTCATACTATTCGTGATTTCTTGAGGACTTGCATCGAAAGGAATTTTGTCTTTGAGTTTTGTTTTTATCTCATTAATCAATTGTTTTATAAAAGTGTACTCTCCTGGTTTGATAAAAACCTTTTCGCCATAGTAAGGTCTGGAAATTGTATTCCGATTGCCAGCGTTGGATTTACTGGCTACTACTTCGGATGCTCTGAAGTACGTAAATTCCTCATCAGTTACATTGTTTAATTTTGTTGGGAAAATTTTTTCTGAGAGAGCAACTCTCCAATCTCCGTCTAAAGCTATTTCTTCTTACAAAAGCTTCTAAAACTGGCCAAAGTGTTTTCTGGGAAACAATCCATTGATGCTGTTGAAATCAAATGTACAGTACACTCATCACTGCCCATTTTCGTTATAATCAGCTTTGTTTCCAATTAAACTACGTTCTTTTTCATAAAATTTGCCGTTGATTTCTTCCTTTTCCACATCAATGAGACTGTATGTTGGAGGGTTTACAGTAGGAATGGCAACTTTTTCAAGAACTTCGTCTGTAAAAATCTTTTTGTAACCTTTTCTGAAAAGCAAGTCAGTTTTTGCTATTCGCACATAGTCACCAACATAAAATTTTGGTTTCTGTACCAACTTCAATGAACTGTTTGCTATTAATGAAACTAAAGCAGGTACATGTTCTCTTTTGACCTTGTTTGGAGCCAATTTTGTTACTCTTTTAACGCCTGAGTTAATCGTTTGAACAAAACTTTGTAATTTGTCAATATAACTGTAAGTCCATTCAAACTCCAAGTACTTGTAGATAATACTTCTCAGCGATCGAATGTTTCTTTCGGCAAACGCTGATTTTTTTTTCACTTTGAGTTTTGTATTTGAAAATTTCTCGTTTAATACATAACTTTTCGAACTCTCCTTTAAACTCGGTGCCTTTGTCAACTCAAACTTTTTTTGGTTGCTTTTTGTTTTGATCATTTTTTCGAAAGCTTTGGTTGTTTCTTTAGCATATTTGGTCTTCTGGGATTCCACTCGTAAGTAGCGAGAGAAACAATTGACAGCAACTAACAAATATCGTACCCCTCGGTTATATTTAGCCAATTTATCAACATAAGCCAAGTCAAGAGACCAAATTTCGTTGATATCGTTAACAATCGCTTTTAGCCGAGGATAAGTTTTACGAAACGATCCATAATTTGTATGTGATGATTGAGATCTCGGAAAGATTTTAACTTTTTTCTGGTGAGAGTTGACTAGCAATTTTTAAATTTTTAACGCTACCAAATGCAGCTGGACCTTTCATGTAGAGTATTTTGAGTTTCTTTTCTTCGCTGATAATAGGATTTCCATTCTTTACCAGTCTTTAATGCTTTCATAGTTTTTATCATCGTCGTCCTCGTCGTCGTTGGCGGGGAAAAATTCTTTTTTCTGGGTTTTTCTTTTGTCGGATTGCTTGGTTCTGGGTTTGAGAGGTGTCAATAATCGAGTCTTCGAAGAGGAGGGTTTTGATCTCTTCGATTCCTCAGTTGTCGGTTTGTCGGAAATAAAGGAGGAAGAAATTTAGGGCTTTGCTGCTTCGCTCCTAAGCGAGCGGAGAATCTGTTTGGCATAAGTGTTGGACAATTAACTAGGATCAAGATTCAGTTCTTTCAAAATTTGTGGATAAAAAACACCCTCAAGTTTTTTTGTGTTTTGCTGCGTATCGTACAAAAAAGATTCAATTTTAACGAGTGTTGGTTTTCCTTGAATTAGAACATATCCGTCAACGTCTGAAGTCAAGGATTCAAATTTGAACAACTGCTTTAGCACTATGTTTGCCCTTTCCAATTTATTAGCTTCCAATAGCTCTTGAATGGATTCCATAACCTTTCGAATCACTTCAGCGGTTTTTCCATTACTTTTTTCATCGTTTTTTTCTATTCTCCTTGAACTTGTCTGCAACGGAGGATTGTATGATTCAGCAGTTTTTTCTGCTTTGTCATCACCATCACCACTGAAATCAGTAACTGCAGCTAAATTTCTTTTTCGAAGATTTGGTACTACATTACTAGGGGTTAAAGGAATAAGAGATGTTGGGTTTAATGGTGGTGGAGAGTCACGGCTGATATTTTGTTCTCGAAATCGCTGTATGTAATTGAGTTGAGATGATTTGTCGTTAATTAATGGATTATGAAGGATTTGAGATTGTGGTGCAGTTTTTTCAGTTGGAGCATATGTTTTTCGAGGAATGAGGATGAATTCTTCAGCATACATGTCTAAGGTTCTAGTTTTTTAGGTTAATGTAACACGATTCTCCAATTGGTTTAACCAGGGAAATATTGTTTGCCAAAACTTTTCGTTTTTCTCCTAAACTTGGGGTCAACAATTTTTTCAAATGGTACTTTCTTACTCTCGATAAAATTTTTGTTAGCTGGAACATGTCCCAGAAAAACATTTACAAAACAATCGCAGAGAAATCCAATAAAAACTGAATCACTTCCTGTCAAAATTGATCTACAATGGTGACTATTGAGCATTTGCTTCAATATACATAACTCTTTCTGTTTCATTTTCAAGAGATGTGATAACTGCTTTTGAGGATGGTAAATAGAAAATGGTTGGCCAAGCCTAACTATTTTTGACGAATAACGAAGACATTCTGAAGTTTCGGGATCCAGGTCTATCAACAGATGACCGAAATCTTCTTTCGTTGCCAACTGATACGCATGACGGAGGAATTTTGCATTATTCAATTGTCTGCCTAGATAATCAATTTGTTGAGTGTCTCGAGGTGATTTGAAAAAAATTAAGTGAGTTGTATTCAAATCTAGTGTACGTGATTGCTTACTTTGCTGAAATAAATTATGCTTGACATAAATAACATGAACATTTTTATGTCGGCCTGCTGTAGCTAATTCAACAAAATCTTTTTCCTTAAAAATTTCTTCACAGGTATCATCAAAGACAATCATGCAATCCCGTAAGTTATTAACAATTTCAAAGCTGGACAATTTTATAATTTCAATATCAAATTTGTTGTGAGAAACAAAGTAACGGTATTTGGGTTGATCGTGAAGATAAAAATAAAATATCTTGTTTTATGATGGATAGAATGTACCTTTGAGAAGCAATTGAAAAATTAAATCAGCTTTGCAAGATCCCGAGGGACCTGAAACGGACATAAACAGACGATCTTTTGTTGGAATGATCTTAATCATTATTATAACTTGGGATTGGGTAACATGTATCCAACTGTACTGGATAATATTGAAAGCCAAATGGCAGTCTCGTCACAACTAAGATTGTAAAAAGACAATTTTGAAATAGATAAAGAAAGCAAAATGAAAATGAAACAGACTTGTGTGAAAAAGAAAACTTCTGCAGACGGAAGAGAAACAGAATTACAAAATTTCCAGTATCTGTTTTCGTGAGATAAAGACTGTTCGGCACCACCAATGCCTACAAAGTCGCAATCATTGTTATCGACAGTGGTTTCATCATTTTCCAAGTTTACTGGAAGACTTTTTTTGCTTATTTGTATCAAGGTTGATAGTTACAACTTCATACCAATCGCCTTTTTTTCTCACTGATCTTTTGCCGTTTGGTTTGTATTTTATTATATATCTTGCTATGTTTTTGTCTGTCAGAAGTATCCGAACAATTTTTTCTACGTTTCCGGTACTGATTTTGTCTTATAACTCTTTTGGTAAATTCTCACCTGTTAAACTCACATTTTGTGTGTTTTCTTTTGGCAAATTTTTTTTTTTTAAATTTTGAATTTCAAACACGACATGTTAGCAACTAGTAATCACACAAGATCAAAAGAAAATGAAAACAATCAATAAATATATTTTGTATGATTCACAAAACTTGGTACATATATATGTGATTCTTCATTTCGGTTCAACAGGCAAGTCAACTCCTCGTTCAATGAACAAGTCAACTCATATTTTGAGAATTTGTCATGGTTACAATTAGATTTGAGCCAAATCTATTTCCTCAACATTATCAGTTTTGACTAATTCTTTCAGTTCAACTGGAAGCTGATGGTCATGCAAATGGATTTTTCTTCTCTCTCCCAGCTGAGGTTGCAGCCCTTCCAGGTTGAGATTGAACAACGGAATTGACTGGCAAAATTCCTGGAGTCTGAACATTGTACAGGTGAAAGTAGTCAAGAACTGTAAAAAAAAGTTCCGTAAGTTATCGATTTCGATATCGTTCAGTGTAATTTGTTCGAGTTTTTGCAGGAGAGGTTTTCCTCGTCAATCTAACATGCCTCTCCGCGTAAGAGTAACTTTAGTTCTAGGTGTTAAATTGTTTTCAATACTCTGATTAGTCATTGAAGCCTGAACCACCAAATTTGTAGATAAGGTTGTTTTTATCATTGGACAGTTCATTTTAAACCCAATAGAAAAAAACTTTGGATTTCTGCGGGTACAATGCTTTAATACTTGATGCGAGGAAATTAAGTGAGAATGTCGTTTGCAGATATTTTTTTCTTGACCCAATAACTGTTCAATCTTTGGGCAGCCAATATCTTCCAAATTTTTCACGGGTAATTTCAAGTATTCAGCTAATGAAACAGATTTTTGTGTACCTTTAGCAAAAAAATGAGATTTTGTGTTCCTCAAATGAATGCTGTCAAAAATTTGATCCAAGTATGAGTAAGGGTATTCACCTTCGTCCCAACGAAGCTCGTGTAGAAATTTAGATACCCAATGATCAAAGGTTTCTTGCCACATTTAAATCCTTCAATATCTAAAATAACGAGATGGTTTAAAAACAATTTTTTAGTTTTCTCTCTTTGGGTTAACATAACTTTCACTCAACATTTCAAAAAACGAAATAACTTTTGTTTGAATGCATTAAGAAATAAGCAAAACGCAATACCTGTCACGTGACCCAGCTAACAGTTTTTTACTGGAGAAGGCAAAACATATGTGTACCAAGGACCGGTATGATTTTTTTCTTGCACATATTCTGCTGCGTCATGCAATATAGCATGTATTCTAAGAAATTAGAATTGTTTCAAGTGTTTGTCGAGCGACAAATTGTCTATTCCCATTAAACCACCATGTGGTCTATTTTTCAAAACAAAATCCAAACTAATATCCAAATACAATTAAGTGGAAAAAAAACTGAAATCTAATGGATTTATCTGGATATTGTGATTTTAAGTCTACCAAAATTTTATGAATAAGATTTAAATCGAAAGTTGAAATCATGTTTACTGAACTCAATATAATAAAAAAGGAATACTGAAGAGTATCAATTAAAACTTAACTTTCTCTTCAACAATAAATTTCACAAAAAAAACATCAGTATCTACATCAAGTTTCCCATATCCACTAGTCAAAATATCCATTATTCTACAAAAAGCGGCAGAATGGGATCCATCATTTAAATTTTCAAATCTTTTCAAAGTTTCTGTATTCATCTCATCTGTTTGAACATGTCTGCTTTCTACGTGTTTCTTTAAAACTGAAGTCGAAATTCTTGCGGATTTGTTTGACGTCGATGATGCAGCAGGCGTAATAGTATTATCAGTTCGTTTCTGTCCCCGAACGCCTGGAGATTTCTTGCAAACGTTTTGATTTGGTGAAGTTTGTTTGTTAGATGATGTTGCAGAAAGCAATAAGTTGGGTAAACGTTTTTTGATTGCAGTGAAATCTAACAAATCGAGATTGGCTGCAACATGTTGATCTGAATAAGTGGTAGCTAGTTTAAGCTTGTCAAATAACTCACCGTTTCCTTTGACATCTTTAGCAGGAGACACCAAGTATTTGAAGCAAGTGAAAATACAAGTAACACTGAAACATTTTTGGGAAGGAAAAATTTGATTTAATTGTTCCTCTGAATCTACTTGAATCATTAAATGAGTTTTTTTTTCATTCTCGACTGAAAAAGGGCAATATTCGATCTAAAGTGGCTTCCAAAAGCATAACTTTTAAAAGTAGATAAATTGGGAAATTTTTCAGTAATAACAAATTTGAAATTTGGTTGAATTTTTTTGAAATAATCAGGTAACACAACTTCGAACATAGCTTCTGCCATTTTAAAAAAGGAAAACTAATTCGAGTCGAGCTTGAAACTAATTGTGTTTGAGGAAATTTGAGATTTCCTGGCTTGTTTACAATTAGACTGTGGTTTGTCTTTGTTTTCAACAGTATCAAAAATTTTCCTTGTTTGCGCTCGGATTGACTTTCCCGTTTTTAGTAATTTTGAAAATTCTTCGCTGCTTAAGGAAAGTCTTTGTACACATTCAAATTCAGCGCATTCAGTTTTTATTTAACGGATTCTCATTCTTTCTCCTATTTTTCGTTGTATCCTTTATGTTCTTTGGGGTTCTTCAGGAAGTTGAGTTCTTTGTTATTTACCGGATTCTCATTCTTTCTCCTGTTTTTCTTTATCTCCTTCAAGTTCCTTGGCGTTTTGCTGAAAGTTCAGTTCTTTGTCATTTCTCGGATTCTCAATCTTTCTTCTTTTTTTTATCTCCTTCAAGTTCCTTGGCGTTATCCACGAAGTTGCGTTCTTTGTCACTTCTCGGATTCTCATTCTTTCTCCTGTTTTTCTTTATCTCCTTCAAGTTCCTCGGCGTTTTGCTAAAACTCAGTCCTTTGTCGTTTCTCGGGTTCTCATTTGCTCTCCTATTTTTCTTTATCTCCTTCATGTTTCTATGCGTTCTCCTGGAAGTTGCGCTCTATGTCATTTTCGGATTGTCATTCTCTCTCCTGTTTTTCTCTATCTCCTTCAATTTCCTTGGCGTTTTGCTGGAAGTTCAGTTCTTTGTCCTTTCTCGGATTCTCATTCGCTCTCCTGTTTTTCTTTATCTGCTTCATGTTCCTTGGCGTTTTCCTGGAATTTGCGTTCTTTGTCCTTTCTCGGATTCCTAGTCGCTCTCCAGTTTTTATTTATCTACCACATGTTCATTGGCATTCTCCTGGAAGTTGGGTTCTTTTTTATTTTTCTGATTCTCATTTTTTCTCCTATTTTTCGTTGTATCTTTTTTGTTCTTTGGGTTTTTTCTAGAAGTTGAGTTCTTTGTTATTTAACGGATTCTCATTCTTTCTCCTGTTTTTCTTTATCTCCTTCAATTTCCTTGGCCTTTTGCTGAAAGTTCAGTTTTTTGTCGATTCACGGGTTCTCATTCGCTCTCCTGTTTTTCTTTATCTCCATCTTGTTCCTTGGCGTTTTCCTGGCATTGCGTGCTTTGTCACTTCCAGGATTCTCATTCTTTCTACAGTTTTTCTTTATCTCCTTCAAGTTCCTTGGCGTTTTGCTGAAAGTTCAGTCCTTTGTCGTTTCTCGGGTTCTCATTGCTCTCCTATTTTTCTCTATCTCCTTCATGTTTCTATGCGTTCTCCTGGAAGTTGCGTTCTATGTAATTTTTCGGATTCTCATTCTGTCTCCTTTTTTTCTCTATCTCCTTCAAGTTCCTTGGCGTTTTGCTGGAAGCTCAGTTTTTTGTCCTTTCTCGGATTCTCATTCGCTCTCCTGTTTTTCTTTATCTGCTTCTGTTCCTTGGCGTTTTCCTGGAATTTGCGTTCTTTGTCCTTTTTCGGATTCCCAGTCGCTCTCCAGTTTTTATTTATCTCCCACATGTTCATTGGCATTCTCCTGGAAGTTGGGTTATTTTTTATTTTTCTGATTCTCATTTTTTCTCCTATTTTTCGTTGCATCCTTCAAATTCGTCGGCGTTTTCCTGGAATTTGCGTTCTGTGTCATTTCTTGGATTCTCATTCTTTCTCCAGCTTTTCTTTATCTTCCTCATCATCATTGGCTTTCCTTGGAAGTTGAGTTCTTTTTATTTTTCTGATTCTCATTCTTTCTCCTAATTTTTATTATATCCTTTATGTTCTTTGGGTTTTTTCTTGAAGTTGAATTCTTTGTTATTTAACGGATTCTCATTTTTTCTCCTGTTTTTCTTTATCTCCCTCAATTTCCTTGGCGTTTTGCTGACAGTTCAGTTCTTTGTCGATTCTCGGGTTCTCATTCGCTCTCCTGTTTTTCTTATCTCCATCATGTTCTTTGGCGTTTTCCTGGCATTGCGTTCTTTGTCATTTCTCGGATTCTCATTCGGTTTCATGTTTTTCTTTATCTCCCTCATGTTCATTGACGTTCTCCTGGAAGTTGAGTTCTTTTTTTATTTATCGGATTCTCATTCTCTCTCCTGTTTTTCCTTATCTCATTCTTGTTACTTGGCGTTCTCCTGGAAGTTGCTTTCTGTGTCATATCTCGGATTCTAATTCTTTCTCCTGTTTTTTTAATCTCCTTCAGGTTCCTTGGCGTTCTCCTGGAAATTGAGTTCTTTGTCATTTCTCGGTTCTCAATCTTTCTTCTGTTTTTTTTATCTCCTTCAAGTTCCTTGGCGTTATCCTGGAAATTGCGTTCTTTGTCACTTCTCGGATTCTCATTCGGTTTCCTGTTTTTCTTTATCTCCCTCATGTTTATTGAAGTTCTCCTGGAAGTCGAGTTCTTTTTTATTTATCGGATTCTCATTCTTTCTCCTGTTTTTCCTTATCTCATTCTTGTTACTTGGCGTTCTCCTGGAAGTTCAGTTCTTTCTCGTTTCTGGGGTTCTCATTCGTTCTCCTATTTTTCTTTATATCCTTCATGATCCTTGGCGTTCTGCTGCAACTTGCATTTTTTGTCATATTTCGGATTCTCGTTCGATCTCCTGTTTTAATTTGTCTCCTTCAAGTTCCTTGGCGTTTTGCTGGAAGCTCAGTTTTTTGTCCTTTCTCGGATTCTCATTCGCTCTCCTGTTTTTCTTTATCTGCTTCTGTTCCTTGGCGTTTTCCTGGAATTTGCGTTCTTTGTCCTTTTTCGGATTCCCAGTCGCTCTCTAGTTTTTATTTATCTCCCACATGTTCATTGGCATTCTCCTGGAAGTTGGGTTATTTTTTATTTTTCTGATTCTCATTTTTTCTCCTATTTTTCGTTGCATCCTTCAAATTCGTCGGCATTTTCCTGGAATTTGCGTTCTGTGTCATTTCTTGGATTCTCATTCTTTCTCCAGCTTTTCTTTATCTTCCTCATCATCATTGGCTTTCCTTGGAAGTTGAGTTCTTTTTATTTTTCTGATTCTCATTCTTTCTCCTAATTTTTATTATATCCTTTATGTTCTTTGGGTTTTTTCTTGAAGTTGAATTCTTTGTTATTTAACGGATTCTCATTTTTTCTCCTGTTTTTCTTTATCTCCCTCAATTTCCTTGGCGTTTTGCTGACAGTTCAGTCCTTTGTCGTTTCTCGGGTTCTCGTTGCTCTCCTATTTTTCTCTATCTCCTTCATGTTTCTATGCGTTCTCCTGGAAGTTGCGTTCTATGTAATTTTTCGGATTCTCATTCTGTCTCCTTTTTTTCTCTATCTCCTTCAAGTTCCTTGGCGTTTTGCTGGAAGCTCAGTTTTTTGTCCTTTCTCGGATTCTCATTCGCTCTCCTGTTTTTCTTTATCTGCTTCTGTTCCTTGGCGTTTTCCTGGAATTTGCGTTCTTTGTCCTTTTTCGGATTCCCAGTCGCTCTCCAGTTTTTATTTATCTCCCACATGTTCATTGGCATTCTCCTGGAAGTTGGGTTATTTTTTATTTTTCTGATTCTCATTTTTTCTCCTATTTTTCGTTGCATCCTTCAAATTCGTCGGCGTTTTCCTGGAATTTGCGTTCTGTGTCATTTCTTGGATTCTCATTCTTTCTCCAGCTTTTCTTTATCTTCCTCATCATCATTGGCTTTCCTTGGAAGTTGAGTTCTTTTTATTTTTCTGATTCTCATTCTTTCTCCTAATTTTTATTATATCCTTTATGTTCTTTGGGTTTTTTCTTGAAGTTGAATTCTTTGTTATTTAACGGATTCTCATTTTTTCTCCTGTTTTTCTTTATCTCCCTCAATTTCCTTGGCGTTTTGCTGACAGTTCAGTTCTTTGTCGATTCTCGGGTTCTCATTCGCTCTCCTGTTTTTCTTATCTCCATCATGTTCTTTGGCGTTTTCCTGGCATTGCGTTCTTTGTCATTTCTCGGATTCTCATTCGGTTTCATGTTTTTCTTTATCTCCCTCATGTTCATTGACGTTCTCCTGGAAGTTGAGTTCTTTTTTATTTATCGGATTCTCATTCTCTCTCCTGTTTTTCCTTATCTCATTCTTGTTACTTGGCGTTCTCCTGGAAGTTGCTTTCTGTGTCATATCTCGGATTCTAATTCTTTCTCCTGTTTTTTTAATCTCCTTCAGGTTCCTTGGCGTTCTCCTGGAAATTGAGTTCTTTGTCATTTCTCGGTTCTCAATCTTTCTTCTGTTTTTTTTATCTCCTTCAAGTTCCTTGGCGTTATCCTGGAAATTGCGTTCTTTGTCACTTCTCGGATTCTCATTCGGTTTCCTGTTTTTCTTTATCTCCCTCATGTTTATTGAAGTTCTCCTGGAAGTCGATTTCTTTTTTATTTATCGGATTCTCATTCTTTCTCCTGTTTTTCCTTATCTCATTCTTGTTACTTGGCGTTCTCCTGGAAGTTCAGTTCTTTCTCGTTTCTGGGGTTCTCATTCGTTCTCCTATTTTTCTTTATATCCTTCATGATCCTTGGCGTTCTGCTGCAACTTGCATTTTTTGTCATATTTCGGATTCTCGTTCGATCTCCTGTTTTAATTTGTCTCCTTCATATTCGTTGGCGTTATCCTGGAAATTGCGTTATTGGTTATTTCTCGGATTTTCTTTCTGTCTCCTGTTTTTCTTTTTGTCCTTCATGCTCCTTGCGTTCTCCTAGAAGTTGCGTTTTTTGTCATTTCTCGGATTCTCAAACTTCCTCTGGTTTTTCTTTATCTCCTTCATGTTCCTAAGCGTTCTCCTGTGAGTTGCGTTCTATGTCATTTTTCGGATTCTCATTCTTTCTCCTGTTTTTCTCTACCTCCTTCAAGTTCCTTGGCGTTTTGCTGGAAGTCGCATTCTTTGTCATTTTTCAGATTTTCAATATTTCTCCAGTTTTCATTTGTCTCCGTCAAGTTCCTCGGCGTTTTCGTTCTGTGTAATTTCTTGGATTCTCATTCTTTCTCCTGTTTTCCTTTATCTCTTTCAATTTCCTTGGCGTTTTGCTGAAAGTTCAGTTCTTTGTCATTTATCGGACTCTCAATCTTTCTTCTGTTTTTTCATCTCCTTCAAGTTCCTTGGAGTTATCCTGGAAGTTGCGTTCTTTGTCACTTCTCTGATTCTCATTCTTTCTACTGTTTTTCTTTATCTTGTTCGAATTCCTTGGCGCTTTGCTGAAAGTTCAGTTCTTTGTCGTTTCTCGGATTCTCATTCGCTCTCCTATTTTTCTTTATCTCCTTCATGTCCCTTGGCGTTCTTCGTTGAGTTGCATTTTTTTTTCACTTTTCGGATTCTCGTTCGGTCTCCTGTTTTTATTTGTATCCTTCATGTTCGTTGGCGTTCTCCTGGAAGTTGCGTTCTTGGTTTTTTCTCGGATTTTCTTTCTATCTCCTGTTTTTCTTTATGTCCTTCATGTTCCTTGCGTTCTCCTAGAAGTTGCGTTCTATGTCATTTTTCGGATTCTCATTCTATCTCCTGTTTTTCTCTACCTCCTTCAAGTTCCTTGGCGTTTTGCTGGAAGTCGCATTCTTTGTCGTTTTTCAGATTCTCAATATTTCTCCAGTTTTCATTTGTCTCCGTCAATTTTGTCATTTCTCGGATTTTCAAAATTTATCCTGTTTTTCTTTATCTCCTTCATGTTCCTAAGCGTTCTCCTGGAAGTTGCGTTCTATGTCATTTTTCGGATTCTTATTCTTTCTCCTGTTTTTCTCTACCTCCTTCAAGTTCCTTGGCGTTTTGCTGGAAGTCGCATTCTTTGTCATTTTTCAGATTCTCAATATTTCTCCAGTTTTCATTTGTTTCCGTCAAGTTCTTTGACATTTTGCTGGAAGTTCAGCTCTTTATCCTTCCTCGGATTCTCATTCGCTCTCATGTTTTTCTTTATCTGCTTCATGTTCCTTGGCGTTTTCCTGGAATTTGTGTTCTTTGTCCTTTCTCGGATTCCCAGTCGCTCTCCAGTTTTTATTTATCTCCTTCATGTTCCTAAGCGTTCTCCTGGAAGTTGCGTTCTATGTCATTTTTCGGATTCTTATTCTTTCTCCTGTTTTTCTCTACCTCCTTCAAGTTCCTTGGCGTTTTGCTGGAAGTCGCATTCTTTGTCATTTTTCAGATTCTCAATATTTCTCCAGTTTCCATTTGTCTCCGTCAAGTTCTTTGGCATTTTGCTGGAAGTTCAGTTCTTTCTCCTTCCTCGGATTCTCATTCTTTCTCCTATTTTTCTTTATCTGCTTCATGTTCCTTGACGTTTTCCTGGAATTTGCGTTCTTTGTCCTTTCTCGGATTCCCAGTCGCTCTCCAGTTTTTATTTATCTCCCACATGTTCATTGGCATTCTCCTGGAAGTTGGGTTCTTTTTTTTCTGATTCTCATTTTTTCTCCTATTTTTCGTTGTATCCTTTCTGTTCTTTGGGTTTTTTCTGGAAGTTGAGTTCTTTGTTATTTAACGGATTCTCATTCTTTCTCCTGTTTTTCTTTATCTCCTTCAATTTCCTTGGCGTTTTGCTGGAAGTAGCATTCTTTGTCATTTCTCGGATTCTCAATCTTTCTCCAGTTTTCCTTCGTCTCCTTCAAATTCCTCGGCGTTTTCCTGGAACCTGCTTTCTGTGTCATTTCTTGGATTCTCATTTTTTAATCCAGTTTTTCTTTATCTTCCTCATCTTCATTGGCATTCTCCTGGAAGTTGAGTTCTTTTTTATTTATCGGATTCTCATTCATTCTCCAGTTTTTCCTTATCTCCATCAGGTTCCTTGGCGTTCTACTGGAAGGTGAGTTCATTGTCATTTCTCGGATTCTCAATCTTTCTTCTGTTTTTTATCTCCTTCATGTTCCTCCCGTTCTCCTGGAAGTCGCATTCTTTGTCAATTTTCAGATACTCAATATTTCTCCAGTTCTCATTTGTTTCCGTCAAGTTCTTTGGCGTTTTGCTGGAAGTTCAGTTCTTTGTCCTTCCTCGGATTCTCATTCGCTCTCCTGTTTTTCTTTATCTGCTTCATGTTCCTTGGCGTTTTCCTGGAATTTGCGTTCTTTGTCCTTTCTCGGTTTCCCAGTCGCTCTCCAGTTTTTATTTATCTCCCACATGTTCATTGGCATTCTCCTGGAAGTTGGGTTCTTTTTTTTTCTGATTCTCATTTTTTGTCCTATTTTTCGTTGTATCCTTTCTGTTCTTTGGGTTTTTTCTAGAAGTTGAGTTCTTTGTTATTTAACGGATTCTCATTCTTTCTCCTGTTTTTCTTTATCACCTTCAATTTCCTTGGCGTTTTTCTGGAAGTCGCATTTTTTGTCATTTCTCGGATTCTCAATCTTTCTCCAGTTTTCCTTTGTCTCCTTCAAATTCCTCGGCGTTTTCCTGGAACTGGCTTTCTGTGTCATTTCTTGGATTCTCATTTTTTCTCCAGCTTTTCTTTATCTTCCTCATCCTCATTGGCATTCTCCTGGAAGTTGAGTTCTTTTTTATTTATCGGATTCTCAATCTTTCTCCTGTTTTTCCTTATCTCCATCAGGTTCCTTGCGTTCTCCTGGAAGTTGCGTTTTTTTGTCATTTTTCGGATTCTCAAACTTTCTCCTGTTTTTCTTTATCTCCTTCATGTTCCTATGCGTTCTCCTGTAATTTGCGTTCTATGTCATTGTCCGCATTCTCATTCGCTCTCCTGTTTTTCTTTATCTCCTTCATATTCCTTGGCGTTTTTCTGGAAGTTGCGTTTTTGGTTATTTCTCGGATTTTTTTTCTATCTCCTGTTTTTCTTCATGTCCTTCATGTTCCTTGCGTTCTCCTAGAAGTTGCGTTTTTTGTCTTTTCTCGGATTCTCAAACTACCTCCTGTTTTTCTTTATCTCCATCATGTTCCTAAGCGTTCTCCTGGAAGTTGCGTTCTATGTCATTTTTCGGATTCTCATTCGCTCTCCTGTTTTTCTTTATCTGCTTCATGTTCCTTGGCGTTTTCCTGGAATTTGAGTTCTTTGTCCTTTCTCGGTTTCCCAGTCGCTGTCCAGTTTTTATTTATCTCCCACATGTTCATTGGCATTCTCCTGGAAGTTGGGTTCTTTTTTTTCTGATTCTCATTTTTTGTCCTATTTTTCGTTGTATCCTTTCTGTTTTTTGGGTTTTTTCTAGAAGTTGAGTTCTTTGGTATTCAACGGATTCTCATTCTTTCTCCTGTTTTTCTTTATCACCTTCAATTTCCTTGGCGTTTTGCTGGAAGTCGCACTCTTTGTCATTTCTCGGATTCTCAATCTTTCTCCAGTTTTCCTTTGTCTCCTTCAAATTCCTCGGCGTTTCCTGGAACTGGCTTTCTGTGTCATTTCTTGGATTCTCATTTTTTCTCCAGTTTTTCTTTATCTTCCTCATACTCATTGGCATTCTCCTGGAAGTTGAGTTCTTTGTCATTTCTCGGATTCTCAATCTTTCTTCTGTTTTTTTATCTACTTCATGTTCCTTGCGTTCTCCTGGAAGTTTTTTGTCATTTTTCGGATTCGCAAACTTTCTCCTGTTTTTCTTTACCTCCTTCATGTTCCTATGCGTTCTCCTGTAATTTGCGTTCTATGTCATTGTCCGCATTCTCATTCGCTCTCCTGTTTTTCTTTATCTCCTTCATATTCGTTGGCGTTTTTCTGGAAGTTGCGTTTTTGGTTATTTCTCGGATTTTTTTTTCTACCTCCTGTTTTTCTTTATCTCCATCATGTTCCTAAGCGTTCTCCTGGAAGTTGCGTTCTATGTCATTTTTCGGATTCTCATTCGCTCTCCTGTTTTTCTTTATCTGCTTCATGTTCCTTGGCGTTTTCCTGGAATTTGCGTTCTTTGTCCTTTCTCGGTTTCCCAGTCGCTCTCCAGTTTTTATTTATCTCCCACATGTTCATTGGCATTCTCCTGGAAGTTGGGTTCTTTTTTTTTCTGATTCTCATTTTTTGTCCTATTTTTCGTTGTATCCTTTCTGTTCTTTGGGTTTTTTCTAGAAGTTGAGTTCTTTGTTTTTCAACGGATTCTCATTCTTTCTCCTGTTTTTCTTTATCACCTTCAATTTCCTTGGCGTTCTCCTAGAAGTTGAGTTCTTTGTCATTTCTCGGATTCTCATTCTTCTCCTATTTTTTTATCTCCTTCAAATTCCTTGCCGTTATCCTGGAAGTTGAGTTCTTTATCATTTCTCGGATGCTCAATCGCTCTCCTGTTTTGCTATATCTCCTTCATGTTCCTTGGCGTTTTCCTGGAAGTTGCGTTCTTTATAATTTCTCGGATGCTCAATCTTTCTTCTGTTTTTTTATCTACTTCATGTTCCTTGCGTTCTCCTGGAAGTTGCGTTTTTTGTCATTTTTCGGATTCTCAAACTTTCTCCTGTTTTTCTTTATCTCCTTCACGTTTCTATGCGTTCTCCTGTAATTTGCGTTCTATGTCATTGTCTGCATTCTCATTCGCTCTCCTGTTTTTCTTTATCTCCTTCATTTTCGTTGGCGTTTTTCTGGAAGTTGCGTTTTTGGTTATTTCTCGGATTTTTTTTTCTACCTCCTGTTTTTCTTTATCTCCATCATGTTCCTAAGCGTTCTCCTGGAAGTTGCGTTCTATGTCATTTTTCGGATTCTTATTCTTTCTCCTGTTTTTCTCTACCTCCTTCAAGTTCCTTGGCGTTTTGCTGGAAGTCGCATTCTTTGTCATTTTTCAGATTCTCAATATTTCTCCAGTTTTCATTTGTTTCCGTCAAGTTCTTTGACATTTTGCTGGAAGTTCAGTTCTTTATCCTTCCTCGGATTCTCATTCGCTCTCATGTTTTTCTTTATCTGCTTCATGTTCCTTGACGTTTTCCTGGAATTTGCGTTCTTTGTCCTTTCTCGGATTCCCAGTCGCTCTCCAGTTTTTATTTATCTCCCACATGTTCATTGGCATTCTCCTGGAAGTTGGGTTCTTTTTTTTCTGATTCTCATTTTTTCTCCTATTTTTCGTTGTATCCTTTCTGTTCTTTGGGTTTTTTCTGGAAGTTGAGTTCTTTGTTATTTAACGGATTCTCATTCTTTCTCCTGTTTTTCTTTATCACCTTCAATTTCCTTGGCGTTTTGCTGGAAGTCGCACTCTTTGTCATTTCTCGGATTCTCAATCTTTCTCCAGTTTTCCTTTGTCTCCTTCAAATTCCTCGGCGTTTCCTGGAACTGGCTTTCTGTGTCATTTCTTGGATTCTCATTTTTTCTCCAGTTTTTCTTTATCTTCCTCATACTCATTGGCATTCTCCTGGAAGTTGAGTTCTTTGTCATTTCTCGGATTCTCAATCTTTCTTCTGTTTTTTTATCTACTTCATGTTCCTTGCGTTCTCCTGGAAGTTTTTTTGTCATTTTTTCGGATTCGCAAACTTTCTCCTGTTTTTCTTTACCTCCTTCATGTTCCTATGCGTTCTCCTGTAATTTGCGTTCTATGTCATTGTCCGCATTCTCATTCGCTCTCCTGTTTTTCTTTATCTCCTTCATATTCGTTGGCGTTTTTCTGGAAGTTGCGTTTTTGGTTATTTCTCGGATTTTTTTTTCTACCTCCTGTTTTTCTTTATCTCCATCATGTTCCTAAGCGTTCTCCTGGAAGTTGCGTTCTATGTCATTTTTCGGATTCTCATTCGCTCTCCTGTTTTTCTTTATCTGCTTCATGTTCCTTGGCGTTTTCCTGGAATTTGCGTTCTTTGTCCTTTCTCGGTTTCCCAGTCGCTCTCCAGTTTTTATTTATCTCCCACATGTTCATTGGCATTCTCCTGGAAGTTGGGTTCTTTTTTTTTCTGATTCTCATTTTTTGTCCTATTTTTCGTTGTATCCTTTCTGTTCTTTGGGTTTTTTCTAGAAGTTGAGTTCTTTGTTTTTCAACGGATTCTCATTCTTTCTCCTGTTTTTCTTTATCACCTTCAATTTCCTTGGCGTTCTCCTAGAAGTTGAGTTCTTTGTCATTTCTCGGATTCTCATTCTTCTCCTATTTTTTTATCTCCTTCAAATTCCTTGCCGTTATCCTGGAAGTTGAGTTCTTTATCATTTCTCGGATGCTCAATCGCTCTCCTGTTTTGCTCTATCTCCTTCATGTTCCTTGGCGTTTTCCTGGAAGTTGCGTTCTTTATAATTTCTCGGATGCTCAATCTTTCTTCTGTTTTTTATCTACTTCACGTTCCTATGCATTCTCCTGTAATTTGCGTTCTATGTCATTGTCTGCATTCTCATTCGCTCTCCTGTTTTTCTTTATCTCCTTCATTTTCGTTGGCGTTTTTCTGGAAGTTGCGTTTTTGGTTATTTCTCGGATTTTTTTTTCTACCTCCTGTTTTTCTTTATCTCCATCATGTTCCTAAGCGTTCTCCTGGAAGTTGCGTTCTATGTCATTTTTCGGATTCTCATTCGCTCTCCTGTTTTTCTTTATCTGCTTCATGTTCCTTGGCGTTTTCCTGGAATTTGCGTTCTTTGTCCTTTCTCGGTTTCCCAGTCGCACTCCAGTTTTTATTTATCTCCCACATGTTCATTGGCATTCTCCTGGAAGTTGGGTTCTTTTTTTTCTGATTCTCATTTTTTGTCCTATTTTTCGTTGTATCCTTTCTGTTCTTTGGGTTTTTTCTAGAAGTTGAGTTCTTTGTTATTCAAAAGATTCTCATTCTTTCTCCTGTTTTTGTTTATCACCTTCAATTTCCTTGGCGTTCTCCTGGAAGTTGCGTTTTTTGTCATTTTTCGGATTCTCAAACTTTCTCCTGTTTTTCTTTATCTCCTTCACGTTCCTATGCGTTCTCCTGTAATTTGCGTTCTATGTCATTGTCTGCATTCTCATTCGCTCTCCTGTTTTTCTTTATCTCCTTCATTTTCGTTGGCGTTTTTCTGGAAGTTGCGTTTTTGGTTATTTCTCGGATTTTTTTTTCTACCTCCTGTTTTTCTTTATCTCCATCATGTTCCTAAGCGTTCTCCTGGAAGTTGCGTTCTATGTCATTTTTCGGATTCTCATTCGCTCTCCTGTTTTTCTTTATCTGCTTCATGTTCCTTGGCGTTTTCCTGGAATTTGCGTTCTTTGTCCTTTCTCGGTTTCCCAGTCGCACTCCAGTTTTTATTTATCTCCCACATGTTCATTGGCATTCTCCTGGAAGTTGGGTTCTTTTTTTTTCTGATTCTCAATTTTTGTCCTATTTTTCGTTGTATCCTTTCTGTTCTTTGGGTTTTTTCTAGAAGTTGAGTTCTTTGTTATTCAAAAGATTCTCATTCTTTCTCCTGTTTTTCTTTATCACCTTCAATTTCCTTGGCGTTCTCCTAGAAGTTGAGTTCTTTGTCATTTCTCGAATTCTCATTCTTCTCCTATTTTTTTATCTCTTTCAAATTCCTTGCCGTTATCCTGGAAGTTGCGTTCTTTATCATTTCTCGGATGCTCAATCGCTCTCCTGTTTTGCTCTATCTCCTTCATGTTCCTTGGCGTTTTCCTGGAAGTTGCGTTCTTTATCAATTCTCGGATGCTCAATCTTTCTTCTGTTTTTTTATCTACTTCATGTTCCTTGCGTTCTCCTGGAAGTTGCGTTTTTTGTCATTTTTCGGATTCTCAAACTTTCTCCTTTTTTTCTTTATCTCCTTCATGCGTTCTCCTGTAATTTGCGTTCTATGTCATTGTCCGCATTCTCATTCGCTCTCCTGTTTTTCTTTATCTCCTTCATATTCGTTGGCGTTTTTCTGGAAGTTGCGTTTTTGGTTATTTCTCGGATTTTTTTTCTACCTCCTGTTTTTCTTTATCTCCATCATGTTCCTAGGCGTTCTCCTGGAAGTTGCGTTCTATGTCATTTTTCGGATTCTCATTCGCTCTCCTGTTTTTCTTTATCTGCTTCATGTTCCTTGGCGTTTTCCTGGAATTTGCGTTCTTTGTCCTTTCTCGGTTTCCCAGTCGCTCTCCAGTTTTTATTTATCTCCCACATGTTCAATGGCATTCTCCTGGAAGTTGGGTTCTTTTTTTTCTGATTCTCATTTTTTGTCCTATTTTTCGTTGTATCCTTTCTGTTCTTTGGGTTTTTTCTAGAAGTTGAGTTCTTTGTTATTCAACGGATTCTCATTCTTTCTCCTGTTTTTCTTTATCACCTTCAATTGCCTCGGCGTTCTCCTAGAAGTTGAATTCTTTGTCATTTCTCGGATTCTCATTCTTCTCCTATTTTTTTTATCTCCTTCAAATTCCTTGCCGTTATCCTGGAAGTTGCGTTCTTTATCATTTCTCGGATGCTCAATCGCTCTCCTGTTTTGCTCTATCTCCTTCATGTTCCTTAGCGTTTTCCTGGAAGTTGCGTTCTTTATCATTTCTCGGATGCTCAATCTTTCTTCTGTTTTTTATCTACTTGATGTTCTTTGCGTTCTCCTGGAAGTTGCGTTTTTTGTCATTTTTCGGATTCTCAAACTTTCTCCTGTTTTCTTTATCTCCTTCATGTTCCTATGCGTTCTCCTGTAGTTTGCGTTCTATGTCATTGTCCGCATTCTCATTCGCTCTCCTGTTTTTCTTTACTCCTTCATATTCGTTGGCGTTTTTCTGGAAGTTGCGTTTTTGGTTATTTCTCGGATTTTTTTTTCTACCTCCTGTTTTTCTTTATCTCCATCATGTTCCTAAGCGTTCTCCTGGAAGTTGCGTTCTATGTCATTTTTCGGATTCTCATTCGCTCTCCTGTTTTTCTTTATCTGCTTCATGTTCCTTGGCGTTTTCCTGGAATTTGCGTTCTTTGTCCTTTCTCGGTTTCCCAGTCGCTCTCCAGTTTTTATTTATCTCCCACATGTTCATTGGCATTCTCCTGGAAGTTGGGTTCTTTTTTTTCTGATTCTCATTTTTTGTCCTATTTTTCGTTGTACCCTTTCTGTTCTTTGGGTTTTTTCTAGAAGTTGAGTTCTTTGTTATTCAACGGATTCTCATTCTTTCTCCTGTTTTTCTTTATCACCTTAAATTTCCTTGGCGTTCTCCTAGAAGTTGAGTTCTTTGTCATTTCTCGGATTCTCATTCTTCTCCTATTTTTTTATCTGCTTCAAATTCCTTGCCATTATCCTGGAAGTTGCGTTCTTTTTCATTTCTCGGATGCTCAATCGCTCTCCTGTTTTGCTCTATCTCCTTCATGTTCCTTGGCGTTTTCCTGGAAGTTGCGTTCTTTATCATTTCTCGGATGCTCAATCTTTCTTCTGTTTTTTTTATCTACTTCATGTTCCTTGCGTTCTCCTGGAAGTTGCGTTTTTTGTCATTTTTTGGATTCTCAAACTTTCTCCTTTTTTTCTTTATCTCCATCATGTTCCTAAGCGTTCTCCTGGAAGTTGCGTTCTATGTCATTTTTCGGATTCTCATTCGCTCTACTGTTTTTCTTTATCTGCTTCATGTTCCTTGGCGTTTTCCTGGAATTTGCGTTCTTTGTCCTTTCTCGGTTTCCCAATCGCTCTCCAGTTTTTATTTATCTCCCACATGTTCATTGGTATTCTCCTGGAAGTTGGGTTCTTTTTTTCTGATTCTCATTTTTTGTCCTATTTTTCGTTGTATACTTTCTGTTCTTTGGGTTTTTTCTAGAAGTTGAGTTCTTTGTTATTCAACGGATTCTCATTCTTTCTCCTGTTTTTCTTTATCACCTCAAATTTCCTTGGCGTTCTCCTAGAAGTTGAGTTCTTTGTCATTTCTCGGATTCTCATTCTTCTCCTATTTTTTTATCTCCTTCAAATTCCTTGCCGTTATCCTGGAAGTTGCGTTCTTTATCATTTCTCGGATGCTCAATCGCTCTCCTGTTTTGCTCTATCTCCTTCATGTTCCTTGGCGTTTTCCTGGAAGTTGCGTTCTTTATCATTTGTCGGATGCTCAATCTTTCTTCTGTTTTTTTTATCTACTTCATGTTCCTTGCGTTCTCCTGGAAGTTGCGTTTTTTGTCATTTTTCGGATTCTCAAACTTTCTCCTGTTTTTCTTTATCTCCTTCATGTTCCTATGCGTTCTCCTGTAATTTGCGTTCTATGTCATTGTCCGCATTCTCATTCGCTCTCCTGTTTTTCTTTATCTCCTTCATATTCGTTGGCGTTTTTCTGGAAGTTGCGTTTTTGGTTATTTCTCGGATTTTTTTTTCTACCTCCTGTTTTTCTTTATCTCCATCATGTTCCTAAGCGTTCTCCTGGAAGTTGCGTTCTATGTAATTTTTCGGATTCTCATTCGCTCTCCTGTTTTTCTTTATCTGCTTCATGTTCCTTGGCATTCTCCTGGAAGTTGGGTTCTTTTTTTTTCTGATTCTCAATTTTTGTCCTATTTTTCGTTGTATCCTTTCTGTTCTTTGGGTTTTTTCTAGAAGTTGAGTTCTTTGTTATTCAACGGATTCTCATTCTTTCTCTTGTTTTTCTTTATCACCTTCAATTTCCTTGGCGTTCTCCTAGAAGTTGAGTTCTTTGTCATTTCTCGGATTCTCATTCTTCTCCTATTTTTTTATCTCCTTCAAATTCCTTGCCGTTACCCTGGAAGTTGCGTTCTTTATCATTTCTCGGATGCTCAATCGCTCTCCTGTTTTGCTCTATCTCCTTCATGTTCCTTGGCGTTTTCCTGGAAGTTGCGTTCTTTATCATTTCTCGGATGCTCAATCTTTCTTCTGTTTTTTTTATCTACTTCATGTTCCTTGCGTTCTCCTGGAAGTTGCGTTTTTTGTCATTTTTCGGATTCTCACACTTTCTCCTGTTTTTCTTTATCACCTTCATGTTCCTATGCGTTCTCCTGTAATTTGCGTTTTATGTCATTGTCCGCATTCTCATTCGCTCTCCTGTTTTTCTTTATCTCCTTCATATTCGTTGGCGTTTTTCTGGAAGTTGCGTTTTTGGTTATTTCTCGGATTTTTTTTTTCTACCTCCTGTTTTTCTTTATCTCCATCATGTTCCTAAGCGTTCTCCTGGAAGTTGCGTTCTATGTCATTTTTCGGATTCTCATTCGCTCCCCTGTTTTTCTTTATCTGCTTCATGTTCCTTGGCGTTTTCCTGGAATTTGCGTTCTTTGTCCTTTCTCGGTTTCCCAGTCGCTCTCCAGTTTTTATTTATCTCCCACATGTTCATTGGCATTCTCCTGGAAGTTGCGTTCTTTATCATTTCTCGGATGCGCAATCTTTCTTCTGTTTTTTTATCTACTTCATGTTCCTTGCGTTCTCCTGGAAGTTGCGTTTTTTGTCATTTTTCGGATTCTCAAACTTTCTCCTGTTTTTCTTTATCTCCTTCATGTTCATATGCGTTCTCCTGTAATTTGCGTTCTATGTCATCGTCCGCATTCTCATTCGCTCTCCTGTTTTTCTTTATCTCCTTCATATTCGTTGGCGTTTTTCTGGAAGTTGCGTTTTTGGTTATTTCTCGGATTTTTTTTTCTACCTCCTGTTTTTCTTTATCTCCATCATGTTCCTAAGCGTTCTCCTGGAAGTTGCGTTCTATGTCATTTTTCGGATTCTCATTCGCTCTCCTGTTTTTCTTTATCTGCTTCATGTTCCTTGGCGTTTTCCTGGAATTTGCGTTCTTTGTCCTTTCTCGGTTTCCCAGTCGCTCTCCAGTTAGTTTTTATTTATCTCCCACATGTTCATTGGCATTCTCCTGGAAGTTGGGTTCTTTTTTTGTCTGATTCTCATTTTTTGTCCTATTTTTCGTTGTATCCTTTCTGTTCTTTGGGTTTTTTCTAGAAGTTGAGTTCTTTGTTATTCAACGGATTCTCATTCTTTCTCCTGTTTTTCTTCATCACCTTGAATTTCCTTGGCGTTCTCCTAGAAGTTGAGTTCTTTGTCATTTCTCGGATTCTCATTCTTCTCCTATTTTTTTATCTCCTTCAAATTCCTTGCCGTTATCCTGGAAGTTGCGTTCTTTATCATTTCTCGGATGCTCAATCGCTCTCCTGTTTTGCTCTATCTCCTTCATGTTCCTTGGCGTTTTCCTGGAAGTTGCGTTCTTTATCATTTCTCGGATGCTCAATCTTTCTTCTGTTTTTTTATCTACTTCATGTTCCTTGCGTTCTCCTGGAAGTTGCGTTTTTTGTCATTTTTCGGATTCTCAAACTTTCTCCTGTTTTTCTTTATCTCCTTCACGTTCCTATGCGTTCTCCTGTAATTTGCGTTCTATGTCAATGTCTGCATTCTCATTCGCTCTCCTGTTTTTCTTTATCTCCTTCATTTTCATTGGCGTTTTTCTGGAAGTTGCGTTTTTGGTTATTTCTCGGATTTTTTTTTCTACCTCCTGTTTTTCTTTATCTCCATCATGTTCCTAAGCGTTCTCCTGGAAGTTGCGTTCTATGTCATTTTTCGGATTCTCATTCGCTCTGCTGTTTTTCTTTATCTGCTTCATGTTCCTTGGCGTTTTCCTGGAATTTGAGTTCTTTGTCCTTTCTCGGTTTCCCAGTCGCTCTCCAGTTTTTATTTATCTCCCACATGTTCATTGGCATTCTCCTGGAAGTTGGGTTCTTTTTTTTTCTGATTCTCATTTTTTGTCCTATTTTTCGTTGTATCCTTTCTGTTCTTTGGGTTTTTTCTAGAAGTTGAGTTCTTTTTTATTCAACGGATTCTCATTCTTTCTCCTGTTTTTCTTTATCACCTTCAATTTCCTTGGCGTTTTGCTGGAAGTCGCATTCTTTGTCATTTCTCGGATTCTCAATCTTTCTCCAGTTTTCCTTTGTCTCCTTCAAATTCCTCGGCGTTTTCCTGGAACTGGCTTTCTGTGTCATTTCTTGGATTCTCATTTTTTTCTCCAGTTTTTCTTTATCTTCCTCATCCTCATTGGCATTCTCCTGGAAGTTGAGTTCTTTTTTATTTATCGGATTCTCAATCTTTCTCCTGTTTTTCCTTATCTCCATCAGGTTCCTTGCGTTCTCCTGGAAGTTGCGTTTTTTGTCATTTCTCGGATTCTCAATCTTTCTCCAGTTTTCCTTTGTCTCCTTCAAATTCCTCGGCGTTTTCCTGGAACTGGCTTTCTGTGTCATTTCTTGGATTCTCATTTTTTCTCAAGTTTTTCTTTATCTTCCTCATCCTCATTGGCATTCTCCTGGAAGTTGAGTTCTTTGTCATTTCTCGGATTCTCAATCTTTCTTCTGTTTTTTATCTCCTTCATGTTCCTTGCGTTCTCCTGGAAGTTGCGTTTTTTGTCATTTTTCGGATTCTCAAACTTTCTCCTGTTTTTCTTCATGTCCTTCATGTTCCTTGCGTTCTCCTAGAAGTTGCGTTTTTTGTCATTTCTCGGACTCTCAAACTACCTCCTGTTTTTCTTTATCTCCATCATGTTCCTAAGCGTTCTCCTGGAACTGGCTTTCTGTGTCATTTCTTGGATTCTCATTTTTTCTCAAGTTTTTCTTTATCTTCCTCATCCTCATTGGCATTCTCCTGGAAGTTGAGTTCTATGTCATTTTTCGGATTCTCATTCTTTCTGCTGTTTTTCTCTATCTCCTTCAAGTTCCTTGGCGTTTTGCTGAAAGTCGCATGCTTTGTCAATTCTCGGATTCTCAATTTTTCTCCAGCTTTCCTTTATCTGTTTCGAGTTCCTGGCGTTTTTCTGGAACTTGCGTTTTGTGTCATTTCTTGAATTCTCATTCTTTCTCCTGTTTTCCATTATCTCTTTCAAGTTCCTTGGCGTTTTCCTGGATTTTGAGTTCTTTGTCATTTCTCGGATTCTCAATCTCTCTCCTGTTTTTCCTTATCTCCTTCAGGTTCCTTGGCGTTCTACTGGAAGTTGAGTTCTTTGTCATTTCTCGGATTCTCAATCTTTCTTCTGTTTCTTTATCTCCTTCATGTTCCTTGGCGTTCTGCTGCAATTTGCAACTTTGTCATTTTTCGTAGTCTCGTTCGGTCTCCTGTTTTTATTTGTCTCCTTCATATTCGTTGGCGTTCTCCTGGAAGTTGCGTTCTTGGTTATTTCTCGGATTTTCTGTCTATCTCCTGTTTTTCTTTATGACCTTCATGTTCCTTGCGTTCTCCTAGAAGTTGCGTTTTTTGTCATTTCTCGGATTCTCAAACTTTCTCCAGTTTTCCTTTGTCTCCTTCAAGTTCCTTGGCGTTTTGCTGGGAGTCGCATTCTTTGTCATTTCTCGGATTCTCAATCTTTCTCCAGTTTTCCTTTGTCTCCTTCAAGTTCCTCGGCGTTTTTCTGGAATTTGCGTTCTGTGTCATTTCTGGGATTCTCATTCTTTCTCCAGTTTTTCTTTATCTTCCTCATCTTCATTGGCATTCTCCTGGAAGTTGAGTTCTTTTTTATTTTTCTGATTCTCATTCTTTCTCCTATTTATCGTTGTATCCTTTATGTTCTTTGGGTTTTTTTCTGGAAGGTGAGTTCTTTTTTATTTATCGGATTCTCATTCTTTCTCCTGTTTTTCCTTATCTCCTTCAGGTTCCTTGGCGTTCTACTGGAAGTTGAGTTCTTTGTCATTTCTCGGATTCTCAATCTTTCCTCTGTTTTTTTATCTCCTTCATGTTCCTTGGCGTTATCCTGGAAGTTGCGTTCTTTATCATTTCTCGGATGCTCAATCGCTCTCCTGTTTTTTATCTCCTTCAAGTTCCTTGGCGTTATCCTGGAAGTTGCGTTCTTTATCATTTCTCGGATGCTCAATTGCTCTCCTGTTTTGCTCTATCTCCTTCATGTTCCTTGGCGTTTTCCTGGAAGTTGCGTTGTTTATAATTTCTCGGATGCTCAATCGCTCTCCTGTTTTTTTATCTCCTTCAAGTTCCTTGGCGTTATCCTGGAAGTTGCGTTCTTTATCATTTCTCGGATGCTCAATCGCTCTCCTGTTTTTTATCTCCTTCAAGTTCCTTGGCGTTATCCTGGAAGTTGCGTTCTTTATCATTTCTCGGATGCTCAATCGCTCTCCTGTTTTGCTCTATCTCCTCCATGTTCCTTGGCGTTTTCCTGGAAGTTGCGTTCTTTATCATTTCTCGGATGCTCAATCGCTCTCCTGTTTTTTATCTCCTTCAAGTTCCTTGGCGTTATCCTGGAAGTTGCGTTCTTTATCATTTCTCGGATGCTCAATCGCTCTCCTGTTTTGCTCTATCTCTTTATGTTCCTTGGCGTTTTCCTGGAAGTTGCGTTCTTTATCAATTCTCGGATGCTCAATCGCTCTCCTGTTTTTTTATCTCCTTCAAGTTCCTTGGCGTTATCCTGGAAGTTGCGTTCTTTATCATTTCTCGGATGCTCAATCGCTCTCCTATTTTGCTCTATCTCCTTCATGTTCCTTGGCGTTTTCCTGGAAGTTGCGTTCTTTATCATTTCTCGGATGCTCAATCGCTCTCCTGTTTTTTTATCTCCTTCAAGTTCCTTGGCGTTATCCTGGAAGTTGCGTTCTTTATCATTTCTCGGATGCTCAATTGCTCTCCTATTTTGCTCTATCTCCTTCATGTTCCTTGGTGTTTTCCTGGAAGTTGCGTTCTGTATCATTTCTCGCATGCTCAATCGCTCTCCTGTTTTTTTTATCTCCTTCATGTTCCTTGGCGTTTTCCTGGAAGTTGCGTTCTGTATCATTTCTCGGATGCTCAATCGCTCTCCTGTTTTTTTTATCTCCTTCAAGTTCCTTGGCGTTATCCTGGAAGTTGCGTTCTTTATCATTTCTCGGATGCTCAATCGCTCTCCTGTTTTGCTCTATCTCCTTCATGTTCCTTGGCGTTTTCCTGGAAGTTGCGTTCTTTATCATTTCTCGGATGCTCAATCGCTCTCCTGTTTTTTTATCTCCTTCAAGTTTATTGGCGTTATCCTGGAAGTTGCGTTCTTTATCATTTCTCGGATGCTCAATCGCTCTCCTGTTTTTTTATCTCCTTCAAGTTCCTTGGCGTTATCCTGGAAGTTGCGTTCTTTATCATTTCTCGGATGCTCAATCGCTCTCCTGTTTTGCTCTATCTCCTTCATGTTCCTTGGCGTTTTTCTGGAAGTTGCGCTCTTTGTTATTGCTCACTGTGCTCTCCCCAAGCAACATATCCGGGGCAACTAAGTATATAACTACATCTTCGCGCCTAGTAGTTTACTTTGTTTTTTCTTTGTCGGCTAAAATCTTGACTGCCTTTCTCTATCAGCTCATTACAAAGTCAAGGATTCTACCTTGGTTTTTTTGTTCATCCATTTCCGTTGATCGTTCGGAAAGTTTTTGAACCAGTTTAAAGACTTGTCTCTGGAAATCAGGAACAGATTTGCCCCTATCCGGTGCACAATTTGGCCTCCTAATGCTCTGCTTTTGATAGATTAGTCGCAACAGTTTCGAATACCGGAACTATAGTGATGCGAAAGACGAACCTAACCGCCAGTGCAGGTGCTCGTAGTCTTTTTGACCAGCTTACTTTATTTTGTGTCTCCTTGTTAGTAGTAGTGTTAAAGTGGCTAAAAAATGACCCCTTTTTTCGGTGTGCTGTTGCATCGACCACTTTTTACCGGGGTTTTAAGGGGGTTAAAATTGGTCTTTTTTCGAGCACTCTAAGAAAAAAGAATGGAGTTAAAATTTGAATGGGTCATGTTTTTCCTTGATTTTGACAGTTAAAATTTAACCGCGCGCGTTATATTGTGGATTATTGTTTCTATTGATTACGGGTTAGAACCCGTTTTTTATATGTGGAGACAACCTTGGCGCTTCTTTTATTAGTTTCTACACAAAAAGGACAACCGATTTAGTTCAAATTTTCAACATTTTTTTTCGTTTTCCACATAAATACGTCCCTCACCCCTACATAATCTTATGACTTGTCTTTATTGCCCGTTTCTAAAAAGGTAATTGGAAACTTAAAAAAACGAAGCTTACTGGAAGAAATAAAGCTGTAATGCTGTAAAGTTTAGGCTATAGTCCCACGTACTCCTTCATGATATCTCCAGCAAACTCTTCTCTGAATTTTAGGGTAACCCGCAAATTCTCATTGTTTTAGAGGGGGTGCGTGGCTGGTAGATTTGAAAAATCAAAAAGCTTTCGCAGTTCACCTGTTTCTTGATTTACTTGTAGAGGTGTTTGCTGTGGATTTCATGCTAGAACAAATCAGTGTCCGAGTATATAAGAGTTGCGTCGAAATTGTTCTTGATTATGTTTAATGGAACTGGAACATGTAACAAATTGCCAAATCTAGCTCCGACAATTGTGGGCTTATCCCGTTCAAAATTCACAGGTTTTGAGGCTACAGATACCAAACTGTTGTTCAATATTTTTTACACTGCTAAATCTTTTGTCGTTGAAAAACTTTACAGTTCTTCGGCATACCGAACAATATCTACAACTAGCCGATCTCTTTTTAATTCGCAAGGTTATCAATTTGTTTTCGCTTTTTTGTGATGTTTTTTGGAGTATCCTATGCGTTTGGTTTGCTAGATAGTTTTTTTATTATATTCGCTAATTTTTGTTAGTAGTGGAAAAAATTCCAAAAAAACCTGCGACAGAATTTTTTGCTACGCTAGCTTGTCTATTGACTTCTGTGTGTATTGCGCATGTGTTATAGGGTCCATTAAAATGATAGAAAAGAAATCCCATAAAGTTGAACTTAAATATAAAATAATCAATGCTTCTAAGATTCAATAGGGCCATCCTAGAAATGCTAAGAATTCCTTTTTGATATTCAAAAACTGTAAACATTATTTGAAGAATATGTTGTGGGCGATATTATTCTTCATTTATGTACAAATCATCTTTAATACCTTGAAATAGTCACTGTAGTCTTTTCGTTAGATGTCTGAAAATCTTGATGTTTCAGCAAATTTGAGGAGATTTTGATCAATTGATTGCCTTTGGGTTGTGTCCATTTTAAAGAGAAGTTCGCGAAATTGCTGTGTTCGACTGTGTTATTTTAAATGTGATTTGGAGTATATGTCTATAGATTGTAGGTCTGTAGTTGGGTTGCGAGCGATTGCGCGTATGTATTAAGAAACAAGAAGGAGTATGAAGATAGTATGAAGTAGGAAGATAATAGTTATCTTCGTTTGATTTTTTCAGATCCACATGGGACAACGTTATCCCATAATATATGCCGCATGATAAGGTGTTCACAAAATGTACTTGTTTTGTAAAATATAATTAAGCGTTGGTAGCATCCTTCATCTTCAAATACAAAGGGTTGTGAGAATTGTTTAGTGCAAGTGTAGTAACATAATCAATGAAATTAGAGCGGTTGCCTGATAAGAGATTTTCTGCATAATTTATTTTGAGTACTGCTGAAGTGAGAGATTTTAAGATTTGTGTTCGCTCCAGTTCACATAAATCATGTATTGTTCCGAGCTCTGAAAGTGACATTTATTGACAAATTAAGCTAAATGTGTAGTTTAGTTTCATATCGAGGTAAGTTTCATAGTGAATTGCGCCAAAATATGTGATATTCTTCAGTAAAAATTCTTCTAGTCTATTACAATCCTGGTTTCCTGTTTCCATTGGTTTTTTAAAATTTAACCGGGAAGTAAGACTTTTCGTCTTTTCTTTTTTGAATTGTATCGGCCAAATCAAGGATTAGTTTGCCTGTTTTCATTTTGAAAACTTTTTCGTATTTGACAAGGACTTTTAAATTTTGGGATTGAAAAAGTGGTTTTGAGTATTTGCATGCTTTAGTTTCACGGTAAATTTGATAATGTGTAGATTCTTATATTGATTTGGGTTTGATCTTGTTCAATCAGGATTTATTTTATCAAAAACTATAGATTCTATAAACATTTTTTCTGAAGTTTTATCATTCTTGTGTGAGTTTTAGCGACTTGAAATGTGGTACAGTGTCTTCAGGGAACCAAACTATGGTTGCCTGTGGTCGTGTAATTTTTATAAAATGAGCGAGTTCCTTGAATTAGTATAGTATCATCTTTTAAATCTCGTGTTATTTCTACTTTCCAATCGAAAAACATTTTTTCATAGTATCCTGAATTGTTTGTGTCTGCTTTACAGTTTGATGGGTTATTTATTCAAATGTGATGTATCCAGTTGTTATCATGTATGCCATAAGATAAACTTCCATGTGCACCATGATAAGGAAATTTATCGTCTAGTTGGAGGTGACTTTGGTGTTGTTCAAGTTTTGCTGGATGTGCGGAGTCTGGAAAAACTTGAAACTTTACTAATTTACGATTTTTCTTCGTTTGTAATCATTTTTAAACGTTCAGGTTTAAAAATAGTATGGCTCTGTTCGTCAAACACAGAGCTGAACAAACGAACTGAATAAAACAAAAACAGCCTTGGGTTTTTAACGCTTTAGTCCAAAACTCGGTGAGTACTCAAAAGAATACGAGAAAAAATTGATTTAGAACTTCATTAAAACTTTTCCGCCTTTTCTCCTCATTAACTCCAAATACAATTGACAAAATGCGTTTTTATTGTCGTTTAAATTGTATTTTTTGCACTGTTTCAGCACTTGGTATATATTTCAACACTTTTCGGATTCTTATTTTTTCTCCTGTTTTTCTCTACCTCCTTCAAGTTCCTTGGCGTTTTGCTGGAAGTCGCATTCTTTGTCATTTTTCAGATTCTCAATATTTCTCCAGTTTTCATTTGTCTCCGTCAAGTTCTTTGGCGTTTTGCTGGAAGTTCAGTTCTTTGTCCTTCCTCGGTTTCTCATTCGCTCTCATGTTTTTCTTTATGTGCTTCATGTTCCTTGGCGTTTTCCTGGAATTTGCGTTCTTTGTCCTTTCTCGGATTCCCAGTCGCTCTCCAGTTTTTATTTATCTCCCACATGTTTATTGGCATTCTCCTGGAAGTTGGGTTCTTTTTTTTCTGATTCTCATTTTTTCTCCTATTTTTCGTTGTATCCTTTCTGTTCTTTGGGTTTTTTCTAGAAGTTGAGTTCTTTGTTTTTTAACGGATTCTCATTCTTTCTCCTGTTATTCTTTATCTCCTTCAATTTCCTTGGCGTTTTGCTGGAAGTCGCATTCTTTGTCATTTCTCGGATTCTCAATCTTTCTCCAGTTTTTCTTTATCTTCCTCATCCTCATTGGCATTCTCCTGGAAGTTGAGTTCTTTTTTATTTATCGGATTCTCATTCTTTCTCCTGTTTTTCCTTATCTCCATCAGGTTCCAGGCGTTCTACTGAAAGTTGAGTTCTTTGTCATTTCTCGGATTCTCAATATTTCTTCTGTTTTTTATCTCCTTCATGTTCCTCGCGTTTTCCTGGAAGTCGCATTCTTTGTCATTTTTCAGATTCTCAATATTTCTCCAGTTTTCATTTGTCTCCGTCAAGTTCTTTGGCGTTTTGCTGGAAGTTCAGTTCTTTGTCCTTCCTCAGGTTCTCATTCGCTCTCCTGTTTTTCTTTATCTGCTTCATGTTCCTTGGCGTTTTCCTGGAATTTGCGTTCTTTGTCCTTTCTCGGATTCCCAGTCGCTCTCCAGTTTTTATTTGTCTCCCACATGTTCATTGGCATTCTCCTGGAAGTTGGGTTCTTTTTTTTCTGATTCTCTTTTTTTGTCCTATTTTTCGTTGTATCCTTTCTGTTCTTTGGGTTTTTTCTAGAAGTTGAGTTCTTTGTTATTTAACGGATTCTCATTCTTTCTCCTGTTTTCCTTTATCACCTTCAATTTCCTTGGCGTTTTGCTGGAAGTCGCATTCTTTGTCATTTCTCGGATATTCAATCTTTCTCCAGTTTTCCTTTGTCTCCTTCAAATTCCTCGGTGTTTTCCTGGAGCTGGCTTTCTGTGTCATTTCTTGGATTCTCATTTTTTCTCCAGTTTTTCTTTATCTTCCTCATCATCATTGGCATTCTCCTGGAAGTTGTGTTCTTTTTTATTTATCGGATTCTCATTCTTTCTCCTGTTTTTCCTTATCTCCATCAGGTTCCTTGGCGTTCTACTGAAAGTTGAGTTCTTTGTCATTTCTCGGATTCTCAATCTTTCTTCTGTTTTTTATCTCCTTCATGTTCCTCGCGTTTTCCTGGAAGTCGCATTCTTTGTAATTTTTCAGATTCTCAATATTTCTCCAGTTTTCATTTGTCTCCGTCAAGTTCTTTGGCGTTTTGCTGGAAGTTCAGTTCTTTGTCCTTCCTCGGATTCTCATTCGCTCTCCTGTTTTTCTTTATCTGCTTCTTGTTCCTTGGCGTTTTCCTGGAATTTGCGTTCTTTGTCCTTTCTCGGATTCCCAGTCGCTCTCCAGTTTTTATTTATCTCCCACATGTTCATTGGCATTCTCCTGGAAGTTGGGTTCTTTTTTTTCTGATTCTCATTTTTTGTCCTATTTTTCGTTGTATCCTTTCTGTTCTTTGGGTTTTTTCTAGAAGTTGAGTTCTTTGTTATTTAACGGATTCTCATTCTTTCTCCTGTTTTTCTTTGTCTCCTTCAATTTCCTTGGCGTTTTGCTGGAAGTCGCATTCTTTGTCATTTCTCGGACTCTTAATCTTTCTCCAGTTTTCCTTTGTCTCCTTCAAATTTTCGGCGTTTTCCTGGAGCTGGCTTTCTGTGTCATTTCTTGGATTCTCATTTTTTCTCCAGTTTTTCTGTATCTTCCTCATCCTCATTGGCATTCTCCTGGAAGTTGTGTTCTTTTTTATTTTTATCGCATTCTCATTCTTTCTCCTGTTTTTCCTTATCTCCATCAGGTTCCTTGGCGTTCTACTGAAAGTTGAGTTCTTTGTCATTTTTCGGATTCTCAAACTTTCTCCTGTTTTTCTTTATCTCCTTCATGTTCCTATGCGTTCTCCTGTAATTTGCGTTCTATGTCATTGTCCGCATTCTCATTCGCTCTCCTGTTTTTCTTTATCTCCTTCATATTCGTTGGCGTTTTGCTGGAAGTTGCGTTTTTGGTTGTTTCTCGGATTTTTTTCTATCGCCTGTTTTTCTTCATGTCCTTCATGTTCCTTGCGTTCTCCTAGAAGTTGCGTTTTTTGTCATTTCTCGGATTCTCAAACTACCTCCTGTTTTTCTTTATCTCCATCATGTTCCTAAGCGTTCTCCTGGAAGTTGCGTTCTTTGTCATTTCTCGGGTTCTCAATCTCTCTCCTGTTTTTCCTTATCTCCTTCAGGTTCCTTGGCGTTCTACTGGAAGTTGAGTTCTTTGTCATTTCTCGGATTCTCAATCTTTCTTCTGTTTCTTTATCTCCTTCATGTTCCTTGGCGTTCTGCTGCAAGTTGCAATTTTTGTCATTTTTCATAGTCTCGTTCAGTCTCTTGTTTTTATTTGTCTCCTTCATATTCGTTGGCGTTCTCCTGGAAGTTTCGTTCTTGGTTATTTCTCGGATTTTTTGTCTATCTCCTGTTTTTTTATGACCTTCATGTTCCTTGTGTTCTCCTAGAAGTTGCGTTTTTTGTCATTTTTCGGATTCTCAAATTTTCTCTTGATTTTCTTTATCTTCTTCAGGTTCCTAAGCGTTCTCCTGGAAGTTGCGTTCTATGTCGTTTTTCGGATTCTCATTCTTTCTCCTGTTTTTCTCTATCTCCTTCAAGTTCCTTAGCGTTTTGCTGGGAGTCGCATTCTTTGTCATTTCTCGGATTCTCAATCTTTCTCCCGTTTTCCTTTGTCTCCTTCAAGTTCCTTGGCGTTCTACTGAAAGTTGCAATTTTTGTCATTTTTCATAGTCTCGTTCGGTCTCTTGTTTTTATTTGTCTCCTTCATATTCGTTGGCGTTCTCCTGGAAGTTTCGTTCTTGGTTATTTCTCGGATTTTTTGTCTATCTCCTGTTTTTTTATGACCTTCATGTTCCTTGTGTTCTCCTAGAAGTTGCGTTTTTTGTCATTTTTCGGATTCTCAAATTTTCTCCTGATTTTCTTTATCTTCTTCAGGTTCCTAAGCGTTCTCCTGGAAGTTGCGTTCTATGTCGTTTTTCGGATTCTCATTCTTTCTCCTGTTTTTCTCTATCTCCTTCAAGTTCCTTAGCGTTTTGCTGGGAGTCGCATTCTTTGTCATTTCTCGGATTCTCAATCTTTCTTCTGTTTTTTATCTCCTTCATGTTCCTCGCGTTTTCTTGGAAGTTGCGTTCTTGGTTATGTCTCGGATTTTTTGTCTATCTCCTGTTTTTTTATGACCTTCATGTTCCTTGTGTTCTCCTAGAAGTTGCGTTTTTTGTCATTTTTCGGATTCTCAAATTTTCTCCTGATTTTCTTTATCTTCTTCAGGTTCCTAAGCGTTCTCCTGGAAGTTGCGTTCTATGTCGTTTTTCGGATTCTCATTCTTTCTCCTGTTTTTCTCTATCTCCTTCAAGTTCCTTAGCGTTTTGCTGGGAGTCGTATTCTTTGTCATTTCTCGGATTCTCAATCTTTCTTCTGTTTTTTATCTCCTTCATGTTCCTCGCGTTTTCCTGGAAGTTGCGTTTTTTGTCATTTCTCGGATTCTCAAACTACCTCCTGTTTTTCTTTATCTCCATCATGTTCCTAAGCGTTCTCCTGGAAGTTGCGTTCTTTGTCATTTCTCGGATTCTCAATCTTTCTTCTGTTTTTTATCTCCTTCATGTTCCTCGCGTTTTCCTGGAAGTTGCGTTCTTGGTTATTTCTCGGATTTTTTGTCTATCTCCTGTTTTTTTATGACCTTCATGTTCCTTGTGTTCTCCTAGAAGTTGCGTTTTTTGTCATTTTTCGGATTCTCAAATTTTCTCCTGATTCTCTTTATCTTCTTCAGGTTCCTAAGCGTTCTCCTGGAAGTTGCGTTTTTTGTCATTTCTCGGATTCTCAAACTACCTCCGGTTTTTCTTTATCTCCATCATGTTCCTAAGCGTTCTCCTGGAAGTTGCGTTCTTTGTCATTTCTCGGATTCTCATTCTTTCTCCTGTTTTTCCTTATCTCCTTCAGGTTCCTTGGCGTTCTACTGAAAGTTGAGTTCTTTGTCATTTCTCGGATTCTCAATCTTTCTTCTGTTTTTTATCTCCTTCATGTTCCTCGCGTTTTCCTGGAAGTCGCATTCTTTGTCATTTTTCAGATTCTCAATATTTCTCCAGTTTTCATTTGTCTCCGTCAAGTTCTTTGGCGTTTTGCTGGAAGTTCAGTTCTTTGTCCTTCCTCGGATTCTCATTCGCTCTCATGTTTTTCTTTATGTGCTTCATGTTCCTTGGCGTTTTCCTGGAATTTGCGTTCTTTGTCCTTTCTCGGATTTTCAGTCGCTCTCCAGTTTTTATTTATCTCCCACATGTTCATTGGCATTCTCCTGGAAGTTGGGTTCTTTTTTTTCTGATTCTCATTTTTTGTCCTATTTTTCGTTGTATCCTTTCTGTTCTTTGGGTTTTTTCTAGAAGTTGAGTTCTTTGTTATTTAACGGATTCTCATTCTTTCTCCTGTTTTTCTTTATCACCTTCAATTTCCTTGGCGTTTTGCTGGAAGTCGCATTCTTTGTCATTTCTCGGATTCTCAATCTTTCTCCAGTTTTCCTTTGTCTCCTTCAAATTCCTCGGCGTTTTCCTGGAGCTGGCTTTCTGTGTCATTTCTTGGATTCTCATTTTTTCTCCAGTTTTTCTGTATCTTCCTCATCCTCATTGGCATTCTCCTGGAAGTTGAGTTCTTTGTCATTTTTTCGGATTCTCAAACTTTCTCCTGTTTTTCTTTATCTCCTTCATGTTCCTATGCGTTCTCCTGTAATTTGCGTTCTATGTTATTGTCCGCATTCTCATTCGCTCTCCTGTTTTTCTTTATCTCCTTCATATTCGTTGGCGTTTTGCTGGAAGTTGCGTTAGGTTATTTCTAGGATTTTTTTCTATCGCCTGTTTTTCTTCATGTCCTTCATGTTCCTTGCGTTCTCCTAGAAGTTGCGTTTTTTGTCATTTCTCGGATTCTCAAACTACCTCCTGTTTTTCTTTATCTCCATCATGTTCCTAAGCGTTCTCCTGGAAGTTGCGTTCTATGTCATTTTTCGGATTCACATTCTTTCTCCTGTTTTTCTCTATCTCCTTCAAGTTCCTTGGCGTTTTGCTGAAAGTCGCATGCTTTGTCATTTCTCGGATTCTCAATCTTTCTCCAGCTTTCCTTTATCTCTTTCGAGTTCCTCTGCGTTTTCCTGGAACTTGCGTTTTGTGTCATTTCTTGAATTCTCATTCTTTCTCCTGTTTTCCTTTATCTCTTTCAAGTTCCTTGGCGTTTTCCTGGATTTTGAGTTCTTTGTCATTTCTCGGATTCTCAATCTCTCTCCTGTTTTTCCTTATCTCCTTCAGGTTCCTTGGCGTTCTACTGGAAGTTGAGTTCTTTGTCATTTCTCGGATTCTCAATCTTTCTTCTGTTTCTTTATCTCCTTCATGTTCCTTGGCGTTCTGCTGCAAGTTGCAATTTTTGTCATTTTTCATAGTCTCATTCGGTCTCCTGTTTTTATTTGTCTCCTTCGGGTTCCTTGGCGTTCTCCTAGAAGTTGCGTTTTTTGTCATTTCTCAGATTCTCAAGATTTCTCCTGATTTTCTTTATCTTCTTCAGGTTCCTTGGCGTTCTCCTGGAAGTTGCGTTCTTGGTTATTTCTCGGATTTTTTGTCTATCTCCTGTTTTTTATGACCTTCATGTTCCTTGTGTTCTCCTAGAAGTTGCGTTTTTGTCATTTCTCGGATTCTCAAACTTTCTCCTGATTTTCTTTATCTTCTTCAGGTTCCTAAGCGTTCTCCTGGAAGTTGCGTTCTATGTAGTTTTTCGGATTCTCATTCTTTCTCCTGTTTTTCTCTATCTCCTTCAAGTTCCTTGGCGTTTTGCTGGGAGTCGCATTCTTTGTCATTTCTTGGATTCTCAATCTTTCTCCCGTTTTCCTTTGTCTCCTTCAATTTCCTCGGCGTTTTCCTGGAATTTGCGTTCTGTGTCATTTCTGGGATTCTCATTCTTTCTCCAGTTTTTCTTTATCTTCCTCATCTTCATTGGCATTCTCCTGGAAGTTGAGTTCTTTTTTATTTTTCTGATTCTCATTCTTTCTCCTATGTTTCGTTGTATCCTTTATGTTCTTTGGGGTTTTTCTGGAAGGTGAGTTCTTTTTTATTTATCGGATTCTCATTCTTTCTCCTGTTTTTCCTTATCTCCTTCAGGTTCCTTGGCGTTCTACTGGAAGTTGAGTTCTTTGTCATTTCTCGGATTCTCAATCTTTCCTCTGTTTTTTTATCTCCTTCATGTTCCTTACGTTCTCCTGGAAGTTGTGTTTTTTGTCATTTCTCGGATTCTCAAACTTTCTCCTGTTTTTCTTTATCTTCTTCCTGTTCCTATGCGTTCTCCTGTAATTTGCGTTCTATGTCATTGTCCGGATTCTCATTCGCTATCCTGTTTTTCTATATCTCCCTCATGTTCATTGGCATTCTCCTGGAAATTCAGTTGTTTTTTATTTAACAGATTCTCATTCTTTCTCTTATTTTTGTTGTATCCTTGTCGTTTTTTTGAAATTCGAGTTCTTTGTTATTTAACGGATTCTCATTCTTTCTCCTGTTTTTCTTTATATACTTCATGATCCTTGGCGTTCTCCCGGAAGTTGTGTTCTTTGTCCTTTCACGGATTCTCATTCTTTCTCCTGTTTTTCTTTGCCTTCTTCAAATGCCTTGGCGTTCTCCTAGAAGTTGAGTTCTTTGTCATTTCTCGGATTCTCATTCTTCTCCTATTTTTTTTATCTCCCTCAAATTCCTTGGCGTTATCCTGGAAGTTGCGTTCTTTATCATTTCTCGGATGCTCAATCGCTCTCCTGTTTTGCTCTATCTCCTTCATGTTCCTTGGCGTTTTCCTGGAAGTTGCGTTCTTTATCATTTCTCGGATGCTCAATCGCTCTCCTGTTTTTTATCACCTTCAAGTTCCTTGGCGTTATCCTGGAAGTTGCGTTGATTATCATTTCTCGGATGCTCAATCGCTCTCCTGTTTTGCTCTATCTCTTTCATGTTCCTTGGCGTTTTCCTTGAAGTTGCGTTCTTTATCAGTTCTCGGATGCTCAATCGCTCTCCTGTTTTTTATCTCCTTCAAGTTCCTTGGCGTTATCCTGGAAGTTGCGTTCTTTATCATTTCTCGGATGCTCAATCGCTCTCCTGTTTTGCTCTATCTCCTTCATGTTCCTTGGCGTTTTCCTGGAAGTTGCGTTCTTTATCATTTCTCGGATGCTCAATCGCTCTCCTGTTTTGCTCTATCTCCTTCATGTTCCTTGGCGTTTTCCTGGAAGTTGCGTTCTTTATCATTTCTCGGATGCTCAATCACTCTACTGTTTTTTTTATCTCCTTCAAGTTCCTTGGCGTTTTCCTGGAAGTTGCGTTCTTTATCATTTCTCGGATGCTCAATCGCTCTCCTATTTTGCTCTATCTCCTTCATGTTCCTTGGCGTTTTCCTGGAAGTTGCGTTCTGTATCATTTCTCGGATGCTCAATCGCTTTCCTGTTTTTTTATCTCCTTCAAGTTCCTTGGCGTTATCCTGGAAGTTGCGTTGATTATCATTTCTCGGATGCTCAATCGCTCTCCTGTTTTGCTCTATCTCTTTCATGTTCCTTGGCGTTTTCCTTGAAGTTGCGTTCTTTATCAGTTCTCGGATGCTCAATCGCTCTCCTGTTTTTTATCTCCTTCAAGTTCCTTGGCGTTATCCTGGAAGTTGCGTTCTTTATCATTTCTCGGATGCTCAATCGCTCTCCTGTTTTGCTCTATCTCCTTCATGTTCCTTGGCGTTTTCCTGGAAGTTGCGTTCTTTATCATTTCTCGGATGCTCAATCGCTCTCCTGTTTTGCTCTATCTCCTTCATGTTCCTTGGCGTTTTCCTGGAAGTTGCGTTCTTTATCATTTCTCGGATGCTCAATCACTCTACTGTTTTTTTTATCTCCTTCAAGTTCCTTGGCGTTTTCCTGGAAGTTGCGTTCTTTATCATTTCTCGGATGCTCAATCGCTCTCCTATTTTGCTCTATCTCCTTCATGTTCCTTGGCGTTTTCCTGGAAGTTGCGTTCTGTATCATTTCTCGGATGCTCAATCGCTTTCCTGTTTTTTTATCTCCTTCAAGTTCCTTGGCGTTATCCTGGAAGTTGCGTTCTTTATCATTTCTCGGATGATCAATCGCTCTCCTGTTTTGCTCTATCTCCTTCATGTTCCTTGGCGTTTTCCTGGAAGTTGCGTTCTTTATCATTTCTCGGATGCTCAATCGCTCTCCTGTTTTTTTCTCTCCTTCAAGTTCCTTGGCGTTATCCTGGAAGTTGCGTTCTTTATCATTTCTCGGATGCTCAATTGCTCTCCTATTTTGCTCTATCTCCTTCATGTTCCTTGGCGTTTTCCTGGAAGTTGCGTTCTGTATCATTTCTCGGATGCTCAATCGCTCTCCTGTTTTTTTTTATCTCCTTCATGTTCCTTGGCGTTTTCCTGGAAGTTGCGCTCTTTGTTATTGCTCTGCCCAAGCAACATATCCGGGGCAACTAAGTATATAACTACATCTTCGCGCCTAGTAGTTTACTTTGTTTTTTCTTTGTCGGCTAAAACCTTGACTGCCTTTCTCTTATCAGCTCATTACAAAGTCAAGGATTCTACCTTGGTTTTTTTGTTCTTCCATTTCCGTTGATCGTTCGGAAAGTTTTTGAACAAGTTTAAAGACTTGTCTCTGGAAATCAGGAACAGATTTGCCCCTATCCAGTGCACAATTTGGCCTCCTAATGCTCTGCTTTTGATAGATTAGTCGCAACAGTTTCGAACACCGGAACTATAGTGATGCGAAAGACGAACCTAACCGCCAGTGCAGGTGCTCGTAATCTTTTTGACCAGCTTACTTTATTTTGTGTTTCCTTGTTAGTAGTAGTGTTAAAGTGGCTAAAAAATGACCCCTTTCTTCGGTGTGCCCTTGCATCGACCACTTTTTAACGGGGTTTTAAGGGGGTTAAAATTGGTCTTTTTTCGAGCACTCTAAGAAAAAAGAATGGAGTTAAATTTGAATGGGTCATGTTTTTCCTTGATTTTGACAGTTCAAATTTAACCGCGCACGTTATATTGTGGACTATTGTTTCTATTGATTACGGGTTAGAACCCGTTTTTTATATGAGGAAACAACCTTGGCGCTTCTTTTATTAGTTTCTACACAAAAATGACAACCGATATAGTTCAAATTTTCAACAGTTTTTTCCGTTTTCCACATAAATACGTCCCTCACCCCTACATAATCTTATGACTTGTCTTTATTGCCCGTTTCTAAAAAGGTACTTGGAAACTTAAAAAAACGAAGCCTACTGGAAGAAATAAAGCTGTAATGCTGTAAAGTTTAGGCTATAGTCCCACGTACTCCTTTATGATATCTCCAGCAAACTCTTCACTGAATTTTAGGGTAACCCGCAAATTCTCATTGTTTTAGAGGGGGTGCGTGGCTGGTAGATTTGAAAAATCAAAAAGCTTTCGCAGTTCATGTGTTTCTTGATTTACTTGTAGAGGTGTTTGCTGTGGATTTCATGCTAGAACAAATCAGTGTCCGAGTATATAAGAGTTGCGTCGAAATTGTTCTTGATTATGTTTAATGGAACTGAAACATTTAACAAATTGCCAAATCTAGTATCATTGCTCCGACAATTGTGGGCTTATCCCGTTCAAAATTCACAGGTTTTGAGGCTACAGATACCAAACTGTTGTTCAATATTTTTTACACTGCTAAATCTTTTGTCGTTGAAAAACTTTACAGTTCTTCGGCATACCGAACAATATCTACAACTAGCCGATCTCTTTTTAATTCGCAAGGTTATCAATTTGTTTTCGCTTTTTTGTGATGTTTTTTGGAGTATCCTATGCGTTTGATTTGCTAGATAGTTTTTTATTTTATTCGCTAATTTTTGTTAGTAGTGGAAAAAATTCCAAAAAAAAACCTGCGACAGAATTTTTTGCTACGCTAGCTTGTCTATTGACTTCTGTGTGTATAGCGCATGTGTTATAGGGTCCATTAAAATGTTAGAAAAGAAATCCCATAAAGTTGAACTTTATATATAAATTAATCAATGCTTCTAAGATTCAATAGGGCCATCCTAGAAATGCTAAGAATTCCTTTTTGATATTCAAAAAACTGAAAACATTATTTGAAGAATATGTTGTGGGCGATATTATTCTTCATTTATGTACAAATCATTTTTAATACCTTGAAATAGTCACTGTAGTCTTTTCGTTAGATGTCTGAAAATCTTGATGTTTCAGCAAATTTGAGGAGGTTTTGATCAATTGATTGCCTTTGGGTTGTGTCCATTTTAAAGAGAAATTCGCGAAATTGCTGTGTTCGACTGTGTTATTTTAAATGTGATTTGGAGTATATGTTTATATATTGTAGGTCTGTAAATGGGTTGCGAGCGATTGCGCGTATGTATGTTGAAACAAGAAGGAGTATGAAGATAGTATGAAGTAGGAAGATAATATTTATCTTCGTTTGATTTTTTCAGATCCACATGGGACAACGTTATCCCATAATATATGCCGCATGATAAGGTGTTCACAAAATGTACTTGTTTTGTAATATATAAGTAAGCGTTGGTAGCATCCTTCATCTTCAAATACAAAGGGTTGTGAAAATTGTTTAGTGCAAGTGTAGTAACATAATCAATGAAATTAGAGCGGTTGGCTGATAAGAGATTTTCTGCATAATTTATTTTGAGTACTGCTGAAGTGAGAGATTTTAAGATTTGTGTTCGCTCCAGTTCACATAAATCATGTATTGTTCCGAGCTCTGAAAGTGACATTTATTGACAAATTAAGCTAAATGTGTAGTTTAGTTTCATATCGAGGTAAGTTTCATAGTGAATTGCGCCAAAATATGTGATATTCTTCAGTAAAAATTCTTCTAGTCTATTACAATCCTGGTTTCCTGTTTCCATTGGTTTTTTAAAATTTAACCGGGAAGTAAGACTTTTCGTCTTTTCTTTTTGAATTGTATCGGCCAAATCAAGGATTAGTTTGCCTGTTTTCATTTTGAAAACTTTTTCGTATTTGACAAGGACTTTTAAATTTTGGGATTGAAAAAGTGGTTTTGAGTATTTGCATGCTTTAGTTTCACGGTAAATTTGATAATGTGTAGATTCTTATATTGATTTGGGTTTGATCTTGTTCAATCAGGATTTATTTTATCAAAAACTATAGATTCTATAAACATTTTTTCTGAAGTTTTATCATTCTTGTGTGAGTTTTAGCGACTTGAAATGTGGTACAGTGTCTTCAGGGAACCAAACTATGGTTGCCTGTGGTCGTGTAATTTTTATAAAATGAGCGAGTTCCTTGAATTAGTATAGTATCATCTTTTAAATCTCGTGTTATTTGTACTTTCCAATCGAAAAACATTTTTTCATAGTATCCTGAATTGTTTGTGTCTGCTTTACAGTTTGATGGGTTATTTATTCAAATGTGATGTATCCAGTTGTTATCATGTATGCCATAAGATAAACTTCCATGTGCACCATGATAAGGAAATTTATCGTCTAGTTGGAGGTGACTTTGGTGTTGTTCAAGTTTTGCTGGATGTGCGGAGTCTGGAAAAACTTGAAACTTTACTAATTTACGATTTTTCATTAACTCCAAATACAATTGACAAAATGCGTTTTTATTGTCGTTTAAATTGTATTTTATGCACTGTTTCAGCACTTGGTAGATATACCCTGCGTTTTTAAGTAAATTTATTCCAATTTCGAAAAAAGTTTTTTTTTATTTTCCATCAACCAAGGGAAATTGGGTTTGGTTTGAAAATTACCCACACAGTACATCAAATTAGTCTCTTATAAAATTCAAGAAGTTTTAAGTTTCATATGCAAAAGACTGCGCATAACGTTTTAAACTAGTTTTTAAAACAAAATTTGACACTTTATGGGGTAAAAAGGACAATTTTTGACTTTCAAACACAAATAAATTTTTAAAGAAAACTTGCGAAACTGACCGAAAACTCTTGAAAAAATGGTTTTTTGAGTTGCGGAACAACCCAAAGTTTTTTGACCTGAATAGTTGAAAATTGAGAACTAGAGCAGGCCAAACTGAGAACTGGCGCTGGTTTCCCGACTAAGGGCTCGCAGTTTAAATGTTTGCATGATTAGACCTTGGTCACAGACACATGAGTGGGAATAATTGGTCTCGTTTGAAACTTCATCGAGCATGACGCATGTTCCCTGGTCGCCACAAATCGACTCATTTCTAGCACAGAAGTTCACTTCCGATTCACACTGAGTTCCTTGTATGCAATTAAAGCAACTTTTCTCATTCCATTATGATTTGAGTTTTGAAAAAAAAAATCACTTTGTTTGCAGTTTGCCTATCCTATTAGCATGCATATTAGTAAAGAGCCCCACTCTAGCTTTACAGAAAGTTGATCAAGTTGAAAACGTCTTCCTAATATATTTTTGACCATGCGAACATCTGCCCACCCCTCCCCCCCCCCCCCTCTCTACCCCCTCTATTTGGCAGTGCTAATAATACAGCTGCGTACAATTCAGGTTGCTCACAAATTGCAGCTCAGTTTCAACATTGCATCCTTTCTGAAACTCCAGCTAAATTTTTGAAAAAGCAACACCCTCCCCCCTCCCCTTCGCTCCAAAGGGCCCTGCTGTGGAGTTGAGAATTGCGACCCGACGTCAAACTCTAAAAGCATGATATGTGTGATGATTTACTGAAGGAAATCAATCTCGGCCGGCCAATTAGCCGATTGCTTTAGTTAGCTCAGCCCCGAAGGGAGCCCAAGTGGGGTGTGTGTCGAGTGCCTTGGAATTGTGGCAGACAGTGACAGGTGTAGAAGGACAACTGAGAAGGAGAGGAGGAATTGTGGTCTATGCAGTAGACTGTGTTCGCCTCCACACATGGTCGCCACCGTTCCTTGGCGTTTTCCTGAAAGTTGCGTTCTGTATCATTTCTCGGATGCTCAATCGCTTTCCTGTTTTTTTATCTCCTTCAAGTTCCTTGGCGTTATCCTGGAAGTTGCGTTCTTTATCATTTCTCGGATGATCAATCGCTCTCCTGTTTTGCTCTATCTCCTTCATGTTCCTTGGCGTTTTCCTGGAAGTTGCGTTCTTTATCATTTCTCGGATGCTCAATCGCTCTCCTGTTTTTCTGTCTCCTTCAAGTTCCTTGGCGTTATCCTGGAAGTTGCGTTCTTTATCATTTCTCGGATGCTCAATTGCTCTCCTATTTTGCTCTATCTCCTTCATGTTCCTTGGCGTTTTCCTGGAAGTTCGTTCTGTATCATTTCTCGGATGCTCAATCGCTCTCCTGTTTTTTTTATCTCCTTCATGTTCCTTGGCGTTTTCCTGGAAGTTGCGTTCTGTATCATTTCTCGGATGCTCAATCGCTCTTCTATTTTTTTATCTCCTTCAAGTTCCTTGGCGTTATCCTGGAAGTTGCGTTCTTTATCATTTCTCGGATGCTCAATCGCTCTCCTATTTTTTTATCTCCTTCAAGTTCCTTGGCGTTATCCTGGAAGTTGCGTTCTGTATCATTTCTCGGATGCTCAATCGCTCTCCTGTTTTTTTATCTCCTTAATGTTCCTTGGCGTTTTCCTGGAAGTTGCGTTCTGTATCATTTCTCGGATGCTCAATCGCTCTTCTATTTTTTTATCTCCTTCAAGTTCCTTGGCGTTATCCTGGAAGTTGCGTTCTTTATCATTTCTCGGATGCTCAATCGCTCTCCTATTTTTTTATCTCCTTCAAGTTCCTTGGCGTTTTCCTGGAAGTTGCGTTCTGTATCATTTCTCGGATGCTCAATCGCTCTTCTATTTTTTTATCTCCTTCAAGTTCCTTGGCGTTATCCTGGAAGTTGCGTTCTTTATCATTTCTCGGATGCTCAATCGCTCTCCTATTTTTTTATCTCCTTCATGTTCCTTGGCGTTTTCCTGGAAGTTGCGCTCTTTGTTATTGCTCTGCCCAAGCAACATATCCGGGGCAACTAAGTATATAACTACATCTTCGCGCCTAGTAGTTTACTTTGTTTTTTCTTTGTCGGCTAAAATCTTGACTGCCTTTCTCTTATCAGCTCATTACAAAGTCAAGGATTCTACCTTGGTTTTTTTGTTCTTCCATTTCCGTTGATCGTTCGGAAAGTTTTTGAACAAGTTTTAAGACTTGTCTCTGGAAATCAGGAACAGATTTGCCCCTATCCGGTGCAGAATTTGGCCTCCTAATGCTCTGCTTTTGATAGATTAGTCGCAACAATTTCGAACACCGGAACTATAGTGATGCGAAAGACGAACCTAACCGCCAGTGCAGGTGCTCGTAGTCTTTTTGACCAGCTTACTTTATTTTGTGTCTCCTTGTTAGTAGTAGTGTTAAAGTGGCTAAAAAATGACCCCTTTCTTCGGTGTGCCGTTGCATCGACCACTTTTTACCGGGGTTTTAAGGGGGTTAAAATTGGTCTTTTTTCGAGCACTCTAAGAAAAAAGAATGGAGTTAAAATTTGAATGGGTCATGTTTTTCCTTGATTTTGACAGTTCAAATTTAACCGCGCGCGTTATATTGTGGATTATTGTTTCTATTGATTACGGGTTAGAACCCGTTTTTTATATGTGGAGACAACCTTGGCGCTTCTTTTATTAGTTTCTACACAAAAAGGACAACCGATTTAGTTCAAATTTTCAACATTTTTTTTCGTTTTCCACATAAATACGTCCCTCACCCCTACATAATCTTATGACTTGTCTTTATTGCCCGTTTCTAAAAAGGTAATTGGAAACTTAAAAAAACGAAGCTTACTGGAAGAAATAAAGCTGTAATGCTGTAAAGTTTAGGCTATAGTCCCACGTACTCCTTTATGATATCTCCAGCAAACTCTTCTCTGAATTTTAGGGTAACCCGCAAATTCTCATTGTTTTAGAGGGGGTGCGTGGCTGGTGGATTTGAAAAATCAAAAAGCTTTCGCAGTTCATGTGTTTCTTGATTTACTTGTAGAGGTGTTTGCTGTGGATTTCATGCTAGAACAAATCAGTGTCCGAGTATATAAGAGTTGCGTCGAAATTGTTCTTGATTATGTTTAATGGAACTGGAACATGTAACAAATTGCCAAATCTAGTATCATTGCTCCGACAATTGTGGGCTTATCCCGTTCAAAATTCACAGGTTTTGAGGCTACAGATACCAAACTGTTGTTCAATATTTTTTACACTGCTAAATCTTTAGTCGTTGAAAAACTTTACAGTTCTTCGGCATACCGAACAATATGTACAATTAGCCGATCTCTTTTTAATTCGCAAGATTATCAATTTGTTTTCGCTTTTTTGTGATGTTTTTTGGAGTATCCTATGCGTTTGATTTGCTAGATAGTTTTTTATTATTTTCGCTAATTTTTGTTAGTAGTGGAAAAAATTCCAAAAAAAAACCTGCGACAGAATTTTTTGCTACGCTAGCTTGTCTATTGACTTCTGTGTGTATTGCGCATGTGTTATAGGGTCCATTAAAATGTTAGAAAAGAAATCCCATAAAGTTGAATTTTATATATAAATTAATCAATGCTTCTAAGATTCAATAGGGCCATCCTAGAAATGCTAAGAATTCCTTTTTGATATTCAAAAAACTGTAAACATTATTTGAAGAATATGTTGTGGGCGATATTATTCTTAATTTATGTACAAATCATTTTTAATACCTTGAAATAGTCACTGTAGTCTTTTCGTTAGATGTCTGAAAATCTTGATGTTTCAGCAAATTTGAGGAGGTTTTGATCAATTGATTGCCTTTGGGTTGTGTCCATTTTAAAGAGAAGTTCGCGAAATTGCTGTGTTCGACTGTGTTATTTTAAATGTGATTTGGAGTATATGTTTATATATTGTAAGTCTGTAAAGGGGTTGCGAGCGATTGCGCGTATGTATGTTGAAACAAGAAGGAGTATGAAGATAGTATGAAGTAGGAAGATAATATTTATCTTCGTTTGATTTTTTCAGATCCACATGGGACAACGTTATCCCATAATATATGCCGCATGATAAGGTGTTCACAAAATGTACTTAGTAGCATCCTTCATCTTCAAATACAAAGGGTTGTGAAAATTGTTTAGTGCAAGTGTAGTAACATAATCATTGAAATTAGAGCGGTTGGCTGATAAGAGATTTTCTGCATAATTTATTTTGAGTACTGCTGAAGTGAGAGATTTTAAGATTTGTGTTCGCTCTAGTTCACATAAATCATGTATTGTTCCGAGCGCTGAAAGTGACATTTATTGACAAATTAAGCTAAATGTGTAGTCTAGTTTCATATCGAGGTAAGTTTCATAGTGAATTGCGCCAAAATATGTGATATTCTTCAGTAAAAATTCTTCTAGTCTATTACAATCCTGGTTTCCTGTTTCCATTGGTTTTTTAAAGTTTTACCGGGAAGTAAGACTTTTCGTCTTTTCTTTTTTGAATTGTATCGGCCAAATCAAGGATTAGTTTACCTGTTTTCATTTTGAAAACTTTTTCGTATTTGACAAGGACTTTTAAATTTTGGGATTGAAAAAGTGGTTTTGAGTATTTGCATGCTTTAGTTTCACGGTAAATTTGATAATGTGTAGATTCTTATATTGATTTGGGTTTGATCTTGTTCAATCAGGATTTATTTTATCAAAAACTATAGATTCTATAAACATTTTTTCTGAAGTTTTATCATTCTTGTGTGAGTTTTAGCGACTTGAAATGTAGTACAGTGTCTTCAGGGAACCAAACTATGGTTGCCTGTGGTCGTGTAACTTTTATAAAATGAGCGAATTCCTTGAATTAGTATAGTATCATCTTTTAAATCTCGTGTTTTTGTACTTTCCAATCGAAAAACATTCTGAATTGTTTGTGTCTGCTTTACAGTTTGATGGGTTATTTATTCAAATGTTATGTATCCAGTTGTTATCATGTATGCCATAAGTTAAACTTCAATGTGCACCATGATAAGGAAATTTATCGTCTAGTTGGAGGTGACTTTGGTGTTGTTCAAGGTTTGCTGGATGTGCGGAGTCTGGAAAAACTTGAAACTTTACTAATTTACGATTTTTCTTTGTTTGTAATCATTTTTAAGCGTTCAGGTTTAAAAATAGTATGGCTCTGTTCGTCAAACACAGAGCTGAACAAAAGAACTGAATAAAACAAAAAAGCCTTGGGTATTCAACGCTTTAGTCCAAAACTCGGTGAGTACTCGAAAGAAAACGAGAAAAAACTGATTTAGAACTTCAATAAAACTTTTCCGCCTTTTCTCCTTATTAACTCCAAATACAATTGACAAAATGCGTTTTTATTGTCGTTTAAATTGTATTTTATGCCTTGTCTAGGAATGGCGTGGAGATTGTGCGTGGAGGGGATGCCTGGTTACTCGGATCTGTACGTATACTTGAACATCGAGGTGGTCATTGGTCTAGTTCAATGAAGTCCTTTTCTGCGAAGTCAAGTCGTACTCTAAATCCTTTGAGTTGTGATTGTGAGCGGCATATTGATTGTAGTTGGCCATTCTTTCTCGAGTGTAGTGGGATCGTTTTGTCTTTGGATGTTCGTCCTTGGTGTTGTATTCTGATCTATGTATTGCATAATGTAATTTACATTTTATAAAACTTTTATTAGTTTAATATTTTTTTATTATGATTTTAGTTAGTTGTTTTCACAAAAGCTTTTTGTTTTAGTTCAGTTATTTTGAAGAGCTACTCACCCTTGAGTAGCTCTTATTAAAAATAGGAGTGTGGTCACAAAGCGTGGATGTAGCGCGGTGGGTTAGGCCGGCTATAGAGCATGCTCAGGACGTCCTTCCTGGTGGGTTAGGCCAGGAGTGGGAGTATGATTGCATGCGGTTTTTGTGAGGTTGTGGTTTTTCTTATGTTTTGTTGGTTGTGTCGTTTTTTCAAAAATCGAATTGTTTGTGGTATGGGTTTGTCTTTCGACTTTTTTGTTTCGAATTATTTCTTTCTTAGACTTTATAATAGTCTTCAAAAGAATAAATTATCCAGTTTTAAACTGGGTTGATCCGGTTTGGGTACCGTTGGTTTCCTTTTCTTAGTCATGCTGTTATGCTATGTGTTGTGGTGTTTACTAAGCTGCATTGGTTAGTTTTGTTTAGTATATAATTCCTTTCCAACCGGGTTAAAGGAAAGTTTGAAACTTGTTATCTTGTGTTAGAGTTGTTGAGTGTGAAAGCTTGAAACTGAAATTCATTATTTTAAACAATTCTTCGTGGGCGAGCTGTGCGAGTGTGGATAGAATTTCTGTGCGAATGAATGGAAATATCAAAAGGTTAGTACTGCTTTTTTGTTTTATCAATTTATTACATAGAAATGCAAATTTACTGCTAGTTGTTGGGGAAAATTAAGTTACAAATTTTCATCATTATTAGATTTACTGCTTGTGGGGGAAAAATTTATAAATTAAATTACTGCATTGGTATTATATTTATTTAATTGTTGGTGCAAAAATTTAATAGGGTTTTAAACAGTTTGAAGAAGTTTTCAATTTTTATTTTCTTTTGTGAATTTTTCAGATGATCGTTGGATGAAGGCTAAAATTCTAAAGAAGACATGAATAAAGAATGGTGAGTTTCTAATATTTTAATTAGTTAGTAATATGTATAATTCATACTTACCTGTTAGTCGTCGGGGAAGAAACCGTGGGGGAAGATGTCGTGGATGAGATCTGAAGTTGTTAGTAATTTAGCTAAGATGCGGATGATATTTTTAGTTTGAAGCAGTGGCCAAAGCAATTGAAGTGCTTTAATGGTGGTTAGTTCTTCAGTGCCAACTGCAAACTCATAAGGTGTGTTTTGGATTAGATTATATAATTTATGATTGAATTTAGTGTTGTGGATGAATTCTAAAATGGGGATTTCTATAGGTTGTACAAACTCGTGTGGGATAAGGAAGGGTCGGGATTCTTCGGCGTTGAGGGTCTTGGTGATGGGGCAGAAGATATACATTTGGGTTATGGGATCATAATTGCGAAGAATACCGTGAAGGTTAGTATCTTTTATGCAATATGTGAAGTTAAGAAAGAATGGTGAGGTGTATTTGGAATTGATGAATTGAAAACGATGGTGTGGTTGTCTGGAGGGGGTGTGTAGGTCAAAGTGATTTTGGATGAAACGATAATATGTATATGTGTGTGTTTGTTTAGTGCGCAACATAATATCGTGTGAGCAGTGCAAATCTCTTTCATGTGGTGCAAGGAAATGAAAGGTTAGTGAAAACATTTGGAAGCGTTCTTTAAAACTTTCGTAGGCTTGTGTGTCTGTTAGTGCTTCTGAAATAATGTGGTCAAACTTGCGATCGAAGATATTTAGTGTAAATACATATGGTGTTTTAATCAAAAATTTCTCGGTGATTTGTGGGTTAGCGAAGCGATCGTCGTCTAAGAATTGATCTTGGTTAGTTCTGATGATGTTATGATCGTAATATTCTAGTGTATATTCATTAGCTCGGGTGCAGTGTGTGTTTTTAGTGATTTTTTATATCCAATGTAAGTAAATTGTCTAGGTGTTAGTGGTGTAGTGAGTCGATATAGTATGTCCTTCTTTCGTTCTATATCGATGTGAGTGTTAGATAAAGGTAAGCAAAGGGGATTAGTAAAATGATAATATGATGTCCAATGGAGTGTAGGCATTAAAACGTGTTCGTCTACAAAGTTACTTGTTTCGTTAGTGTCGTGAGGGGTGTTTAAGGTGTATTGTGGAAATGAGGGTAAGGTGATAGCTAAAAATTCTTTTGTGTTAGTGTGATTTGGGTGATTTATATATTCACGGGCTGTTCCTGGTTTTGCTGGGAAAGGATGGTTGGGGAACTTTCTTTTAAAAGTGCGGTAAGCTCTATTAGTGCTGAGTGAAGATTCAGTAGATGTGGATGATGGTGCTAATGATTCGGTATAAAATGAAGAGGGTGTAGGGGTAGGAGGGTTGGATGAATCTATTGTGGATGAAATTTGGTTTATGGTGGGGGTGTCAAGGTGGTAGGGTTGTTGTTGTAGGGTAATAAAATTATCTAGTTCTGGGGAGATTCGGGGGGTATCTGGAGAATGAGATGATTGGTCTGAATGAAGTGAGGAGTAGGTTGGAGTGACTTGGGAAGCATAATAGGGTGTAGAATTGATTGGGTCAGGGTTATTTGGTAGTATGGGTTGAAAAGGGGGTTGGGAAAAATTTGAAGAATTGGTGTGAAAATTATTGGATGGAGATGGTTCAGAGTCGGCAAATTCATCGGGGGTTTCAATATTCGGGTTATTGAGTTGTGAGGTGGAGTATAAAACTGAGATGTGTGAATTAGTATCGGAATTCATGCCTGATGTTACATTACTGGTTGGGAAATCGGGTGGCGGGAAAGCAAAAAGTGGTATTATTGTAATGGGAGTAGTGAGGTTGGTTGGGTGGGAATTTGAACGGTGTAGGGATCCAAGTTGTCGGCTCATCGTGGGCTAAAAAAATTATTATTTTGAGACTGAAAAGCGGTGGTATGGGGTTGTTCTATAATTTGTTCATAAGTATTATCATCGTGTGATTGGTGTGTCATTATATGTTGGATGGGACTTTGTGATATGGTTGGTCGAAAATTTTGATTATGTGTTATGGCTAAATTTCGAAAATTACGTGGGACTAGGGATAATGGATGGTTATGTGGTAGGGGTGGTAACTGTGGTGCTGTTGGCGTTGTGTCTACATTGTTATGTTCTTCGTCGTATGTGTTCTGTCTGGTTGCTATTTTTGTGTTATATTCTTTTATTTGTGCGTCTAAAAGAATTTTGTTTATTGATGTAGAAAAAATTCCAAAAAATCCTGCAAATAGTATGCGTGCTACACTTGCTTGTCTGTTTACTTGCGTGTGTATAGCACATGTGTTGTAGATTCCTTTTAAGAGTGAAAAAAGAAATCCAATAAAGTTAAACATTGCGTATAAAATAGTCAATTTTTCTAAGATGTAGTAGGGCCATCCTAGAAAATCAAGAATTTCATTTTTGAGTGTTACAAAGCTAAAAATATTGATGGGTGATATATCTTGGGGACGGTATTTTTCACCGTTTAGATATATATAATCTTTAATGTCTTTAAAATATCCGCTATAGTCTTGCGTATAGATGTCTGCAAATCCTGCGGTTTCTGCAAGTTTGCGTAAGTTTTGGTCAATTGATTGTCTTTGTATAGTGTCCATTTGTGTTAATAATTCTTGGAATTGTTGTGTTCGAATGTGATGTTGAATATCTGACTTTGAATATATTCCTATTGATTGTAAGTCTATATTTGGGTTTCGAGCAATAGCGCGAATGCTTTCTGGTGAAAATTTTTTGAGTGATTGCATTAATGTGGGATATGGGGTGAGAAGGTAAAATTTATCTTCATCAGGGTTTAGTTGTACTACATTGTGGCTATTTTCTGATCCACATGGGACTGCGGTATCCCAGAAATAGGTTCTTCGTGAAAGTGTGTCAACGAAATGTACTTTATTTTTATAAAAGTTAGGGATTCTTTTATAGCATCGTTTGTCTTCAAAAACGTATAGTGGTGATATTTTTTTGGTACAAGTATAAAACCATAAGATGTTTCCTTCATAGTCTAAAAAATTTGATCTATTTCCTGATAGTAAATATCCTGCGTAGGGTATTTTTAATACTGCTAGTGCAAGTGATTGTAATATTTGTGTTCTTTCTAATTCGCATAGTTGGTGTAGTGTTTCTAATTCAGAGAGTGACATTTCTTGAAAAATTCGGCTAATCGTGTAGTCTAGTTTCATATCTAAGTGAATATCATAGTAGATATTACCGAAATATGTACTATTCATTAGTGATAGTTCTTGTAAACGTGTGCTTTGATCGTCTTGGGGCTTTAAATGTCCACCAGGTTGACCTGTATTCTTTTGAAAATTAACTGGTATATATGATGTTCCTGCATTTAGGGGATGACTTGTGGCGTATGGGTCGACTTTTATTTTTCCAGTGGTCATGTCGAATCCATTTTCGTACTCAACTAATATTTCAGAGTATTGTGTTTTGTGAAGTGGGTTTTTATATTTACATGCGAGTTCTGTTTCTTGATATATTTGAAAACGTGTTAATTTATTTTCTATATTATGAATGTTTCTAAAATTAGAACTTATTTTTCGTAATGGATTTACTTGTTCATATGGTATTGATTGTATAAAATATTTTTCGTGAAATTTTATCATACGAGCGTGTATTTTTGCTACTTGAAATGTTGTACATGTGTCTTCGGGGAACCAAACAATTGTTGCTTGTGTTCGTGTTGTAGGGTCGCAATAACCTTGGTCGTTTTTACAAGGTAATCTGATTCCTTGATAGATCATTGTGTTGTCTGATAAATCTCGTGTGAGTTGTATTTTTTCGAGTTGTATTTTCCAATCGAAAAACTTGATCTCTTGGTATCCTTTGTTTTTTTGTGTCTGCTTTGCAGTTTGATGGGTCATTTATACCAATGTGTGGTATCCAATGTTTATCGTGTATATCATAAGTTAATCGTCCGTGTGCGCCGTTATATGGATACTTTTCATCTAATTTTATATTTCCTTGATATCTTTCAAGTTCTGCTTGATGTACAGAATCTGAAAAAACTTGGAAATATACTAACTTTCTATCTGTGTTCTTATTTTTTGTGATGTTTAGTCGGAGTAACTCGTTTTTACAATCTTCGGGATTGAGATGTAAAAGTCGTTCTATATTACTCTGGTAGAATGATTCATGGTCAAGTCGGTTTTTATTTCCGTTTGAGACTTGTGAACAATGTACTTTCTTTTCAGAAAATGTTGCTGTGAATTTATATCCTATGACTGTAGTTGCTCGGGCTTTTGAGTAAAGTGTTGCGATTACATTTGTAGTTTCTATGGCTTGGGGTTCTGTTTCGCATTGTGATACTTGATTTATTGCATACTTGTGTAGTGTTTTTTGTTCGTTTTCTTCACAATCGTAATGTGTTACTAATAAATCTTGTGGTCCTGTGCGGGGGGAAGGGTTTATGTTTTGATTTGAGGTTATTAGAAAAAGGAGTTGGAGAAAAATTAAAATTTTTAGAATATACATGTGTATGACAATCCTGAGTATGGGTTATAAAATGTGATGTAACCAATTGTATTTTTTGTATATCTGTCGTATTTGTATATTACTTCAGTTGTTATAAATGGTGGTGGTAGGGATTGAGCTGTTATATTTGGTGGATTTAATGGGTAGGGATGTTGAGTAATGTTGTTTAATTTAACCGTGATTTCAAATTTTAATTGTAGACTATTCTGTTGGAGTATTTGGATATTATGAGCACGAATGTCTTCGTGAATGTCTTGTCTATATTGTAGTCTATTAAGTGCACAATTGTGGAGTCGGTTACTTTCTAGGTGTTGTCCAAATAATGGTGGAGGTGCAGTGAATGTATTCCAGTCTAGTCTTAAAGGAATATTTGTTGATGATTGTTCTCGATATCTAGCGTCGAGGTTATTTGGGAAATTTAAGTTAAAAGGTGGTGGTGAAATCTGGCTTATTGATGGTGTTGATGGTAGTGATAATGTTTCTGGTAGTGATGAGGATGTTGTTGTATCCGTAGAAATATCTATTGGATCATTTACTAAATTTAGTTCTCCTTGTGTGAATGAATGTGTTGTCCAATATGGTAGTCGTGATGCTTGGTTTGGGGGGTTAAAGGGAATTTCACGTATTTGTTCAGATGTTGGTGTTGAACCTAAGTAATCCGATGGTAGGCTTGAGGTGCTACGTTGTGAAAGAAGCGTAGGGGTTTCTGGTAATATACCAATGGGGTTTTCTGGAGTGTTTTGTGATGGGGATTGAGGTATATCAAAATGAACTCGGGGAATTTGAAAATTTCTGTTTCGTCGAGGATGTATAATTTGTCCATTATTTCGACTGTATTTTGGTTTTGACTAGGATTTCTTATTCTACTTAATTCTTGTGGTAGTGTTGGGTATAAGTTATATGTTGGTTCGCTTAGAGGTGCTTGTCGTTGAACCGGTTCTAGTGGTTCTGATAAGCGAGCGTGTCGTTCTTCAAAGGTATACGGGTTATCATGAAAAGAAATTCGTGTAGATGTTTGGGGGTTTTGGGTAGTTGAAAGTGGTGTCGGGTTTTCTTGGGATGATGTCGGTGAAGACTGACTATGTGATTGTTGGGTAGCAATTTTTGATAGCTTTTTTATTTATTATTTTAGTGAAAAAGTTTATGTTTATTATAATATTCTTCTAAAAAAAGGATTAGAAGGATTGATGCTAGGGCAAATGTGAGGATTGCTTTCTTTATACATTTGCATATGGTCAAAATGAGGGATGATAAAAATGTTATGAAAATTACAAATAGTAGAAAAATATCAGTTCTACTGAAAATAGTTCGTATCATTTAGACAAGTTGTATGAATCGTACCTGTGGATATAATCAAGGGTTTTTGAAAGTTGGAGAAATATTTCGAATATAGTGTAGAAAATTAAAAAAATATTACAAAAAATGATAAAGATTATTAGAAAAGATTCAAGGATATCAAAAAGAAATATTATGAAAGTTTCAAGTATCGTAAAAAATTGTTTGAGGTTTGTGATAATTTTTGTGACTGTTTGATAGAAGAGCATTTAAGAAATGACTTCTTGATCGAATATTTTTTGTTGTTTGGGGCAATTTTCAAGTGTGGTCGGATTATTTATTGGTTTTTTGACAAGTGGGTTGAGTTTTGTGAAAAATTTTTGGGGGCAATTTTTATGGTGATCGGGAGGTCTTCTTTGTCTTTATTTTCATTTGTCAAATGATCTGGGGTATTTTTGAGATTTTTATACTTTAGGCTAATTAAAATGGTCGTTCTTTTACTTTAGGCTAATTTAACATATTTGTTTGGGGGGTATTTGAGGGCTGAGTTGGGGAAATATTGTTGATCTTTGGTTTATTAGATAATGGAGGGTTATGATATTATGGTGTTATTTATTTTAGTTGTCAAGTTGGAGTGGTTTGCTTATTTTTGACCTGGAGGTCGTAAAGTTATAGTTATAGATATGCCTGGAGTTTAATATCATTCGTCTAGTTGGTTTGTGTTAGAGTTAGAGAAGGTGACGGATTGGATGAATCCTATTGGCTAATTTTGAACTAGAATCGCTGCGTGTTTGTCAGCATGTTATTTTGAAAAATGAAAATACAAAATGTTTCAAAGGTCTAAGATTGTGAAATACAAAATTAAAGTTGTTTTTGAAATTCGACTTTCTTTAATATTTTAGATTGTGGGATGAATAATTTATAATTTTTACGTGGTTGGTTTCTAAGTCGTGACGACTCTCTATGTTCTGATTTGTCAATTTGTTCTTGGGGTATTATTTGTTCTGTCATTTTTCTATTTTTTCTTTCTTTTTGAGATGTATTTTGATCTAGATTTTTTGTATTGTTTTTTCTGGTGGTTGATTTTGTTATTTGGTTTTTGAGGTGAAAATCTTTTTGTTCCTTTGTTGTATTTTCTGTATGTGGGTCATTTTGAATAACTTGTAAACCTGTAAAAGAATATAATTGAGTTAGTTCGCGGAGTGCGTATTCTTTTGGATAATAAGGTAATAGGTTATTTCGGTGTTGAACGATTTCTTTTTTGTCTGAGTCGGTGATTTTATATGTGACATCAGTGGGTTTTGCAATTATTTGGTATGGTCCTTTACGAAGGGGTTGTAATTTTTTAGAAATTCCTTTTTGAGTATTAAAATTGGGTATTAAAACAAATGTTCCAATTTTTAAATCGGAGGCTGGTGTAAAGCGTGAATTTATTTGTTCATTAATGTTTTGCCTTTGTAACAACTTTTTTGTTACTTTTTGGTAAATTTCATTGTGTTTTTTATCTCTGTTTAAAATCCATTCGGTGTGTGTACCGGAGGCTAGTTTAAGAATTTGTGGGTAATGAAAATGATCTTCATCGTGTGTATGTAAAGGTAGGTTATAACAGATTGAGTCTTTATTTGGTTGACAATAACCTTGTGCGTTTTTATGAGAGTTTGCTGTAAACATTATTGGTTTGCGTGGCTTTTGTTTAAAAACCATTTCATATGGTGACATTCCTAGAGTTGTCGTAATTTGTGAATTATATGCTAAGGGAAATAATTTTACATCTGCTGACCATTCGGTGTATCTTGTATCATTTCCATTGTTGATACATCTGAGATATTCTTGTAATGAACGGTTCATACCTTCGACTAAGCCGTTTGTCTAAGGTGCGTGAGATGTACGTGGTTTGTGTTTGATGTTATATAGATGACATAGTGTAATGATTTCATTATTTATGAATTCTGTACCGTTGTCTGTAACTAAAATTTCTGGTAGTCCGAATTTGGCTATCCAGTGTTCATAGAGTGTTGTGTAAGCGTAATAAGCGTTACAATGTGGTACTGGGTTAAGTGCTACATAATGTGTAAATGCGTCAACAATTACCATGATGTAGGAATTTCCTTCTGATGAGGGTGAAATTGGTCCTTTAGTATCAAATGAGATACGATGGTTAAAGTACAAACTTTGTCCTTTAAAATCTTGTTTCTGTGCTATTTGTTTTTGATTTGGGTAAGGTTTATTTAGTTGACATACTATACAGTCATTGCATAGTACTTTTATCCAAATTGGTGCATTTGGGAAATAAAAGTTTTGTATAAAATTTGAATACGTTTTCTCTGATCCAGAGTGTCCTTTAATATTTTGTGTATGTGAAATATTAAAAGCTATGAGAATCATACTTAGAGGGAGACAGGGAACTGTAGATTCATTTAATTTGTATTCTAGAAGGTCTTTGTTTTCGTTAATTGTTGTATTATTGAATTTTCGAAAATATCGGAGGAGTGTTTTATTTCCTAAAATAGTTGTATCTGCCTTGACGGGTTTAGTTTTATATTTGTGCCATGATTTTAGTTGTCTAATTACTGGGTCAAGATTTTGGTATTGTTTCAATGTTGAAATTGTAATTGTTTCTGTTGGGGGGAGAAATATGTTTTCAATTTCTAATTTAGATAAGGGTATTGTATCAAGTGGGTCATGGAGATCAAAAACTTGATTTATTGTGTATTTTGAATCGTTTGTTTGTGGTCCTGATAAATTTATTTTATCAGTTAGGTTTTCTTTTTCAATTAGTGGAAAAAGGTCTTTTTTATGCGAGTGTTGTTTTACTCTTTTTTGTTGGGTGTTATTTTTTATCCATTGTGAATATGGGATTGGTTTAAAAGTTGATGTTCCAAGTAGGTCAACTTCATAGTGATTATTCTGACAATCTAAATAAAGTGGGAAGTGTTGTAGATTGTTTATCTGTGATTGTTCAACGTCAGTTTTTACTGCATATTTGCATTCTAGTCGGGGTGATGTTTCGTTTTTTGCAAGGTAGAATTTTATATTTTTGGGAATTTCAACTGTGGTTTTACGTGTAAGTAATTCAGGTGGCGTATTTCGACTTAAGGTGTCTGGTAATGCAAGATTTTTTCCTGCGGTCCAAACTATATGTAAGTTTGGGAATTTCATTAAAATTAGTTGAAATCTATAAACTCGGTGGTTTGGATTAGACTTTTGTGTAAAAAGGAAAATGATTGGTTTATGGTCTGTGAATAGAACTGTGGGATGTTTTGATCCAAGTATCAGAAATTCATATTCTGTTAGTGTATATATTATGGCTGTACATTCTCTCATTAGAGTTGAGAGTCGTAGCTCTGCTTGAGTGAATAATCGAGAATTTGCTGATATGAGGTTCATTTTATTTGTACCATTATGTGATTGTAATAATGCTGCGCCGATGCCAAAGTTCGAAGCATCGCACATTGCATAAAATGGTTGATTTGAATCTGGAATTGTGTTTGAGATTTGTTCAGTTAGAAGTTTTTTAATTTCTTCAAATCGTGCTTGATGTTCTGTGTTCCATTCAAAATTATTTTGTTGTCTAAGTATATTATAGAATGGTCGTAGATATAATTGCATTTTATAAACATATTTGCTTAAAAAGTTTAACATTCCAAGGAATTCTTGGATTTTCTTTTTATTTGTTGGTGGTTGGAGTTTTTGAATAGCGTCTATACGTGATTTCAATGGAGTGATTGTTTTTCTTTCTATATTATGTCCTAAGAATTTAACTCTTGTCAAAAAGAAGTGTGATTTATCGGGGGCGGCCTTCAGATTTTCGTTCTGAAGTATTTGGTGATTATGTTCTAAAACATTGAACATTTCTTCTTTAGTCTGTGATTGCATAAAAACATCGTCTAAATAGGTGATTGCGTTTTTCTTGAGTATTAGTGGTCGAAAAATTTTGCTCATAAAAGCTGAAAATGCTGCTGGTCCTATGGATATTCCATAGAATAAGCGGTTGAATTCATACTGTTGGTTTCCAATAACAAATTGTGTTAAACGTCGCGATTGTTCATCTAATGGCATTTGATTGTATGCACTATTCATATCTGCGGTTGTAAAGTATTTTCCGTTTATTTTTGTTAAAATAACTTGTATTGGTTCAATAGGCCAATTACACTTTGATTCATCTATGAGTGAGTTGAGGTATCTAGCGTCGAGAACGATTTTTAATGATTCTCCTTTAGCTAGAATGATAACGGGGTTGATAAATGTGTTGCCTTTTGGTTGTTCTTCTTTATTTACTGGTGATATAATGTTGTATTGTTCTAAAATGTCGAGTAATCTGTTTACTTTATCGTGTAAATGAATTGGTACTTTACTTGCTCTTTGTTTTTTGAAAACTGCGTCTGGTTTTAATGGGAGATGTAGTGATGAGCTGATTTTGCCAACATCAAATTTGGATGTTGCATAGACTGATGAATATTTAATTAGCTGTCTGGCTAATTTTTCAAGTTCGTCTTGTGTTATTTGTGAATGTTGGAAATTAAACATTGTTAAAAATTTCTGTTGATTCTCTGTGTAGTTATTTATGTTGAATGTCGGTTTGAAATATGGGGTTTTTGTGAAATAATCCGTATTTCTTTTTTCGTTACTTATTATATTATTTATGGATAATTCTTCATTAAGAATTGTGGATTGACAAATATCTAGTAATTGGAGTATATTATTTACGCGATACGCTTTTTCGTGTATCGGTGATATTGTAGCGTTGGTTTCGCAATAGCCTAAAAGTCCTAAAGGTAGTGTTACTTGATAGGGTGTATTGTTGTATACATGTAGAGAAATAATATCTGAATTCGAGTTTTTCAAATATTTTATTGATGAGATTGTGATTTTGAAAAACTTATGAGTAGGTTTGAATTCAAAATCTGACATATAAAATTTTTGTTTGTTTTGTTTTTTATCATATTGGTGAACTTTTTTGATTGAAAAATTATAGATGTTTCCTGATAGTGGTTTCAGGTGTTTTCTTTGTTGGTTATATATTGGATAAAATTTTGAAAAGAATGGTGGTTGTTTATTTAATCTTTGAAAAAATGTTAGGGATGTGTCTTTTGTTTTTGTATATTTATCTTTGATTAATATTTTACTATCAAGATGTTGATTGTTGGTATATATTTAGAGATAAATGGTATTCCAATGATATTGTGTTTAATATCAGTGATGTGGAATATTTGTTTAAATGGTTTGGTTAAAATTTTGTTTTGCTCCATTGTTCTTGTGGGGAGAAGAAATAATTGAATTTTTCCATAGTTTACCAATGTTGATCCTTGTGCTGTTGCTAGTTTACTGGAGGTTTCAAGAGGTGTTAGCTTTGGGTGTAAGGTTTTTATTTCATTCCATGTGGGAATGTTTATTATATTTGATTATGCTCCTGAATCAATTAGAAAATCAATTTCAAGATCTGGTGGTTGAAATTCTTTGCTTCTTGGACTTTCTAAAAGAAATGGTATTGTCCAAACTTTTTCTTTGGGTTGTTCTTTTTGTATGTTTTGATAGATGTGATTTGTATTCAAGCATTATGTTTTGTCATTCTCATTGGGTTGATTTGTAGTGTTAATTTCATTAGTTTTTTGCGTCGTCGGTGTGGAATGTATGGGTTCAATATAGTAATTGTGAAGGAGTTCTGATTGATTTTCATATATGTGTGATGAAAATGGTTGTTCATATATAATAGGTTCATAGTCATTTTCGATTGCTATCATATTGATGGAGATAGTGTTTTCTGTTTCACTTTCTGAGTCTGATGATTCACAGTTTATTTGATTGAGTTGTAACGTATCATTTACTGTGTCGTCAATACCTGGAGGGTCTGATGTTGTTTCTGGATTTGATTGTACTTGATTTATATTCCTTTGATGTTTAGGTGTACTACTTCTATGGCGATTATTAGAATTATTATAATGGTTATTATTCCTGTGTGGTGATTGGGAATAATTTCTATAACGATTATTATAACTTGAATGTCGATTTTGTGAATTATTTCGTGATCTATTTTGGTAATTATTGTTTGGTCTGTTATAGTTCGATCTATTATATGAGTTATTCCTTGATCGATTGTTTGGGTAATTCTGGTTTCGGTTGTTTGAATAACTTCTATTCCGATTATTGGAGTAGTTTCTATTCCTATTGTATGATGAATTTCGTGATTGATTGTTTGGATAGTAATTATTTCTTGATTGGGAATTAGATCTAGAAACAAATCGTGTTGTATTTGAATTTGATCTGGAGTAGTTATTTCGACTATTTGGTCTATTGTAGTGATTTTGTGATGAATTTTGCGTATTTCTTCGTTCTGGTGATCTTCCTCTATAACTTGAGTTATATGGTGATTGATTTCTTGTATAATTTGTATTGTTCGGGAGTGGTTTTCCTGAACTGTTGTTGCTGTACACAGTTTTGTTCGGTAGATTTTGATCTTTCTTCATATATTGATAGAATGATTTATTTGGTTCTTTATATTTTTGAGGTTTATTTTGATTGTCTTGCTGTTTTTGTCTACATTCAGAAATACTATGTCCGTATTGTCGGCAATAATTACACCATTTTTTGAAAGATGGTTTGCCTTTAAAGTTTGGGTGTTTTTCGTAAATATTGAGTATTTCAGTGATTTTTTCAACGAGGTCTGTATCTGATTCCTGTATATTGTTTATATTTGTGGAAGCTGTTTCAATTCTGTTAACGTATTGTAATTTCAGATTTTCTGTTTCTTCGAGTTTCATTGTGATTTCTGCTTGTTCTAGTTTGTCTACTAGTTTTCGAAAATCTAAATCGGGTTCTCGAATTGAAGAAGGATGGGATGCTCTCTTTTTTATTGCTATTTTCCTTAATTGTGGTGTTAAGGTCATCATTAAGATTTCTGTCATCTTTGTGTTTTTATAGTCATGTGTATTTAATGAATATGCTTTTCGAACTAGTGTTTCGATTCGTACTGCTAATTGCTTGATGGTTTCGTTTGGTAATCTGCGAATTTCATTACATAAAACTCTTTGTTGTTGTTTGTTTCTTTCGGAGTCAAACATTTTTGAAAATTGTTGTGTAAACCTTTTCCAATTTGATTTTATTTCTATAGGCAATACTGAAAACCATTTTTGGGCTGCGCCGTCTAAAGTTGTTTGTATCAACGCTGTGCGTCGATGTATCCAGTTTTGATGTAGTGGCGTATTAATTGGTTCAGGTCCTATATTTAAAATCAAATTTGCTGTTACTGCATTTAAATAGTCTTCTACAGAATATTCAGGGTCTGTTCCTGTGAATACCATTAAAGGTTTATTTGATGTTATTGATGATCCACCCATAAGGTATGGATTCATTGTCATTTGTAATGATTCTGCTGCATTTGGCATTTGAGAAAAATTTGAAAGTTGATTTCTTGTTGTTTCGTGTTGTTGAAGATAATATGGGAGTGGTATTTCATTTTGCATTTGTGTTGGTTGATACGAGTGTGTGATAATTGGGTTTTGTGGTTGAATTGGTGGAAAAGATTGTGAATTAATTGGGTTTTGTTGCTGAATTGGTTGTTGATTTTGTGTATCTATTGGTTTTGGAGAAAAAATTCTATGATTTGTATGTGGTTTCTGTACTCTTTGTCCACGATATTTTTGATTATGGGGTGCAAATATATCTGGTTGTAAGAAATCATCATCTGAGGATAAGTAATCCATTTGATAAGATGTTTGTTTTTTATTTTTATTTTGTTGAAAAAATGGATAATTTTCACTATGATCCTGTGAAGGATGTAAATTTGTTTGAAAATTTACTGAATTAGTTTGTGCTATTGGGTTATCCCAGTTTCGAGGTCTTGTATAATTACTAAAATTTTTTCGTGGTTGATAATTTGTTTTTGATGGTTGTGTGTAATTATAATTATGGTCTGCAAAATTGTTTTTAGTGAACGTTTTGCGTGTTTTTGACGGTATTGTCATGGGTCTGTATGTTTGGTAATCCATGTGTGAATATTTTGGGGCAACCGAAGGTTTAACGGTTGATTGTAAGGTTACCTGTGTTTGTGAAGGGTTTGTATTTCTTGGTGTTGTTAAATTTGGACGTATTGGTGAAATACTTTGTTGTGTAGTTGTTGTGTGTACGATTTCTTCATTTATGAAGTGTGATGGTGTCTGGATATCTTGTTGAGTAAGATTTCTAGTTCCATTGAGGTTTTCATTGTGTATGACTGTGGAGTTTAAACTATTATTTTGCATATCGGGTAAAAATGTATTATAGTTTAATGGTGTTGCATCAATGGTTAATGGTATTACTCTTACATAATCTCTTACGTAAGATATCGTACTTATTGCTTGACTTGAGATTGATTGTGGGAAATTTATGAATGCGGAATGAGACCATTCGGGGTCCCAAACATAGTCTGATTGTTCTGTGATGGCAGTATCATCGTTTGAGTTTTGGGGTCTAAAATTTTTTCTTGCTTGTGAAATTAAATCAATATTATGTGTGAAATAATCTATTATGAACCATGCCAAAATTTTTTGTAAGTCGTGTTTTGTATGTTGTGAAACTTCATCTTTCGTGAAATTTTCTTTAATTATATTTAGAAAACTAGAGAGTAGTGTGATTTCATGTCGTACTCTTATATGTTTCGATGTTTCTGTCGGTGAAACATTTGTGATTGGGATTTCGTTTTCTAATATTGAGATATAACTAAATATTATTGCAAAAACTTCATTAGTGAATATGGAGTTTGCTCTTTGTGAGTTATGATATTGGATGCTTTTTATATATTCTGTGAATACTTTTGAAAATTCTAAATCAAGGTCGTCTGTTTGAATTATATATTTACTGTGATTCTGATTTGTTGAACTGAATTCTATGGAGTAGATTCCGTATTGTTGTGTTAGGTTACATATATCTTTTAGATAGTGATCGATAATTTGTCTTTTGATTTTTACATCTGGGAACTCTGTTTTACATGGACTGATTCCGGGTTCAAATAAATTTAAAAGTAAATTTTTGCAAAATATATGCTGTCCTCTATCAGTGGTTGCATCTACTATAAAGGGGAAGATATCATCATCATCTGGACTTTCTTCACCTGGGGTGTGTGTTGAGCTCATTTTTTCGTTTGATGACTGTTAATATATAATTATCAATGTGTCTAATTGGTTGATTCCAATTGTATAAATGCACTGGTTTGTGTTTATATTGCTTTTTTATTCTTCTTTTTCCTCTTTTTGATGAATTTGAAGTTGTTTCTGAGTCGGAAAAATATAATTGATCGTGAATGGGGCAATTTTTATCTATAGATTCTTTTAATTTATAAAGTTCGTCTAAACTGTTGGTTTCTGATTCTGAAACTGCGTTGCGGTTTTTGGAAAATCTTTTTCGTGTAATTTGTCTTTGTTTGGTTATTATTTTTCTTTTTAGTGTTTGTCGTTTTGTTCTGATATATCCAACTGTTTGTGTGTGAGGTGTGATTACAAGATCGTATTTTTTGTTATCTATTTCACAATTGTGTAAAACGATTGTTTGTTTATTTCCTAGGTTTTTAAATGACATAAGGTTTAGGATGACGGATGCAAAAGGTTGTTAAATGATTTCTATTACTTAGACTGTTAGTCCTTACGATTTTTTGGTTAGCCTAACCTGGGTCTATTTGTTCAGGGTTGGAGAGAAAAGTATATCGATTCCGAAGAATGATTTTATACCTTCTCGTGGCTAGTATAAGCTAAGGTGTTAACTTACTTAATCTTACTTAAGGGTAGTGATTGTGTTCAGGGTTGGAGAATAGTAAATCGATCCACAAGGTTCAGGTATAATTAGAACGCGAGTAGTTCGTTAGATACTATTTTAAACTTACTAAGTCTAAGATTTATCCTGGGTCTGGTAAGAGGGGGGATCAAGTGAAGGATGAATAACCGAAGTTCTTCACTGTTTATCCTAATTTGAATGATTGGTTTTGTTTAAAAATTTCTGTTAGTCCTGGGTTTTTAGAAAGGGTTGGATAGTGAATCGACGTTTGAGGTCGTTAGACACTAGCTAAGTGGGTGGGGGAGAACAAAATTGTTCTTTTTGATCCAAGGAGAGGCCTTGATGATCAAGTTTTAAATTTTATTAAATAGAAAATGATTTAAGATCCAAGGATAAGCCTTGATGATCTGATTTTAAAATTAAGTGAATTTAAGTTTAAATAATTATTTAAATTTGTGTAAAGAAAAGATTTAGTGTTTTTATGATATTAGTGAGCTTATGAATGCTGTTATGTTTAGGTGGTGAAGCTGGAACAACAGGATGATTTATGATTACTAACCATTTATTGTCATACTACTAATTTTTATTTTGATTTTCCAATAAATATTTTTCAAACATATTTTGTATATTACTGCAGAACTTAGGAAAACGATCTGAGATCTTTTTATCAATCGTTATTGTATATTAATAATTTTGTTTAGCGCCTGAAATGATTTTGAAGATTGACTTCAAAATTTTATGTTTGCAAATGAAAATCTAAATTCAATGCTAGTAGTATTCTAAATACAAAAGTTTGTGTTGGCTTTTGCCGAACTACCATATAACTATATGGTATGTTTCTACTTTGTCGTATGTCGTCTCTGGTTCGAGGTCTTCTTGCAATTCCGGGTAGTTCTCTTATCGTTCGGAATATTGGTTTTGATCTATTGAGTCGTAGAGACATTTCGATTAAATTATCGTCGTATAACATTTTGTAAATGTTTTGTCTAAATTCTAATCTATTTTTTGGTTAATTCTAAGCTATTAAGGTCTTGTTCGAGACTTATGGTCGCACCAGATGAGTTAGGACCGAAGGGTATAACTCATAGAGTAATTTCGGATAGGGTACACCGTCTGCTCGTCACGCTATCTTATTTTCGGCCGGATAGATTCGTGCAACTTCTTAGTCTAATACCAATCCTAATCTTACTCTTATACTATCTAGTCTCAGGCTGTTTAACTAGTCTCTGCTAGGCTCAATAGATCTAGGGTATACTGGTTTATTGCGGTTGCTGAAGTCTTCTTGGAGAGTCAACTAATTTCTAAGTTAAATTCAAATCTCTCTGGTGCTGAAATTACAAGTAATTTCAGCACTTACAAATAAGTGGATTGTTAGTTAGATGGATCATGATTGGTTAATATTAAATACTTTACATTGGTAAAATATCTAATTTATCCAATCATAAAATGTAGTTTAGATCAGGTTCCACAAGGGAAATGGGGTTTGGTTTGAAAATTACCCACACAGTACATCAAATTAGTCTCTTATAAAATCCAAGAAGTTTTAAGTTTCATCTGCAAAAGACTGCGCATAACGTTTTAAAATAGTTTTTAAAACAAAATTTGACACTTTATGGGGTAAAAATGACAGTTTTTGACTTTCAAACACAAATAAATTTTTAAAGAAAACTTGCGAAACTGACCGAAAACTCTTGAAAAAATGGTTTTTTGAGTTGCGGAACAACCCAAAGTTTTTTGACCTGAATAGTTGAAAATTGAGAACTAGAGCAGGCCAAACTGAGAACTGGCGCTGGTTTCCCGACTAAGGGCTCGCAGTTTAAATGTTTGCATGATTAGACCTTGGTCACAGACACATGAGTGGGAATAATTGGTCTCGTTTGAAACATCATCGAGCATGACGCATGTTCCGTGGTCGCCACAAATCGACTCATTTCTAGCACAGAAGTTCACTTCCGATTCACACTGAGTTCCTTGTATGCAATTAAAGCAACTTTTCTCATTCCATTATGATTTGAGTTTTGAAAAAAAAATCACTTTGTTTGCAGTTTGCCTATCCTATTAGCGTGCATATTAGTAAAGAGCCCCACTCTAGCACTACAGAAAGTTGATCAAGTTGAAAACGTCTTCCTAATATATTTTTGACCATGCGAACATCTGCCCACCCCTCCCCCCCCCCCCCCCCCCCCCTCTCTACCCCCTCTAGTTGGCAGTGCTAATAATACAGCTGCGTACCATTCAGGTTGCTCACAAATTGCAGCTCAGTTTCAACATTGCATCCTTTCTGAAACTGCAGCTAAATTTTTGAAAAAGCAACCCCCTCCCCTGCGCTCCAAAGGGCCCTTCTGTGGAGTTGAGAATTGCGACCCGACGTCAAACTCTAAAAGCATGATATGTGTGATGATTTACTGAAGGAAATCAATCATCGGCCGGCCAATTAGCCGATTGCTTTAGTTAGCTCAGCCCCGAAGGGAGCCCAAGTGGGGTGTGTGTCGAGTGCCTTGGATTGTGGCAGACAGTGACAGGTGTAGAAGGACAACTGAGAAGGAGAGGAGGAATTGTGGTCTATGCAGTAGACTGTGTTCGCCTCCACACATGGTCGCCACCAGTCGCAACGAGAGAACTTACAACACACAACACAAATATAGACAACACTGCTCGTATCATGGCGAAGCGAAGTACTGATGTTCCGACTGCCTTTTAAGGTCTATGGAGCAGTAATAACATGAAACAATTGAAAGTAATAAAACATAATCATTTTTTAATTTGAGATTTTTTGTGAAAATCATCCCCCCTAACTCCACATAAAGTACAGAGTGATAGTTTTCGCTCCTCGTAACAAATCGATTATGACAAATAGGCTTCCTTCAACCAATTTGGAACAATTTCTAAGACGGACGAAATCTCCGCCTACGCGATAATAGCCTACGCGATAATTATCCCAAATTGGAGCACAAATATTCGTTACTTTCGTATCGAAGTCGGAACAAAAAGCATAGCCTTCGTAGTTCCTTTATTTATTAAGTAACTTCATAACATTGTTCCAATAGTGCGTGCTTGTTGATATCGCTTTTATATCAATGTGTAAATTTTGTTTCCAGGCTGGTTGTAAAAATAGTTCAACAAATATTTGTCAATATTTTAACCCAAAATCGGCGGATAATCTTCAAACCGCCTTATCTTGAAGCCAGAATTGCATCAGAACAAGTTAATTTACATCAGAATTGCGTAACAATTGCATAAAACCAATGACAATCAGTTGTTATGTTGCATGACAGTAATAATATTTGGCTTGTTGTAATGGTAACCCTGTTTTCGTTTTTTTGGTCCTTCGGTTTGTTGGCCAACCACACTAAATGATCAAAAGAGACGTCATAACGCCACTATACATGCCGTGTGACGTCATTCTGAATAGTCTGTAGAACACTTTTTGGGTCCTTTTTATTGTTCCGCCAAAAAGTAAATACCACAAAATCCTGAACTGGAGCTTTTTTGCTTCAATTTGGTTGCCCGGGATGACCAAAAATACTAGTCATACAATTTCCATTTATGGAAAAATGCTAGTCATACACTTTTCAAGCAATTTCATACGTACAGAAAATTGCATGAAAGGTCTATGATTAGTATTTTTTCATATATGGAAATTGTATGACTAGCATTTTTCCATAAACCAAAAATATTGATTTTTTACATTTTATTTTCTCAAATTTTTTTTGGTTGTGTTCGTAACCGAACACAAATGACATAAACCTTGATTACTCATACGTAGTAACCAACGGTTTGGCATTCTCGCATAGAAAATGCATTGGAAACAGCCTGATATGAGTTACTTCTGTCTCAGACAAACAATATAACGAAAGTAATGAACTTTTCAATTTTGGCAATAATTTTCAAAGATGGTTATTTCTAAAGTTTGAATTTTTAAATTACCAAACATTGATCAAGGCATTCAAAAACATGTCATACAAAAGAAAGAGGAGGTGTAAGTGTTTTTGGAAAAAGTTATGAAGAGAAAAGGAAAAAAAATCCAATATTAGTATATCCAGGACTACGTTATACACACAAAAAATTAAATTTTGCATGCAAAATTTTTTTTTTTTCAAAAAATTGTTTGTTTGAATACGAAAATCAATTTGGGGTTGAAAAAAAACACAAAAAAAATTTTGGGGGCAGTTTCAAAAAATACTTCGAAAAATTTTTGTCGTCTATATCAAAAGAATGCTAGTCATACAATTTCCATATATGGAAATTGTATGACTAGTGTTTTTTTTTCAGAAAACAAAAAAGAAAAAAGTTAAAGTTTTCTGTCGTATCAGCCCAAAAAACGCTTAAATGCTTTGCCAGCAGTTGAATTGATTGTTCAAAGCTTTTTTTTCACAAAAAAAAATTAAAAAAAAAATCTTATCATACAATTTCCATATATGGAAATTGTATGGTTAGCATTTTTTTCATACCATTTTTTTTCTTTTTTTAATGAAGAGATACCAATTTCGATACCAAAACAACTATAAAATACCTTTAAAATTCGATTAAATTCAATTTACAAAAATGCATGAAATTTGTATGACTAGCATTTTTCCATAGACTAAGTGTATGAAATTGTAAGATTAGCATTTTCGGTCTATGGAGGTCAACCCGGTCAACAATTGCATTAAACTAATGACAATCAGTTGTTATGTTGCATGACAGTAATAATATTTGGCTTGTTGTAATGGTAACCCTGTTTTCGTTTTTTTTGGTCCTTCGGTTTGTTGGCCAACCACACTAAATGATCAAAAGAGACGTCATAACGCCACTATACATGCCGTGTGACGTCATTCTGAATAGTCTGTAGAACACTTTTTGGGTCCTTTTTATTGTTCCGCCAAAAAGTAAATACCACAAAATCCTGAACTGGAGCTTTTTTGCTTCAATTTGGTTGCCCGGGATGACCAAAAATACTAGTCATACAATTTCCATTTATGGAAAAATGCTAGTCATACACTTTTCAAGCAATTTCATACGTACAGAAAATTGCATGAAAGGTCTATGATTAGTATTTTTTCATATATGGAAATTTTATGACTAGCATTTTTCCATAAACCAAAAATATTGATTTTTTACATTTTATTTTCTCAAATTTTTTTTGGTTGTGTTCGTAACCGAACACAAATGACATAAACCTTGATTACTCATACGTAGTAACCAACGGTTTGGCATTCTCGCATAGAAAATGCATTGGAAACAGCCTGATATGAGTTACTTCTGTCTCAGACAAACAATATAACGAAAGTAATGAACTTTTAAATTTTGGCAATAATTTTCAAAGATGGTTATTTCTAAAGTTTGAATTTTTAAATTACCAAACATTGATCAAGGCATTCAAAAACATGTCATACAAACATTCATCGTCTATTGAAATCATTTGTTGTAAAATAAGATATCTAATTTTAATAGAGGTTTTTAAATCAATGTTTGAGAAATTTTTAGTGTGATTGGCGTATAAATGTCAGGTTTTTAGATATCTTATTTTTTTTCTTAATGGAGTTGTTATTTTTTTATTAGGTTAACTGAAGAGTGGAATTGAAACTCATTTGAAATTCTAACAAAAAATTGAACGGCGACAGTCATTTTACCGCCATTTACGCCCACTTGGGCATGCTACTCCCCAACGCTTTTTGTTCCGCCCCTATCAAACCGAAGGAGTAAATTTACGGCTCAGGGTTGAAGGTTCAACGAGCGTCAAGTGAGATACAATTTCATGTTTTTAAGTTTGATTCGGTTCTATATTCCAGCAGTTTCTCATTAGTTTAAAATAGCTGTTTCTGTTCTTTGCTATTCAGACATGATTTTATTGAAAACTTTTAAACATAATTTTTTGCTGAGAAAATATGGTGAACTCATGAAATATTGTAAAATTTACACTCTAGACTATGGATTTCTCATCTAATTTTATTTATCATCTGGATTTATCATCTCAAAGCTTCCCGCTCTGGAGTTCCATGAATAAGAGTTTGTTACTTTTGAATTTCCTAGACAGTACCTAGAAACGTGAAAAATAAGAGCTTTTTGTTCCAACCTTTGAAGAAAGCGATAAACAATTTGTGCTCGGGGAACCAAAATTGCATCAGAACAACGTAAATTACATCAGAATTGCGTAACAGTTGCATAAAAACAACGGCAAATAGTTGTTATGTTGCATGACAGTAATATTGTTTGGCTTGCTGTAATGGTAACCCTTTTTTCGTTTTTTTTTGGCCCTTCCGTTTGTTGGCCAACCACACTAAATCATCAAGAGAGACGTCATAACGCCACTATACATGCCGTGTGCCGTCCTTCAATTGGGTAGACTATAGAATAAACCAATCAAATTTGAGCACCGTCTCAAAACATTTTATTCAAAGTTTAAAGTCGAACTATAAATTGCCGAAAAGGCCAAAAATACAAATTATTTGACCAACTGTCCAAGTTCTGTTTCAATTAAAGTGGTAAGTATTACTCAGACTCCTACAAAAAAAACAGAAAACAGTTACAGGCACAAAATCACCACCATCGCAACTGCTCAAAATGTGGCCTTATTAGAAATTGCTATAAATTAAATTGATTGCTTTTTTAACCAAACAAATCAGTACAATCAAATGTTTCGTTCTCTGCGTTCATACATTAGTGTTACAAAAATGAACAAAAAATTTGTGTTTGTTATAATATAAAAAAATTTGAAATTAATTTCCTATAATTTTTATAAAGAAAATAAATGTATTCATCGTCTATTGAAATCATTGGTTGTATAAAAAAATCTAATTTTAATAAAGATTTGGAACCTGATCTAAACTATATTTTATGATTGGATAAATTAGATATTTTACCACTGTAAGGTATTTAATATTAACCAATCATGATCCATATAACTAACAACCCACTTATTTGTAAGTGCTGAAATTACTTGTAATTTCAGCACCAGAGAGATTTGAATTTAACTTAGAAATTAGTTGCCTCTCCAAGAGAACTTCAGCAGCCGCAATAAACCAGTATACCCTATATCTATTGAGCATGGCAGAGACTAGTTAAACAACCTGAGACTAGATAGTATAAGAGTAAGATTAGGATCGGTATTAGACTAAGAAGTTGCACGAATCTATCCGGCCGAAAATAAGATAGCGTGACGAGCAGACGATGTACCCCATCCGAAATTACTCTATGAGTTAACCACATTAAACATAACTCATCTGGACGAAAATAAGTCTCGAACAAGACCTTAATAGCTTAGAATTAACCAAAAATAGATTAGAATTTAGACAAAACATTTTCAAAATGTTATACGACGATAATTTAATCGAAATGTTTCTACGACTCAATAGATCAGAGCCAATATTCCGAACGATAACAGAACTACCCGGAATCGTAAGAAGACCTCGAACCAGAGACGACATACGACAAAGTAGAAACTTACCATATAGTTATATGATAGTACGGCAAAAGCCAACACAAACTTTTATATTTAGAATTTTATTAGCAATGAATTTAGATTTTCATTTGCAAACATAAAATCTTGAAGTCAATCTTCATGATCATTTCAGGCGCTAAACAAATCTATTAATATACAATAACGATTGATAAAAAGATCTCAGATCGTTTTCTTAAATTCTGCAGTCTTATATAAAACATGTTTGAAAAATATTTATTGAAAATAAAAACAAAAATTAGTAGAATGACAATAAATTGTTAGTAATCATAAAATCATCTGTTGTCCCAGCTTCAACACCAAAACATAACAGCAATCATAAGCTCACTAATATCATTAAAAAACTAAATCTTTTTCTTAAATAAATTTAAACCATTTTAAACTTAAATTCACTTAATTTTAAAATCAGATCATCAAGGCTTATCCTTGGATCTTAATTAATTTTCTATTTCACTAAATTTAAAACTTGATCATCAAGGCCAATCCTTGGATCAAAAAGAACAATTTTGTTCTCCCCCACCCACTTAGCAAGTGTCTAACGACCTCAAACGTCGATTCACTATCCAACCCTTCCAAAAAACCCAAGACTAATAGAAATTTTTCAACAAAGCTAACCATTCAAATTAGGATAAACAGTGAAGAACTTCGGTTATTCGTCCTTCACTTGAACCCTCCTCTTACCAGACCCAGGATAAATCTTAGACTTAGTAAGTTTAAAATAGTATCTTATGAACTACTCGCGTTCTAATTATACCTGAACCTTGTGGATCGATTTACTATTCTCCAACCCTTGAACACAATCACTACCCCTAAGTAAGATTAAGTAAGTTAACACCTTAGCTTATACTAGCCACGAGAAAGTAAAAAATCATTCTTCGGAATCGATATACTTTTCTCTCCAACCCTGAACAAATAGACCCAGGTTAAGCTAACCAAAAAATCGTAAGGACTAACAGTTTAAGAAAGTAGACATCATCTATCAACTTTTTGCATCCCTCATCCTAAAACTTATGTCATTCAAAAATCTAGGAAACAAACAAACAATAGTTTTACACAACTGCGAAATAGATAACAAAAAATATGATCTTGTAATCACACCTCATACACAAACAGTTGGATATATTAGAACAAAACGACTAACAATAAAAAGAAAAATAATAAACAAACAAAGACAAATCACACGAAAAAGATTTTCAAAAAATAGAAACGCATTTTCAGAATCAGAAGCCAGCAATTTAGATGAACTTTATAAATTAAAAGAATCAATTGATAAAAATTGTCCCATTCACGATCAATTATATTTTTCCGACTCAGAAACAACTTCAAGTTCATCAAAAAGAGGAAAAAGAAGAATAAAAAAGCAATATAAACACAAACCAGTACACTTGTATAATTGGAATCAACCAATTAGACACATCGATAGTTACATATTAACAGTCATTAAACGAAAAAATGAGCCACAGCCACACTCAAAGAGACGATAGTCCAGACGACGAGGACATTTACCCCTTCCTCATAGATGCACCCGATAATAGAGGGCAGCATGACTTTTGCAAGAATTTACTCCTAAATTTAATTGAACCCGGAATCAGCCCATGCAAAACAGAATTCCCAGATGTAAAAATCAAAAGACAAATTATAGAACATTATCTGAAAGATATATGTAATTTAACACAACAATATGGAATCTACACCATAGAATTCAGTACACCAAATCCGAATCACCGCAAATATGTAATTCAAACAGACGATCTTGACTTAGAATTTTCAAAAGTATTCTTAGAATATATTAAAAGCGTAGAATATCATAACTCACAAAGAGCAAACTCCATTTTTACTAACGAAGTTTTTGCAATAATATATAGTTATATTTCAATATTAGAAAAAACAGAAATTCCAAATATCTCACCAACTGAGACATCCAAACATTCAAAAGTACGACAGGAAATCACATTATTTTCAACTTTTCTACATATAATCAAAGAAAATTTCACTAAAGACGAAGTTTCACAACACACAAAACATGACTTACAAAAAATTTTGGAATGGTTTATAATAGATTATTTCACACATAATATAGACTTAATTTCACAAGCAAGAAAAAATTTCAGACCTCAAAATCCAAACGATGATACTGCCATCACAAAACAGTCAGACTACGTTTGGGACCCAGAATGGTCTCATCATGCATTTATAAACATCCCACAATCAATCTCAAGTCAAGCAATAAGTACAATATCTTATCAAAGAGATTATGTAAGAGTAGTACCATTAGCCATTGATGCAACACCATTAAACTACAATACATTTTTACCTGATACGCGAAACAACAGTTTAAATTCAACCGTCATACACAATGAAAACCCTAATGGAACTAGGAATCTTACACATCAAGATATCCAAACACCATCACACTTTATAAATGAAGAAATCGTACAAACAACAACAACTACACAACAAAGCATTTCACCAATACGTCCAAATTTAACTACACCAAAAATACACACTCTTCACTAGCACACGTAACCTTACAATCAACCGTTAAACCCTCGGTTGCTCCACAATATTCACAAATGGATTATCAAACACATAGACCTATGACAGTACCGTCAAAAACACGAAGAACGTTCACAAGAAACACTTTTGCAGAACACAATTATAATTACGCACATTCATCAAAAACAAACTATCCCCCACGAAAAACTAATAATAATCATGTAAGATCTCGATATTGGGATAACCCAATGACGACAACCAACTCAGTAAATTTTCAAACTAATTCACATCCTCCACAGGATCGTAGTGAAAATTACCCATTTTTTCAGCAAAATAAAAAATAAAATAAAAAAGCACCCCATCATACAGATTACTTATCAACTGATGATGATTATTTACAACCAGATATTTTTGCACCATATACTCAAGAATATCGCGGACAAGGAGTGCAAAAACCATATACATATCATAGAATTTTTCTCCACATCCAACAGATACACAAAATCAACAACCAATACAAATGCAAAACCCAACTAATTCACAATCTTTTCCACCAATTCAACCACAAAACCCAATTATCACACACTCGTATCAACCAACTCAAATGCAAAGTGAAATACCACTCCCATATTACCTTCAACAACACGAAATAACAAAAAATCAACTTTCAAATTTTTCACAAATGCCAAATGCCGCAGAATCACTACAAATGACAATGAATCCATACCTTATGGGTGAATCATCAATAACATCAAACAAACCATTAATGGTATTCACAGGAACAGATCCTGAATATTCTGTAGAAGATTATTTAAATAGCAACAGCAAATTTTATTTTAAATATAGGACCTGAGCCAATTAATACACCACTACATCAAAATTGGATACATCGACGCACAGCGTTGATACAAACAACCTTAGATGGCGCAGCCCAAAAATGGTTTTCAGTATTGCCAATAGAAATAAAATCAAATTGGAAGAGATTTACACAAGAATTTTCAAAAATGTTTGATTCTGAAAGAAATAAACAACACCAAAGAGTTTTATGTAATGAAATTCGCAGATTACCAAATGAAACCATCAAACAATTAGCAGTACGTATCGAAACACTAGTTCGAAAAACATATTCATTAAATACCCATGACTATAAAAACACAAAAATGACAGAAATTTTGATGATGACCTTAACACCTCAATTAAGGAAAATAGCAAAAAAAAGAGAGCATCCCATCCTTCCTCAATTCGAGAGCCCGATTTAGATTTTCGAAAACTAGTAGACAAACTAGAACAAGCGGAAATCACAATGAAACTTGAAGAAACAGAAAATCTGAAATTACAATATGTTAATCGAGTCGAAACAAACACCGCAAATATCAATAACATACAGGAATCAGATACAGACCTCGTTGAAAAAATCACTGAAATACTCAATATTTATGAAATTATGGTGTAATTATTGCCGACGATACGGACATAGTATTTCTGAATGTAGACAAAAACAACAGGATAGCCAAAACAAGCCTCAAAAATATAAAGAACCAAATAAATCACTCTATCAATATATGAAAAAAGATCAAAATCTACCAAACAAAAAGTTATACAGCAACAACAGTTCAGGAAAACCACTTCCGAACAATACTAATTACACAAGAAATCAATCGCCATATTACTCAACTTATAGAGAAAGATCACCAGAACGAAGAAATACACAGAACTCTTCACAAAATCATTATAATCGACCAAATAGTTGAAATAACTACTCCAGATCAAATTCAAATACAACACAATTTGTTTCTAGACACAATTCCCAATCAAACACAAGAAATAAATACTATCCAAACAATCAATCACGAAACTCATCATATAATAGAAATAGAAACTATTCAAATAATCGAAATAGAAGTTATTCGAACAACCGAAATCAGAATTACCCGAACAATCGATCAAGAAATAACTCATATAACAGATCAAACTATCACAGATCAAACGATAATTATCAAAACAGATCACAAAATATTTCACAAAATTGAAATTCAAGTTATAATAATCGATATAGAAATTATTCTCAATCACCACATAGAAATAATAACCATTATAATAATTCTAAACATCGCTACAGAAGTAGTACACCCAAACATCAAAGACATATTAATCAAGTACAATCAAATGAAGAAACAACATCAGACCCCCCAGGTATTGACGACACTGGAAATAACGAACTACAACTAAATCAAATAAACTGTGGATCATCAGACACAGAAAGTGATACAGAAAACACTATCACCATAAATATGATAGCAGTCGAGAACGACTACGAACCTATTATATATGAACAACCTTTTTCATCACATATATATGAAAATCAATTGGAACTCCTTCACAATTATTATATTGAACCCATCCATACTACACAAATGGCACAAGAAACTAACGAAATTAACACTGTAAATAAACCCAATGAAAATGACAAACCAAAATGCTTGAATACACATCACATCTACCAAAATGTACAAAAAGAACAACCCAAAGAAAAAAATTTGGACAATACCATTTCTTTTAGAAAGTCCAAGAAACAAAGAATTTCAACCACCAGACCTTGAAATTGATTTTTTAATTGATTCAGGAGCAGAATCAGACATAATTAACATTCCCACATGGAATGAAATCAAAACATTACACCCAAAATTAACGCCTCTTGCAACCTCCAGTAAACTAGCAACAGCACAATGATCAACATTAGTAAACTATGGAAAAGTTCAAGTATTTTTTCTCCCCACAAGAACAATGGAGCAAAATAAAATTTTAAACAAGCCATTTAAACAAATATTTCATATCACTGATATTAAACACAATATCATTGGAATACCATTTATCTCGAAATATATACCAACAATCAACATCTTGAATAGTAAAATACTAATCAAAGATAAGTACACAAAAACAAAAAATACAGCTCTAACGTTTTTTCAAAGAATAAATAAACAACCACCATTCTTTTCAAAATTTTATCCAATTTATAACCAACAACGGAAACACCTGAAACCACTATCAGGAAACATATATAACTTTTCAATAAAACAAGTTCACCAATAGGATAAAAATCAAAATAAACAACAACTCTTTATGTCAGACTTTGAATTCAAACCTATCCATAAGTTTTTCAAAATCACAATTTCATCCATAAAATATTTGAAAAATACGAATTCAGACATCATTTCGTTACATGTATATAATAATACACCGTATCAAGTAACATTACCCTTAGGACTATTAGGATATTGCGAAACCAACGCACCAATGCATGAAAAAGCATACCGCGTAAATAATATACTCCAATTATTAGATATTTGTCAATCCACAATTCTTAACGAAGAACTAATAATATAATAAGTAATGAAAAAAGAAATACAGATTATTTCACAAAAACCCCATATTTCAAACCTACATTCAACATAAATAACTATACAAAGGATCAACAGAAGTTTTTAACAATGTTTAACTTCCAACATTCACAAATAACACAAGACGAATTTGATAAGTTAGCCAAACAGCTAATAAAATATTCATCAGTCTATGCAACATTCAAATTTGATGTTGGCAAAATCAGTTCATCACTACATCTCCCGTTAAAACCTGACGCAGTTTTCAAAAAACAAAGAGCAAGTAAAGTACCAATTCATTTACACGATAAAGTGAACAGATTACTCGATATTTTAGAGCAATACAAAATTATCTCACCGGTAAACAAAGAAGAACAACCAAAAGGTAACACATTTATTAACCCTGTTATCATCTTAGCAAAAGGAGAATCATTAAAAATAGTTTTAGACGCTAGATATCTTAATTCACTAATAGACGAATCAAAATGCAATTGGCCTATTGAACCAATACAAGTTATTTTAACAAAAATAAACGGAAAATACTTTACAACCGCAGATATGGATAGTGCATACAATCAAATGCCACTAGATGACCAATCACGACGTTTAACACAATTTGTTATTGGAAATCAACAATATGAATTCAACCGCCTATTCTATGGAATACCCATAGGACCAGCAGCATTTTCAGCTTTTATGAGCAAAATTTTTAGACCACTAATACTCAAGAAAAACGCAATCACCTATTTAGACGATGTTTTTATGCAATCACAGACAAAAGAAGAAATGTTTACAGTTTTAGAACACTATCACAAAATACTTCAGAACGAAAATCTGAAGGCCGCCCCCGATAAGTCACACTTCTTTTTAACACGAGTTAAATTTTTAGGACATAATGAAGAAAGAAAGACAATAACTCCATTAAAATTACGCATTGATGCTATTCAAAAACTTCAACCACCAACAAACAAAAAGAAAATCCAAGAATTCCTTGGAATGTTGAATTTTTTCAGCAAATACGTTTATAAAATGCAATTATATTTAAGACCATTCTATAATATCCTCAGACAACAAAATAATTTTGAATGGAATACAGAACATCAAACACGATTTGAAGAAATTAAAAAACTTCTAACTGAACAAATTTCAAATACAATTCCAGATCCAAATCAATCATTCTATGCAATGTGCGATGCTTCAAATTTTGGCATCGGCGCAGCATTATTACAATCACACAATGGTACAAATAAAATGAACTTATATCAGCAAATTCTCGATTATTCACTCAAGCAGAGCTACGACTCTCAACTTTATTGAGAGAATGTACAGCTATAATTTATACACTTACAGAATATGAATTTCTGATACTTGGATCAAAACATCCAACAGTTCTTTTCACAGATCACAAACCAATCATTTTTCTCTTTACACAAAAGCAAACCCAAATCACCGAGTTTATAGTTTTCAATTAATTCTAATGAAATTTCCAAACTTACATATAGTTTGGACAGCAGGAAAGAATCTTGCATTACCAGATACATTAAGTCGAAATACACCACCTGAATTACTTACACGAAAAACTACAGTTGAAATACCCAAAAATATAAAATTTTACCTTGCAGAAAACGAAACATCACCCCGACTAGAATGCAAATATGCAGTAAAAACTGACATTGAACAATCACAGATAAATAACCTACAACAATTCCCACTTTACTTAGATTGCCAAAATAACCACTACGAAGTTGACCTACTTGGAACATCAACTTTCAAACCAATTCCATACTCACAATGGATAAAAAATAACACCCAACAAAAAAGAGTAAAACAACACTCGCATAAAAAAGACCTTTTTGCGTTAATTGAAAAAGAAATTCTAACTGATAAAATAAATTTATCAGGACCACAAACAAATGATTCAAAAGACACAATAAATCAAGTTTTTGACCTCCATGACCCACTTGACACAATTCCTTTATCTAAATTAAAAATTGAAAACATTTTTCTCCCCCCAACAGATAAAATTACAATTAATACCTTGAAACAATATCAAAATCTTGACCCAGTAATTAGACAACTGAAATCATGGCACAAATACAAAACTAAACCCGTAAAAGCAGATACCACAATTTTAGGAAATAAAACACTCCTCCGATATTTTCGAAAATTTATTAATACAACAATCAATGAAAACACAGACCTTCTAGAATACCAATTAAATGAATCTACAGTTCGTTGTCTCCCTTTAAGTATGATTCTCATAGCTTTTAACATTTCACATACACAAAACATTAAAGGACACTCTGGATCAGAAAAAACATATTCAAATTTTATACAAAATTTCTATATTTATTTGTTCAAAAATTCCGGCGCATCTGCTCATGCAGAATAAAGTCACAAGCTTTTATATTCATAAAAACTAAATTTCAGATTTAGTAGGATACTTTTTTAGAAAAACAAATATAAGAATCAAAAACATGGTTCAAATATTGCCCCCACAGACTTTTTCGAAATCTGCAAACAGAGGGGTAAAGAAAAAAGAGACCAGCGGACTATGCAGGCACAGATGGGCATAACAGGTCTTATGGTTGATACCCTTTAACGAAAATCGGCAGAATATTTTTTGAGGAAAACTAAAATTTTTGTGAAAAAAAAATCAGAAACGTCAAGAAAAACCCAATCCCCTACATTTACATAATAACTGTTTTTAAAAAATTTATCAGGACCACAAACAAATGATTCAAAATACACAATAAATCAAGTTTTTGACCTCCATGACCCACTTGACACAATTCCTTTATCTAAATTATAAAATTTTACCTTGCAGAAAACGAAACATCACCCCGACTAGAATGCAAATATGCAGTAAAAACTGACTTTGAACAATCTCAGATAAATAACCTACAACACTTCCCACTTTACTTAGATTGCCAAAATAACCACTACGAAGTTGACCTACTTGGAACATCAACTTTCAAACCAATTCCATACTCACAATGGATAAAAAATAACACCCAACAAAAAAGAGTAAAACAACACTCGCATAAAAAAGACCTTCTTCCGTTAATTGAAAAAGAAAATCTAACTGATAAAATAAATTTATCAGGACCACAAACAAATGATTCAAAATACACAATAAATCAAGTTTTTGACCTCCATGACCCACTTGACACAATTCCTTTATCTAAATTAAAAATTGAAAACATTTTTCTCCCCCCAACAGATAAAATTACAATTAATACCTTGAAACAATATCAAAATCTTGACCCAGTAATTAGACAACTGAAATCATGGCACAAATACAAAACTAAACCCGTAAAAGCAGATACCACAATTTTAGGAAATAAAACACTCCTCCGATATTTTCGAAAATTTAATAATACAACAATCAATGAAAACACAGACCTTCTAGAATACCAATTAAATGAATCTACAGTTCGTTGTCTCCCTTTAAGTATGATTCTCATAGCTTTCAACATTTCACATACACAAAACATTAAAGGACACTCTGGATCAGAAAAAACATATTCAGAGTTTATACAAAATTTCTATTTCCCAAATGCACCAATTTGGATAAAAGTACTTTGCAATGATTGTATAGTATGTCAGCTAAATAAACCTTATCCAAATCAAAAACAAATAGCACAAAAACAAGATTTTAAAGGACAGAGTTTATACTTTAACCATCGTATCTCATTTGATACAAAAGGACCAATTTCACCATCATCTGAAGGAAACTCCTACATTATGGTAATTGTTGACGCATTTACACATTATGTAGCACTTAACCCAATACCACATTGTAACGCTTATTACGCTTACACAACACTTTATGAACACTGGATAGCTAAGTTCGGACTACCCGAAATTTTAGTTACAGACAATGGTACAGAATTCATAAATAATGAAATCATCACACTATGTCATTTATATAACATTAAGCACAAACCACGTACATCTCATGCACCTTGGACAAACGGCTTAGTCGAAGGTATGAACCGTTCACTACAAGAATATCTTAGATGTATCATCAATGTAAATGATACAAGATACACCGAATGGTCAGCAGATGTAAAATTATTCCCCTTAGCATATAATTCACAAATTACGACAACTCTAGGAATGTCACCATATGAAATGGTTTTTAATCAAAAGCCACGTAAACCAATTAAGTTTACAGCAAACTCTCATAAAAATGCACAAAGTCATTGTCAAACGAATAAAGACTCAATTTGTTATAACCTACCTTTACACACACATGATGAAGATCATTTTCATCACCCACAAATTCTTAAATTAGCCTCCGGTACACACACCGTATGGATTTTAAATAGAGATAAAAAACACAATGAAATTTACCAAAAAGTAACAAAAAAGTTGTTACAAAGGCAAAACATTAATGAACAAATAAATTCACGCTTTACACCAGCTTCCGATTTGAAAATTGGAACATTTGTTTTAATACCTAATTTTAACACTCAAAAAGGAATTTCTAAAAAATTACAACCCCTTCGTAAAGGACCATACCAAATAATTGCCAAACCCACTGCCATAACATATAAAATCACCGACTCAGACCAAAAAGAAATTGTTCAACATCGAAACAATTTATTACCTTATTACCCAAAAGAATACGCACTACGCGAACTAACTCAGTTATATTCTTTCACAGGTTTAAAAGTTATTCAAAATAACCCAAATACCGAAAATGAAACAAAAGAACAACATGACATTCACCTCGAAAACCAAAATAAAAAATCAACTACAACGAAAAACAATACAAAAAAGCTAGATCAAAATATATCTCAAAAAGAAAGAAAAAATAGAAAAATGACAGAAAAAATAATTCCCCAAGAACAATTAGAGAAATCACAACATAGAGAGTCATCACGACTTAGAAATCAACCACGCAAAAACTACAAAACATTCATTCCACAATCTAAAATATTAAAGAAAGTTGAATTCCAAAAACAACTTTAAATTTACAATCAATAATCTTTGCACCTCTGAAACATTTTAAACTTCCATTTTTCAAAATAACATGCTGGCAAACACGCAGCGATTCTAGTTCAAAATTAGCCAATAAGATTCATTCAATCCGTCACCTTCTATAACTCTAACACAAACCAATTAGACGAAAAATATTAAACTCCAGGCATATCTATAACTATAATTTTACGACCTCCAGGTCAAATATAAGCAAACCACTCCAACTTGACAACTAAAATAAATATCACCATAATATCATAACCCTCCTTTATCTAATAACGCAAAGATCAACAATATTTCCCCAACTCAGACCTCAGATACCCCCCAAACAAAAATGTTAAATTAGCCTAAAGTAAAAGAACGACCATATTAAATTAGCCTAAAGTATAAAAATCTCAAAAATACCCCAGATCACTTGACAAATAAAAATAAAGTAAAAGAAGACCTCCCGAACACCATAAAATTCGCCCCCAACAATTTTTCACAAAACTCAACCCACTTGTCAAAAAACCAATAAACAACTCGACCACACTTGAAAATTGCCCCAAACAACAAAAAATATTCGATCAAGAAACCATTTCTTAAATGCTCTTCTCTCGATCAGTCAACATAATACTCAACATTTTCATAAACTTTTTAACAATATTCCAACCTTTATTCATATTTCTTTTTGATACTTTTGAAGCTTTTGTAATAATCTTAATCATTTTTTGCAATATTTTTTAAATTTTCTATTCCATATTTGAACTATACCTCCAACTTTCAAAAGCCATTGACCATATTCACAGGTACGAGACACAAAACTTATCTAAATGATACTAACCATTTTTAGTAGAACAGATATTTTTTTACTATTTGTAATTTTTATAACATTTTTATCATCCCTCATCTTGACAATTTGCAAATGTAGAAGGCAGTCATAACTTTCGCCTTAGCAACAATCCTTTTAATTCTTTTTCTAGAAGAATACTACAATAAACATAAGTTTTTTCCTTAAAAGATATCAATAAAAAACCCTCAAAAATTGCTAACCAACAATCACACAGTCAGTCTTCACCGACATCATCCCAGGAAAACCCAACACCACCTACAACTACCTAAAACCCCCAAACATCTACACGAATTTCTTTCCAAGATAACCCATATACCTTTGAAGAACGACACGCTCGCTTATCTGAACCACTAGAACCAGTTCAACGACAAGCACCTCTAAGTGAACCAACATATAACTTGTACCCAACACTACCACAAGAATTAAGTAGAATACGAAATCTTAGTCAAAATCAAAATACAGTTGAATTAAATAGACAAATTATACATCCACGACGACACAGAAATTTTCAAACCCCCCGAGTTCATTTTGATATACCCCAATCCCCATCACAAAGTACTCCAGAAAACCCAATTGGTATATTACCAGAAATCCCTACGCTTCTTTCACAACGTAGCACCTCAAGCCTACCCTCAGATTACTTAGGTTCAACACCAAAATCTGAACAAATACATGAAAATCCCTTTAACCCCCCAAACCAAACATCACGACTACCATATTGGACAACACAATCATTCACACAAGGTGAACCCAATTTAATAAATGATCCAATAGATATTTCTACCGATACAACAACATCATCATCACTACCAGAAACATTATCACTACCATCAACACCATCAATAAGCCAAATTTCACCGACACCTTTTCCTTTAAATTTCCCAAATAATCTCGACGCTAGATATCGAGAACAATCATCAACAAATATCCCTCTAAGATTAGACTGGAATACATTCACAGCACCCCCATCATTATTTGGACAGCACCCAGAAAGTAACCGACTACACAACTGGGCACTTAATAGAATACAATATAGACAAGATATCCACGAAGACATTCGTGATCATAACATCCAAATACTCCAACAAAATAGTCTACAATTAAAATTGGAAATCACGGTTAAACTAAACAACATTGCTCAACATCCTTACCCATTAAACCCACAAAATATAACAGCTCAATCACTACCACCACCATTTATAACAACTGAAGTAATAAATAAATACGACAGATATACCAAAAAGACAATTGGTTACATCACATTTTATAACCCATACTCAGGATTATCATACACATGTATATTCTAAAATTATTAATTTTTCTTCAAGTCTTTTTTTTAGTAATTTCCGATCAGAACATAAATCCTTCTCCCCGCACAGGACCCCAAGACTTTTTAGTAACACATTACGAATGTGAAGAAAATGAACAAAAAACACTTCACAAATATGCAATAAATCAAGTATCACAATGCGAAACAGAACCACAAGCTATAGAAACTACAAATGTAATAGCGACACTCTATTCAAAAGCCCGAGCAACAACAGTAATAGGATATAAATTCACAGCAACATTTTCCGAAAAGAAAGTACATTGTTCACAAGTCTCAAACGGAAATAAAAACCGACTTGACCACGAATCATTCTACCAAAGTAATGTCGAACGACTTTTACATCTCAATCCCGATGATTGTAAAAACGAGTTACTCAGACTAAATATCACAAGAAATAAAAACACCGACAGAAAATTAGTATATTTCCAAGTTTTTGCAGATTCTGTACATCAAGCAGAACTTGAAAGATATCAAGGACATATAAAACTAGATGAAAAATACCCATACAACGGCGCACACGGAAGATTAACTTATGACATACACGATAAACACTGGATACCACACATTGGTATAAATAACCCGTCAAACTGCAAAGCAGACACAAAAAATAAAGGATATCAAGAAATAATGTTTTTCGATTGGAAAATACAACTCGAAAAAATACAACTCACACGAGATTTATCTGACAACACAATGATCTATCAAGGAATTAGATTACCTGGTAAAAACGATCAAGGCTATTGTGACCCTACAACACGAACACAAGCAACAATTGTTTGGTTTCCCGAAGATACATGTACAACATTTCAAGTAGCAAAAATACCCGCCCGAATGATAAAAGTTCACGAGAAATATTTCATACAATCAATTCCATATGAACAAGTAAATCCATCACGAAAACAAAGTACTGATTTTAGAAACATCCACAATATAGAAAATAAATTGACACGTTTTCAAATATATCAAGAAACAGAACTTGCATGCAAATACAGAAACCCTATTTACAAAACACAATATTCTGAAATATTAGTTGAATACGAAAAAGGTTTCGACATGACCACTGAAAAAATAAAAATTGACCCTTATGCCACAGGTCATCCCCTAAACGAAGGAACATCATATATACCAGTTAATTTTCAAAAAAGTAATGGTCAACCTGGTGGACATCTACAGCCACATGACACTAGCAGCACACGCTTACAAGAACTATCACTAATGAATAACTCTTATTTTGGTAATATTCACTATAATATTCACTTAGATATGAAACTAGACTACACAATTAGTCGAATTTTTCAGGAAATGCCACTCTCTGCATTAGAAACACTTCACCAACTATGCGAATTAGAACGGACACAAATCCTACAATAAAAAATACCCTACGCAGAATATTTATTATCAGGAAATAGATCAAATTTTTTAGACTACGAAGGAAACATTTTATGGTTTTATACCTGTACCAAAAAAGTATCACCACTATATGTTTTTGAAGATAAGCGATGCTATAAAAGAATCCCTATCTTTTATAAAAATAAAGTACATTTCGTTGACAAACTTTCAAGACGAACATATTTCTGGGATACCGCAGTCCCATATGGATCAAAAAATAGCCACAATGTAGTACAACTGAACCCTGATGAAGATAAATATTACCTTCTTACCCCATACCCCACATTATTGCAATCACTCAAAAAATTTTCACCCGAAAGCATTAGAGCTATTGCTCGAAACCCAAATATCGACTTACAATCAATTGGAATATATTCAAAATCAGATATCCAACATCACATTAGAACGCAACAATTCCAAGAATTATTAACACAAATGGACACTATACAAAGACAATCAATTGACCAAAACTTACGCAAACTTGCCGAAACCGCAGGATTTGCAGATATCTATACACAAGATTATAGCGGATATTTTAAAGACATTAAAGACTATATATATCTAAACGGTGAAAAATACCGACCACAAGATATCTCACCTATAAATATTTTTAGCTTTGTTACACTAAAAAATGAAATTCTTGATTTTCTAGGATGGCCCTATTACATCTTAGAAAAATTGACTATTTTATACGCAATGTTTAACTTTATAAGATTTCTTTTTTCACTTTTAAAAGGAATCTATAATACAATTATACACACACAAGTAAATAGACAAGCAAGTGTAGCACGCATACTATTTGCAGGATTTTTTGAAATTTTTTCATCATCAATAAACAAAATTCTTTTAGACGCACAAATAAAATAATACAATACAAAACTAGCGACAAGACAGAACACATACGACGAAGAACATAATAATATAGAGGTAACGCCTACAGCACCACAGTTACCACCCCTACCACATAACCATCCATTATCCCTAGTCCCACGAAATTTCCGATATTTAGCAATAACACATAATCCAAATTTTAGACCAAACATATCACAAAGTCCCATACAACATATAATGACACATCATTCACAAGATGAAAATACATATGAACAAATTATCGAACAACCCGATACCACAGCTTTTCAGTCTCAAAATAATAATTTTTTTAGCCCACGATGAGCCGACAACTTGGATCCCTACACCGCTCAAATTCCCATCCAACCAACCTCAACACTCCAATTACAATAATTCCACTTTTTGCTTTCCCGCCACCCTATTTCCCCACTAGTAATATAACATCAGGCATAAATTCAGACACTAATTCAAATATTTCAGTTTTATACTCCATTTCACAACTCAATAACCCTAATATTGAAACCCCTGATGAATTTGCAGACTCCAAACTATCTCCATCCAATAATTTTCAAACCAACTCCTCAGTTTTTTCAAAACCCCCATTTCAACCAATCCTACCAAATAACCCACTCCCATATATTTCTACACCCTCGTATGCTTCACAAGTAACCCCAACCTACTCTTCATTTCATTCAGACCGATCATCCAATTCCCCAGATATTCCCCAAATCTCCCAAGAACTCGATAATTTTATCACCCTACAACAACAACTATTACACCCTAGCACCCCCACTATAAATCAGATTTCTTCCACAATAGAATCCTCAAACCCACCTACCCCTACACCCTCTTCAGCTTATTCTGCATCATTAGCACAATCATCCACATCCACCGAATCATCAAATAGCACTAATAGAGCTTATCGCACTTTTAAAAGAAAATTCCCAAACCATCCATTCCCAACCAAACCAGGAACAACCCGTGAATATATTATTCATCCACATCACACTAACACGAAAGATTTTCTACCAATCACCTTACCTTCATTTCCACAATATACTTTAAACACCCCTCATGACACTAACGACACACGTAGTTTTGTAGATGAACATGTTTTAATGCCTACACTTCATTGGACATCATATTATCATTTTACTTATCGCCTTTGCCTACCATTATCTAATACTGATAACGATATAGAAAGAAATCAAGATATGCTATATCGACTCACCACACCACTAACACACAGACAATTTACTTATATAGGATATAAAAAATCACTAAACACATTCACTGCACCCCGAGCTAACGAATTTACGCTAGAATATTACGATCATAACATCATCCGAACTAACCAAGACCAATTTTAAGATGATGATCGCTTCGCTAACCCACAACTAACAGAAAAAATTTTCATCAAAACACCATATGTATTTACACTCAATATATTTGATCGAAAATTTGATCACATCATTTCTGAAGCACTAACCGACATGCAAGCTTACGAAAGTTTTAAAGAAAAATTTCAATTATTTTCACTAACCTTCTACTTCCTTGCACCACATGAACGCAATTTGCACTGCTCACACGACATTATGTTACGCACTAAACAAACCCACACATATACATATTATCGCTTCATACAAAATCATTTTGATCTACACACTCCATCAAGACAACCACACCACCGTTTTCAGTTTCTTAACTCTAAATACACTTCGCCATTTTTTCTAAATTTCACAAATTGCATCAAAGATACTAACCTCCACGGCATCCTCCGCAATTATGATCCAATAACACAAATGTATATATTTTGTCCCATCACGAAGACCCTTAATGCAGAAGAATCCAGACCCTTCCTTATCCCACATGAATTTAGCCAACCTATAGAAATCCCTATATTAGAATTCATCCACAATTCTAAATACAATCACAAATTATATAAGCTCATTCAAAACACACCTTATGAGTTTGCAGTTGGCACTGAAGAACTAAAAACTATTAAAGCACTTCAATTGCTTTGGCCACTGCTTCAAACTAAAAACATCATTCGCATACTAGCAAAATTACTAACAAACTCCGACATAATACACGACATCTTCCCCCACGGTTTTTTCCCCGACGACTAACAGGTAAGTATAATTTATACATAATCTTCACTAATAAATTTAAAATAAATACTAACCAATTTTTACTCATGTTTCATTTAGATCTTTAGCCTTCATACCAGGATCATCTGAAGAAACACAAAAGCAAAATAAAAAATAAACTTGTTAAAATTCTTCATTTCACTAATATTTTCCACAAGATAAACTGATAAAATTTATACCAAATGTAGTAAATTGATTTATAAATTGTTTCCCCAAAAGCAGTAAATTTCATAAAAAATGAAAATTTGTAATTTAATTTTTTCCCAAAACTAGCAGTAAAATTAAAATTCTATGTAGTAAATTGATAAAACGAAAATGCAGTACTAACCTTTTGATATTTTCATTCACTCGCACAAGAATTCTATCCAAACACGCACAGATCGCCCACGAAGAATTGTTTAAATAATGAATTTCAGTTTCAAGCTTTCACGCTCAACAACTCTAACACGCGATAACAAGTTTCAAACTTTCCTTTAACCCGGTTGGAAAGGAATTATATACTAAACAAAACTAACCAACGCAGCTTACTAAACACCACAAATCATAGAATAACAGCATGACTAAGAAAAGAAAACCAACAGTACCCAAACCGGATTAACCCAGTTTAAAACTGGATAATTTATTCTTTTGAAGACTATTATAAAGTCTAAGAAAGAAATAATAAAACACAAAAAAGTCGAAAGACAAACCCATAACAAAAACAATTTGATTTTTAAAAAAAGGACACAACCAACGAAACATAAGAAAAACCACCATAAACCCAACATAAAACGTTATCACATAACAGGACCTCTCACAGAAACCGCACGAAATCATACTCCCACTCCCGGCCTAACCCACCGCGCTACATCCACGCTTTGTGACCACACTTTTATTATTAATAAGAGGTACTCAAAGGTGAGTAACTCTTCAAAATAACCGAACTAAAACAAAATGCTTTTGTGAAAACAACTAACCAAAATCATAATTAAAACACTGAACTGATAAAAATTTTATAAAATGTAAACTATACTTTGCAGTATATAGATCAGCACACAACAACAAAGACGAACATCCAAAGATAAAATGACCCCACTACACTTAAAAAAGAATGGCCAACCACAAACCGATATGCCGTCCACAATCACAAACTCAAAGGATTTAGAGTACGACTTGACTTCGCAGAAAAGGACTTCATTGAACTAGACCAATGACTACCTCGATGTTCGAGTATACGTACAGATCCGAGTTACAAGGCATCCCCTCCACGCACAATCTCCACGCCATTCCCAGACGAGGTCGAACACAAAAGAAGTTCTCTACATAAAACAGAAAAACCCGTCATAGCAAACCATTCTGGAATCAGATTGATTTCATTGGGAAACACCATCGTTGTCACAAGAAGACACGACGATTGATGCCCCTCACTCCAGCGTCCTGGAACTTCTCTAACAAAAAGAAACCGGACAAAAGTACGATGTTCGCCAAATACCAACGTCCATCATCCTTCCTTTAAATTGCAGAAAGATAATTCTAAAAAACTCTGTAAAACCCGGATGGGTGGAACCTGATCTAAACTATATTTTATGATTGGATTAATTAGATATTTTACCACTGTTAAGTATTTAATATTAACCAATCATGATCCATATAACTAACAACCCACTTATTTGTAAGTGCTGAAATTACTTGTAATTTCAGCACCAGAGAGATTTGAATTTAACTTAGAAATTAGTTGCCTCTCCAAGAGAACTTCAGCAGCCGCAATAAACCAGTATACCCTAGATCTATTGAGCCTAGTAGAGAATAGTTAAACAACCTGAGACTAGATAGTATAAGAGTAAGATTAGGATCGGTATTAGACTAAGAAGTTGCACGAATCTATCCGGCCGAAAATAA
>NC_087062.1:100763013-100805405 GCF_963678635.1 Symsagittifera roscoffensis | reverse complement strand
AAATGCGCTTTTTTTGCCCCCCCCCTCGAAATTAATCATATTGGCGCTTAGCGCCTGTACAAAAATATTGAGGTTGTTCAGCTAAGAATGCATATGTCATAAAGTTATACCAAAGGGGGACCCTTCGGAAAATTTGGCAACCAGAATTGAGGAGGGAGCTACTGCTCGAGCCCTTATAGAAAACTCTTTGTTTGTAAAAACTGCTTGGTTAAAATTCTATAATTTAAAACTATAAAACTATATTTGCAATAAAAAAGAAAACTGCAGTAGGACATACAATAGGTTTTGATTACTGCCAAATATGCAGTTGGCATTCGTTTTAGCATGCTGGATCTTACTTAGTTTACGTTATCTGCTGACGTTTGTCGAGAAATACAGACCAGCTTTGGCCCTGGTCTAGGAGCAATGTTTTAACTTCAGTCGCTCTTGGCAGATTTCAGTTTGTTTTTGGGTTGCCGCTTTGCTCCTCCTTTAGCGCAGAAGCAGCAGAGTAACTTGAGGAAGCAGCAAATGGCGGCCAATAGAATGGACAGTGCAGCTGAGAGGAGGAGAGAGCAAATGGCGATGACGTCATACAGTGGCCACCCGAAGACGTCTTCAGCAGCCACACTTGTGTTGAGGGTCACCTGGCCCCCAATCACTCTCTCCAGTAGCTGCACACCTGCTGTGCCCCACCCGCCCAGCTGCATCTGCTGCCCATTGATCTGTTCCAGTCTGCCCACCATCTGGGAGTAGTTGGGTTCGGCCAACAAGCCCTCAAGTGAGGCGGCCATATTGAGGTAGTCGAACTTGGTGAGCAGTTTGGCAACTCCGAGGTTGATGAGCAGATTAGAAGTGAGTGGCTGGTCTGCAAAGCCAGGGTATGTGAGCATGGGTTTGGCTGCGTAGATGGCGTCTTGCACTGAGTTTGCGCCGCAATGCGTGACGAATGCCTTCACATTGGGGTGTTGTAGGGTTCTTCCTTGGGGCAGATATTTGCCCAGGAACAGCCGCTCCTCTATGTAGGCTAAACAAGAAACGGGCATGCTATATTTGGACAATCAATTCGGGAGAACATACGCTTAACACTAATAATTGTGCGAGACAGCTGCTCAGTTTTCGTCCGATCGCCTACTTGCCTAGGGTGTTTTTATCACGCAGAATGAGTCACCTCAAGTTACACTCAAGTGGAAACAGCGAGTGTTGTGATTTGGAAAAAAAACGCCGAAAAAATTGGGTTACTATAAAAATAATACTAACGTTTCCGTTTTTCAGACAAAGTTGCAGCGAAATGTTAAATAAAATGTATCGAATGATTCGCTTCTAGTTCGGCTCATTTTATTTCTTGCTTTTTCGGCTTGTTTGAATTATTTTCCATTAGCACAGTGGTAAGGAGTTCACTTCAAGAGCGGCAGAGCGTGTACTCGATCCCCTGCCTGGCAATGATGGCGAGAGAGGACGAGCCTTCACTTGACCTCTAGCTTCAGGTCTGCCGCTTCAGTCTTACAGCGGCAGAGCGTGTACTCGATCCCCTGCCTGGCTATGATGGTGAGAGAGGACGAGCCACAACTTGACCTCTAGCTTCAGGTCTGCCGCGTCAGTCTTAGAGCGGCAGAGCGTGTACTCGATCCCCTGCCTGGCAATGATGGCGAGAGAGGACGAGCCTTCACTTGACCTCTAGCTTCAGGTCTGCCGCGTCAGTCTTAGAGCGGCAGAGCGTGTACTCGATCCCCTGCCTGGCTATGATGGTGAGAGAGGACGAGCCCCAACTTGACCTCTAGCTTCAGGTCTGCCGCGTCAGTCTTAGAGCGGCAGAGCGTGTACTCGATCCCCTGCCTGGCAATGATGGTGAGAGAGTACGAGCCCTCACTTGACCTCTAGTTTCAGGTCTGCCGCTTCAGTCTTAGAGCGGCAGAGCGTGTACTCGATCCCCTGCCTGGCAATGATGGTGAGAGAGGACGAACCCTCACTTGACCTCTAGCTTTAACTCTGCCGCTTCAGTTTTAGAGCGGCAGAGCGTGTACTCGATCCCCTGCCTGGCAATGATGGTGAGAGAGGACGAGCCCCAACTTGACCTCTAGCTTCAGGTCTGCCGCGTCAGTCTTAGAGCGGCAGAGCGTGTACTCGATCCCCTGCCTCGAGTACACGCTCGAAATGAGCAGATTAGAAGTGAGCGGCTGGTCTGCAAAGCCAGGGTATGTGAGTATGGGTTTGGCTGCGTAGATTGCGTCTTGCACTGAGTTTGTGCCGCAATGCGTGACGAATGCCTTCACTTTGGGGTGTTTTAGGGTTCTTCCTTGGGGCAGATATTTGCCCACTAACAGCCGCTCCTCTATGTAGGCTAAACAAAAAACGGGCTCACGTATGCTATTTTTGGACAATCAATTCGGGAGAACATACGCTTAACACTAATAATTGTGCGAGACAGCTGCTCAGTTTTCGTCCGATCGCCTACTGGCCTAGGGTGTTTCTATCACGCAGAATGATTCACCTCAAGTTACACTCAAGTGGAAACGGAGAGTGTTGTGTTTTGGAAAAAAAACGCCGAAAAAATTGGGTTACTATAAAAATAATACTGACGTTTCCGTTTTTCAGACAAAATTGCAGCGAAATGTTAAATAAAATGTATCAAAAGATTCGCTTCTAGTTCGGCTCATTTTACTTCCTGCTTTTTCGGCTTTTTTGAATTATTTTCCATTAGCATAGTGGTAAGGAGTTCACTTCAAGAGCGGCAGAGCGTGTACTCGATCCCCTGCCTCGCAATGATGGTGAGAGAGGACGAACCCTCACTTGACCTCTAGCTTCAACTCTGCGGCTTCAGTTTTAGAGCGGCAGAGCTTGTAATCGATCCCCTGCCTGGCAATGATGGTGAGAGAGGACGAGCCCCAACTTGACCTCTAGCTTCAGGTCTGCCGCGTCAGTCTTAGAGCGGCACAGCGTGTACTCGATCCCCTGCCTGGCAATGATGGTGAGAGAGGACGAGCCGTCACTTGACCTCTAGCTTCAGGTCTGCCGCTTCAGTCTTAGAGCGGCAGAGCGTGTACTCGGTCTCCTGCCTGGCAATGATGGTGAGAGAGGACAAACCCTCACTTGACCTCTAGCTTTAACCCTGCCGCTTCAGTTTTAGGGCGGCACAGCGTGTACTCAATCCCCTGCCTGGCAATGATGGTGAGAGAGGACGAGTACCATCTTGACCTCTAGCTTCAGGTCTGCCGCGTCAGTCTTAGAGCGGCAGAGCGTGTACTCGATCCCCTGCCTAGAGTACACGCTCGAGATGAGCAGATTAGAAGTGAGCGGCTGGTCTGCAAAGCCAGGGTATGTGAGGATGGGTTTGGCTGCGTAGATTGCGTCTTGCACTGAGTTTGCGCCGCAATGCGTGACGAATGCCTTCACTTTGGGGTGTTGTAGGGTTCTTCCTTGTGGCAGATATTTGCCCAGGAACAGCCGCTCCTCTATGTAGGCTAAACAAGAAACGGGCACACTTATGCTATATTTGGACTTTCAATTCGGGAGAACATACGCTTAACACTAATAATTGTGCGAGATAGCTGCTCAGTTTTCGTCCGATCGCCTACTGGCCTAGGGTGTTTTTATAACGCAGAATGAGTCACCTCAAGTTACACTCAAGTGGAAACAGCGAGTGTTGTGATTTGGAAAAAAACGCCGAAAAAATTGGGTAACTATAAAAATAATACTAACGTTTTCTTTTTTCAGACAAAGTTGCAGCGAAATGTTAAATAAAATGTATCAAATGATTCGCTTCTAGTTCGGCTCATTTTATTTTTTTTTTGCTTTTTCGACTTGTTTGAATTATTTTACATTAGCATAGTGGTAGGGAGTTCACTTCAAGAGCGGCAGAGCGTGTACTCGATCCCCTGCCTGTCAATGATGGTGAGAGAGGACGAGCCCTCACTTGGCCTCTAGCTTCAGGTCTGTTGCTTCAGTCTTAGAGCGGCAGAGCGTGTACTCGATCCCCAGCCTGGCAATGATGGTGAGAGAGGACGAACCCTCACTTGACCTCTAGATTCAACTCTGCCGCTTCAGTTTTAGAGCGGCAGAGCATGTACTCGATCCCCTGCCTGGCAATGATGGTGAGAGAGGACGAGCCCCAACTTGACCTCTAGCTTCAGGTCTGCCGCGTCAGTCTTAGAGCGGCAGAGCGTGTACTCGATTCCCTGCCTGGCAATGATGGTGAGAGAGGACGAGCCCTCACTTGACCTCTAGCTTCAGGTCTGCCGCTTCAGTCTTAGAGCGGCAGAGCGTGTACTCGATCCCCTGCCTGGCAATGATGGTGAGAGAGGACGAACATTCACTTAACCTCTAGCTTTAACTCTGCGGCTTCAGTTTTAGAGCGGCAGAGCGTGTACTCGATCCCCTGCTTGGCAATGATGGTGAGAGAGGACGAGTCCTCACTTGAATTCTAATTTCAGGTCTGCCGCTTCAGTCTTAGAGCGGCAGAGCATGTACTCGATCCCCTGCCTGGCAATGATGATGAGAGAGGACGAGCCCTCACTTGACCTTTAGTTTCAGGTCTGCCGCTTCAGTCTTAGAGCGGCAGAGCGTGTACTCGATCCCCTGCCTGGCAATGATGGTGAGAGAGGACGAACCCTCACTTGAACTCTTGCTTTAACTCTGCCGCTTCAGTTTTAGAGCGGCAGAGCGTGTACTCGATCCCCTGCCTGGCAATGATGGTGAGAGAGGACGAGCCCCAACTTGACCTCTAGCTTCAGGTCTGCCGCGTCAGTCTTAGAGCGGCAGAGCGTGTACTCGATCCCCTGCCTCGAGTACACGCTCGAGATGAGCAGATTAGAAGTGAGCGGCTGGTCTGCAAAGCCAGGGTATGTGAGCATGGGTTTGACTGCGTAGATTGCGTCTTGCACTGAGTTTGCGCCGCAATGCGTGACGAATGCCTTCATTTTGGGGTGTTGTAGGGTTCTTCCTTGTGGCAGATATTTGCCCAGGAACAGCCGCTCCTCTATGTAGGCTAAACAATAAACGGGTACACTTATGCTATATTTGGACTTTCAATTCGGGAGAACATACGCTTAACACTAGTAATTGTGCGAGACAGCAGCTCAGTTTTCGTCCGATCGCCTACTGGCCTAGGGTGTTTTTATCGCGCAGAATGAGTCACCTCAAGTTACACTCAAGTGGAAACAGCGAGTGTTGTGATTTGGAAAAAAAAACGCCGAAAAAATTGGGTAACTATAAAAACAATACTAACGTTTTCGTTTTTCAGACAAAATTGCAGCGATTTGTTTAAAAAAATGTATCAAATGATTCGCTTCTAGTTCGGCTCATTTTATTTATTTTTTTTGCTTTTTCGGCTTGTTTGAATTATGTTCCATTAGCATAGTGGTAGGGAGTTCACTTCAAAGAGCGGCAGAGCGTGTACTCGATCCCCTGCCTGGCAATGATGGTGAGAGAGGACGAGCCCTCACTTGACCTCTAGCTTCAGGTCTGCCGCTTCAGTCTTAGAGCGGCAGAGCGTGTACTCGATCCCCAGCCTGGCAATGATGGTGAGAGAGGCTGAACCCTCACTTGACCTCTAGCTTCAACTCTGCCGCTTCAGTTTTAGAGCGGCAGAGCGTGTACTCGATCCCCTGCCTGGCAATGATGGTGAGAGAGGACGAGCCCTCACTTGACCTCTAGTTTCAGGTCTGCCGCGTCAGTCTTAGAGCGGCAGAGCGTGTACTCGATCCCCTGCCTGGCAATGATGGTGAGAGGGACGAGCCCTCACTTGACCTCTAGTTTCAGGTCTGCCGCTTCAGTCTTAGAGCGGCAGAGCGTGTACTCGATCCCCTGCCTGGCAATGATGGTGAGAGAGGACGAGTCCTCACTTGACCTCTAATTTCAGGTCTGCCGCTTCAGTCTTAGAGCGGCAGAGCATGTACTCGATCCCCTGCCTGGCGATGATGATGAGAGAGGACGAGCCCTCACTTGACCTTTAGTTTCAGGTCTGCCGCTTCAGTCTTAGAGCGGCAGAGCGTGTACTCGATCCCCTGCCTGGCAATGATGGTGAGAGAGGACGAACCCTCACTTGACCTCTTGCTTTAACTCTGCCGCTTCAGTTTTAGAGCGGCAGAGCGTGTACTCGATCCCCTGCCTGGCAATGATGGTGAGAGAGGACGAGCCCCAACTTGACCTCTAGCTTCAGGTCTGCCGCGTCAGTCTTAGAGCGGCAGAGCGTGTACTCGATCCCCTGCCTCGAGTACACGCTCGAGATGAGCAGATTAGGAGTGAGCGGCTGGTCTGCAAAGCCAGGGTATGTGAGCATGGGTTTGGCTGCGTAGATTGCGTCTTGCACTGAGTTTGCGCCGCAATGCGTGACGAATGCCTTCTTTTTGGGGTGTTGTAGGGTTCTTCCTTGGGGCAGATATTTGGCTAAACAAGAAACGGGCACACTTATGCTATATTTGGACAATCAATTCGGGAGAACATACACTTAACACTAATAATTGTGCGAGACAGCTGCTCAGTTTTCATCCGATCGCCTACTGGCCTAGGGTGTTTTTATCACGCAGAATGAGTCACCTCAAGTTACACTCAAGTGGAAACAGCGAGTGTTGTGATTTGGAAATAAAACGCCGAAAAAATTGGGTAACTATAAAAATAATACTAGCGTTTTCGGTTTTCAGACAAAGTTGCAGCGATATGTTAAATAAAATGTATCAAATGATTCGCTTCTAGTTCGGCTCATTTTATTTTTTTTTGCTTTTTCGGTTTGTTTGAATTATTTTCCATTAGCATAGTGGTAGGGAGTTCACTTCAAGAGCGGAAGAGCGTGTACTCGATCCCCTGCCTGGCAATGATGGTGAGAGAGGACGAGCCCTCACTTGACCTCTAGTTTCAGGTCTGCCGCTTCAGTCTTAGAGCGGCAGAGCGTGTACTCGATCCCCTGCCTGGCAATGATGGTGAGAGAGGTCGAACCCTCACTTGATCTTTAGCTTTAACTCTGCCGCTTCAGTTTTAGAGCGGCAGAGCGTGTACTCGATCCCCTGCCTGGCAATGATGGTGAGAGAGGACGAGCCCTCACTTGACCTCTAATTTCAGGTCTGCCGCTTCAGTCTTAGAGCGGCAGAGCCTGTACTCGATCCCCTGCCTGGCAATGATGGTGAGAGAGGACGACCCCAACTTTACCTCTAGCTTCAGGTCTGCCGCGTCAGTCTTAGAGCGGCAGAGCGTGTACTCGATCCCCTGCCTCGAGTACACGCTCGAGATGAGCAGATTAGAAGTGAGCGGCTGGTCTGCAAAGCCAGGGTATGTGAGTATGGGTTTGGCTGCGTAGATTGCGTCTTGTACTGAGTTTGTGCCGCAATGCGTGACTAATGCCTTCACTTTGGGGTGTTGTAGGGTTCTTCCTTGGGGCAGATATTTGCCCAGGAACAGCCGCTCCTCTATTTAGGCTAAACAAGAAACGGGCACATTTATGCTATATTTGGACAATCAATTCCGGAGAACATACGCTTAACACTAATAATTGTGCGAGACAGCTGCTCAGTTTTCATCCGATCGCCTACTGGCCTAGGGTGTTTTTATCACGCAGAATGAGTCACCTCAAGTTACACTCAAGTGGAAACAGCGAGTGTTGTGATTTGGAAAAATAAACGCCGAAAAAATTGGGTAACTATAAAAATAATACTAGCCTTTTCGTTTTTCAGACAAAGTTGCAGCGATATGTTAAATAAAATGTATCAAATGATTCGCTTCTAGTTCGGCTCATTTTATTTTTTTTTGCTTTTTCGGCTTGTTTGAATTATTTTACATTAGCATAGTGGTAGGGAGTTCACTTCAAGAGGGGAAGAGCGTGTACTCGATCCCCTGCCTGGCAATGATGGTGAGAGAGGACGAGCCCTCACTTGACCTCTAGTTTCAGGTCTGCCGCTTCAGTCTTAGAGCGGCAGAGCGTGTACTCGATCCCCTGCCTGGCAATGATGGTGAGAGAGGTCGAACCCTCACTTGACCTTTAGCTTTAACTCTGCCGCTTCAGTTTTAGAGCGACAGAGCGTGTACTCGACCCCTGCCTGGCAATGATGGTGAGAGAGGACGAGCCCTCACTTGACCTCTAATTTCAGGTCTGCCGCTTCAGTCTTAGAGCGGCAGAGCGTGTACTCGATCCCCTGCCTGGCAATGATGATGAGAGAGGACGAACCCTCACCTGACCTCAAGTTTCAGGTCTGCCGCTTCAATCTTAGAGCGGCAGAGCTTGTACTCGATCCCCTGCCGGGCATTGATGGTGAGAGAGGACGAACCCTCACTTGACCACTAGCTTTAACTCTGCCGCTTCAGTTTTAGAGCGGTAGAGGGTGTACTCGATCCCCTGCCTGGCAATGATGATGAGAGAGGACGAGCCCCAACTTGACCTCTAGCTTCAGGTCTGCCGCGTCAGTCTTAGAGCGGCAGAGCGTGTAATCGATCCCCTGCCTCGAGTACACGCTCGAGATGAGCAGATTAGAAGTGAGCGGCTTGTCTACAAAGCCAGGGTATGTGAGCATGGGTTTGGCTGCGTAGATTGCGTCTTGCACTGAGTTTGCGCAGCTTATGCTATATTTGGACTTTCAATTCGGGAGAACATACGCTCAACACTAATAATTTTGCGAGACAGCTGCTCAGTTTTCGTCCGATTGCCTACTGGCCTAGGGTGTTTTTATCACGCAGAATGAGTCACCTCAAGTTACACTCAAGTGGAAACAGCGAGTGTTGTTATTTGGAGAAAAAAAACTACGAAAAAATTGGGTAACTATAAAAATAATACTAACGTTTTTTTTTTTCAGAAAAAGTTGCAGCGATATGTTTAAAAAAATGTATCAAATGATTCGCTTCTAGTTCGGCTCATTTTATTTTTTTTGCTTTTTCGGCTTGTTTGAATTATTTTCCATTAGCATAGTGGTAGGGAGTTCACTTCAAGAGCGGCAGGGCGTGTACTCGATCCCCTGCCTGGCAATGATGGTGAGAGAGGACGAGCCCTCACTTGACCTCTAGCTTCAGGTCTGCCGCTTCAGTCTTAGAGCGGCAGAGCGTGTACTCGATCCCCAGCCTGGCAATGATGGTGAGAGAGGCTGAACCCTCACTTGACCTCTAGCTTCAACTCTGCCACTTCAGTTTTAGAGCGGCAGAGCGTGTACTCGATCCCCTGCCTGGCAATGATGGTGAGAGAGGACGAGCCCTCACGTGACCTCTAGTTTCAGGTCTGCCGCTTCAGTCTTAGAGCGGCAGAGCGTGTACTCGATCCCCTGCCTGGCAATGATGGTGAGAGAGGACGAACCCTCACTTGACCTCTAGCTTTAACTCTGCCGCTTCAGTTTTAGAGCGGCAGAGCGTGTACTCGATCCTCTGCCTGGCAATGATGGTGAGAGAGGACGAGCCCTCACTTGACCTCTAATTTCAGGTCTGCCGCTTCAGTCTTAGAGCGGCAGAGCGTGTACTCGATCCCCTGCCGGGCAATGATGATGAGAGAGGACGAGCCCTCACTTGACCTCTAGTTTCAGGTCTGCCGCTTCAGTCTTAGAGCGACAGAGCGTGTACTCGATCCCTGCCTGGCAATGATGGTGAGAGAGGACGAACCCTCACTTGACCTCTAGCTTCATCCCCTGCCTCGAGTACACGCTCGAGATGAGCAGAATAGAAGTGAGCGGCTGGTCTGCAAAGCCAGGGTATGTGAGTATGGGTTTGGCTGCGTAGATTGCGTCTTGCACTGAGTTTGTGCCGCAATGCGTGACGAATGCCTTCACTTTGGGTTGTTGTAGGGTTCTTCCTTGGGGCAGATATTTGCCCAGGAACAGCCGCTCCTCTATGTAGGCTAAACAAGAAACGGGCACACGTATGCTATATTTGGACTTTCAGTTCTGGAGAACATAAGCTTAACACTAATAATTGTGCGAGACAGCTGCTCAGTTTTCTTCCGACCGCCTACTGGCCTAGGGTGTTTTTATCACGGAAAATTAGTCACCTCAAGTTACACTCAAGTGGAAACCGAGAGTGTTGTGATTCGGAAAAAAGCGCCAAAAAAATTGGGTTACCATAAAAATTATACTAACGTTTCCGTTTTTCAGACAAAGTTGCAGCGCAAAGTTAAATAATATGTATCAAATGATTCGCTTCTAGTTCGGCTCATTTTAAGTCTTGCTTTTTTGGCTTGTTTGAATTAATTTCCATAAGCATATTGGTAAGGAGTTCACTTCAAGAGCGGCAGAACGTGTACTCGATCCCCTGCCTGGCAATGATGGTCAGAGAGGAGGAGCCCTCACTTGATCTCTAGCTTCAGGTCTGCCGCTTCAATCTTAGAGCGACAGAGCGTGTACTCGATCCCCTGCCTGGCAATGATGGTGAGAGAGGACGAACCCTCACTTGACCTCTACCTTCTACTCTGCCGCTTCAGTTTTAGAGCGGCAGAGCGTGTACTCGATCCCCTGCCTGGCAATGATGGTGAGAGAGGACGAGCCCCATCTTGACCTCTAGCTTCAGGTCTGCCGCGTCAGTCTTAGAGCGGCAGAGCGTGTACTCGATCCCCTGCCTGGCAATGATGGTGTGAGAGGACGAACCCTCACTTGACCTCTAGCTTCAACTCTGCCGCTTCAGTTTTAGAGCGGCAGAGCGTGTACTCGATCCCCTGCCTGGCAATGATGGTGAGAGAGGACGAGCCCCAACTTGACCTCTAGCTTCAGGTCTGCCGCGTCAGTCTTAGAACGGCACAGTGTGTACTCGATCCCCTGCCTGGCAATGATGGTGAGAGAGGAGGAGCCCTCACTTGATTTCTAGCTTCAGGTCTGCCGCTTCAGTCTTAGAGCGACAGAGCGTGTACTCGACCCCTGCCTGGCAATGATGGTGAGAGAGGACGAACCCTCACTTGACCTCTAGCTTCAAATCTGCCGCTTCAGTTTTAGAGCGGCAGAGCGTGTACTCGATCCCATGCCTGGCAATGATGGTGAGAGAGGACGAGGCCCAACTTGACCTCTAGCTTCAGGTCTGCCGCGTCAGTCTTAGAGCGGCAGAGCGTGTACTCGATCCCCCTGCCTGGCAATTATGGTGAGAGAGGACGAGCGCTCACTTGACCTCTAGCTTCAGGTCTGCCGCTTCAGTCTTAGAGCGGCAGAGCGTGTACTCGATCCCCTGCCTGGCAATGATGGTGTGAGAGGACTAACCCTCACTTGACCTCTAGCTTCAACTCTGCCGCTTCAGTTTTAGAGCGGCAGAGCGTGTACTCGATCCCCTGCCTGGCAATGATGGTGAGAGAGGACGAGCCCCAACTTGACCTCTAGCTTCAGGTCTGCCGCGTCAGTCTTAGAACGGCACAGTGTGTACTCGATCCCCTGCCTGGCAATGATGGTGAGAGAGGAGGAGCCCTCACTTGATCTCTAGCTTCAGGTCTGCCGCTTCAGTCTTAGAGCGACAGAGCGTGTACTCGACCCCTGCCTGGCAATGATGGTGAGAGAGGACGAACCCTCACTTGACATATAGCTTCAACTCTGCCGCTTCAGTTTTAGAGAGGCAGAGCGTGTACTCGATCCCCTGCCTGGCAATGATGGTGAGAGAGGACGAGCCCCAACTTGACCTCTAGCTTCAGGTCTGCCGCGTCAGTCTTAGATCGGCAGAGCGTGTACTCGATCCCCTGCCTGGCAATTATGGTGAGAGAGGACGAGCGCTCACTTGACCTCTAGCTTCAGGTCTGCCGCTTCAGTCTTAGAGCGGCAGAGCGTGTACTCGATCCCCTGCCTGGCAATGATGGTGTGAGAGGACTAACCCTCACTTGACCTCTAGCTTCAACTCTGCCGCTTCAGTTTTAGAGCGGCAGAGCGTGTACTCGATCCCCTGCCTGGCAATGATGGTGAGAGAGGACGAGCCCCAACTTGACCTCTAGCTTCAGGTCTGCCGCGTCAGTCTTAGAGCGGCAGAGCGTGTACTCGATCCCCTGCCTGGAAATTATGGTGAGAGAGGACGAGCGCTCACTTTACCTATAGCTTCAGGTCTGCCGCTTCAGTCTTAGAGCGGCAGAGCGTGTACTCAATCCCGTGCCTGGCAATGATGGTGTGAGAGGACGAGCCCTCACTTGACATCTAGCTTCAGGTCTGCCGCTTCAGTCTTAGAACGGCAGAGCGTTTACTCGATCCCCTGCCTGGCAATGATGGTGAGAGAGGAAGAGCCCTCTTTTGACCTCTAGCTTCAGGTCTGGCGCTTCAGTTTTAGAGCGGCAGAGCGTGAATTTGATCCCCTGCCCGGCAATGATGGTGAGAGAAGGCGAGCTCTCACTTGACCTCTAGCTTCAGGTCAGCCGCTTCAGTTCTAGAGCGGCAGAGCGTGTACTCGATCCCCTGCCTGGAAAAGATGGTGAGAGAAGACGAGCTCTCACTTGACCTCTAGCTTCAGGTCTGTCGCTTCAGTTTTAGAGCGGCAGAGCGTGTACTCGATGCCCTGCCTGGCATTGATGGTGAGAGAGGACGAGCCCCAACTTGACCTCTAGCTTCAGGTCTGCCGCGTCAGTCTTAGAGCGGCAGAGCGTGTATTCGATCCCCTGCCTGGCAATTATGGTGAGAGAGGACGAGCCCTCACTTGACCTCTAGCTTCAGGTCTGCCGCTTCAGTCTTAGAGCGGCAGAGCGTGTACTCGATCCCCTGCCTGGCAATGATGGTGTGAGAGGACGAACCCTCACTTGAACTCTAGCTTCAACTCTGCCGTTTCAGTTTTAGAGCGGCAGAGCGTGTACTCGTTCCCCCGCCTGGCAATGATGGTGAGAGAGGACGAGCCCCAACTTGACCTCTAGCTTGAGGTCTGCCACGTCAGTCTTAGAGCGGCAGAGCGTGTACTCGATTCCCTGCCTGGCAATTATGGTGAGAGAGGACGAGCCCTCACTTGGCCTCTAGCTTCAGGTCTGCCGCTTCAGTCTTAGAGCGGCAGAGCGTGTACTCGATCCCCAGCCTGGCAATGATGGTGATGGTGAGAGAGGACGAACCCTCACTTGACCTCTAGATTCAACTCTGCCGCTTCAGTTTTAGAGAGGCAGAGCGTGTACTCGATCCCCTGCCTGGCAATGATGGTCAGAGAGGAGGAGCCCTCACTTGATCTCTAGCTTCAGGTCTGCCGCTTCAGTCTAAGAGCGACAGAGCGTGTACTCGATCCCGTGCCTGCCAATGATGGTGAGAGAGGACGAACCCTCACTTGACCTCTAGCTTCAGGTCTGCCGCTTCAGTTTTAGAGCGGCAGAGCGTGTACTCGATCCCCTGCCTGGCATTGATGGTGAGAGAGGACGAGCCCCAACTTGACCTCTAGCTTCAGGTCTGCCGCGTCAGTCTTAGAGCGGCAGAGCGTGTATTCGATCCCCTGCCTGGCAATTATGGTGAGAGAGGACGAGCCCTCACTTGACCTCTAGCTTCAGGTCTGCCGCTTCAGTCTTAGAGCGGCAGAGCGTGTACTCGATCCCCTGCCTGGCAATGATGGTGTGAGAGGACGAACCCTCACTTGAACTCTAGCTTCAACTCTGCCGTTTCAGTTTTAGAGCGGCAGAGCGTGTACTCGATCCCCCGCCTGGCAATGATGGTGAGAGAAGACGAGCCCCAACTTGACCTCTAGCTTGAGGTCTGCCACGTCAGTCTTAGAGCGGCAGAGCGTGTACTCGATTCCCTGCCTGGCAATTATGGTGAGAGAGGACGAGCCCTCACTTGGCCTCTAGCTTCAGGTCTGCCGCTTCAGTCTTAGAGCGGCAGAGCGTGTACTCGATCCCCTGCCTGGCAATGATGGTCAGAGAGGAGGAGCCCTCACTTGATCTCTAGCTTCAGGTCTGCCGCTTCAGTCTAAGAGCGACAGAGCGTGTACTCGATCCCGTGCCTGCCAATGATGGTGAGAGAGGACGAACCCTCACTTGACCTCTAGCTTCAGGTCTGCCGCTTCAGTTTTAGAGCGGCAGAGCGTGTACTCGATCCCCTGCCTGGCATTGATGGTGAGAGAGGACGAGCCCCAACTTGACCTCTAGCTTCAGGTCTGCCGCGTCAGTCTTAGAGCGGCAGAGCGTGTAGTCGATCCCCTGCCTGGCAATTATGGTGAGAGAGGACGAGCCCTCACTTGACCTCTAGCTTCAGGTCTGCCGCTTCAGTCTTAGAGCGGCAGAGCGTGTACTCGATCCCCTGCCTGGCAATGATGGTGTGAGAGGACGAACCCTCACTTTAACTCTAGCTTCAACTCTGCCGTTTCAGTTTTAGAGCGGCAGAGCGTGTACTCGATCCCCCGCCTGGCAATGATGGTGAGAGAGGACGAGCCCCAACTTGACCTCTAGCTTGAGGTCTGCCACGTCAGTCTTAGAGCGGCAGAGCGTGTACTCGATTCCCTGCCTGGCAATTATGGTGAGAGAGGACGAGCCCTCACTTGGCCTCTAGCTTCAGGTCTGCCGCTTCAGTCTTAGAGCGGCAGAGCGTGTACTCGATCCCCAGCCTGGCAATGATGGTGATGGTGAGAGAGGACGAACCCTCACTTGACCTCTAGATTCAACTCTGCCGCTTCAGTTTTAGAGCGGCAGAGCGTGTACTCGATCCCCTGCCTGGCAATGATGGTCAGAGAGGAGGAGCCCTCAGTTGATCTCTAGCTTCAGGTCTGCCGCTTCAGTCTAAGAGCGACAGAGCGTGTACTCGATCCCGTGCCTGCCAATGATGGTGAGAGAGGACGAACCCTCACTTGACCTCTAGCTTCAACTCTGCCGCTTCAGTTTTAGAGCGGCAGAGCGTGTACTCGCTCCCCTGCCTGGCAATGATGGTGAGAGAGGACGATCTCTCACTTGACCTCTAGCTTCAGGTCAGCCGCTTCAGTTCTAGAGCGGCAGAGCGTGTACTCGATCCCCTGCCTGGCAATAATGGTGAGAGAAGACGAGCTCTCACTTGACCTCTAGCTTCAACTCTGCCGCTTCAGTTTTAGAGCGGCAGAGCGTGTACTCGATCCCCTGCCTGGCAATGATGGTGAGAGAGGACGAGCCCCAACTTGACCTCTAGCTTCAGGTCTACCGCGTCAGTCTTAGAACGGCACAGCGTGTACTCGATACCCTGCCTGGCAATGATGGTGAGAGAGGAGGAGCCCTCACTTGATCTCTAGCTTCAGGTCTGCCGCTTCAGTCTTAGAGCGACAGAGCGTGTACTCGATACCCTGCCTGGCAATGATGGTGAGAGAGGAGGAGCCCTCACTTGATCTCTAGCTTCAGGTCTGCCGCTTCAGTCTAAGAGCGACAGAGCGTGTACTCGATCCCCTGCCTGCCAATGATGGTGAGAGAGGACGAGCCCCAACTTGACCTCTAGCTTCAGGTCTGCCGCGTCAGTCTTAGAGCGGCAGAGCGTGTACTCGATCCCCTGCCTGGCAATTATGGTGAGAGAGGACGAGCCCTCACTTGACCTCTAGCTTCAGGTCTGCCGCTTCATTTTTAGAGCGGCAGAGCGTGTACTCGATCCCCTGCCTGGCAATGATGGTGCGAGAGGACGAACCCTCACTTGACCTCTAGCTTCAACTCTGCCGCTTCAGTTTTAGAGCGGCAGAGCGTGTACTCGATCCCCTGCCTGGCAATGATGGTGAGAGAGGACGAGCCCCAACTTGACCTCTAGCTTCAGGTCTGCCGCGTCAGTCTTAGAGCGGCACAGCGTGTACTCGATCCCCTGCCTGGCAATGATGGTGAGAGAGAACGAGCCCTCACTTGACCTCTAGCTTCAGGTCTGCCGCTTCAGTCTTAGAGCGGCAGAGCGTGTACTCGATCCCCTGCCTGGCAATGATGGTGAGAGAGGACGAACCCTCACTTGACCTCTAGCTTCACCTCTGCCGCTTCAATTTTAGAGCGGCAGAGCCTGTACTCGATCCCCTGCCTGTCAATGAAGGTGAAAGAGGACGAGCCCCAACTTGATCTCTAGCTTCAGGTCTGCCGCGTCAGTCTTAGAGCGGCAGAGCGTGTACTCGATCCCCTGCCTGGCAATGATGGTGAGAGAGGACGAACCCTCACTTGACCTCTAGGTTCAGGTCTGCCGCTTCAGTTTTAGAGCGGCAGAGCGTGTACTCGTTACCTTGCCTGGCAAGGATGGTGAAAGAGGAGGAGCCCCAACTTGACCTCTAGCTTCAGCTCTGATGCTTCAGTCTTAGAGCGGCAGAGCGTGTACTCGATCCTCTGCCTGGCAATGCTGGTGAGAGAGGACGATCCCTCACTTGACCTCTAGCTTCAGGTCTGCCGCTTCAGTCTTAGAGCGGCAGAGCGTTTACTCGATCCCCTGCCTGGCAATGATGGTGAGAGAGGAAGAGCCCTCACTTGACCTCTAGCTTCAGGTCTGCCGCTTCAGTTTTAGAGTGGCAGAGCGTGTACTCGATCCCCTGCCTGGCAATGATGGTGAGAGAGGACGAGCCCTCACTTGACCTCTAGCTTCAGGTCTGCCGCTTCAGTCTTAGAGCGGCAGAGCGTGTACTCGATCCCCTGCCTGGCAATGATGGTGAGAGAGGACGAGCCCTCACTTGACCTCTAGCTTCAAGTCTGCCGCTTCAGTCTTAGAGCGGCAGAGCGTGTACTCCATCCCTGCCTGGCAATGATGGTGAGAGAGGACGAGCCCCCACTTGACCTCTAGCTTCAGGTCTGCCGCTTCAGTTTTAGAGTGGCAGAGCGTGTACTCGATCCCCTGCCTGCCCATGATGGTGAGAGGGGACGAGACCTCACTTGACCTGTAGCTTCAGGTCTGCCGCTTCAGTTTTAGAGCGGCAGATCGTGTACTCGATCCCCTGCCTGGCAATGATGGTGAGAAAGTACGAGCTCTCACTTGACCTCTAGCTTCAGGTCTGCCGCTTCAGTTCTAGAGCGGCAGAGCGTGTACTCGATCCCCTGCCTGGCAATGATGGTGAGAGAGGACGAGCCCTGACTGGACCTCTAGCTTCAAGTCTGCCACAGCCTGACCAATTACGGCTGCAATTGGGGTACCATGCGAAAGTTTTAGACTCTTAGAAACGGCCTTGAACTCATCTGAAATGTGGGGGAAGCAGAGAAAGTGTCTATGCTGTTATTTTTACACTTGCCTGCGGTTGCATTTCTCAAACTTGTGTTCTCTGACCTACAAAGGCAAACGAATTGTAACTTCGATCAACAAGAAGCTCAAAGTTTTCGTTACTTCTCTTATTTTTGCCATAAACGTTTTAAAGCCAATCATACTGTTTTTTTTACAAAATTGATGATGAAAAAAAAGAAAAAAATTTTTTTCAACCTTTTTTAAAAAAAAATCAATTATAGTATTTTAGGTTTTCTAAGGCATTATGAGGTGTTTTCCTATTTATGATAAGGGACAACTCGTGATTGTCTCACTGCAAAGCACCATAGTTGATTTTTGTTCAGTGCTTTGTTTAGAAAACACCTACGGGTGGTTTTTATGTCCAGATGTTCCATCAATACTTCTCTTATTTTTGCCATAAACGTTTTAAAGCCAATCATACTGTTTTTTTTTATAAAATGGATGATGAAAAAAAAGAAAAAAATTTTTTTTCAACCTTTTTTAAAAAAAATCAATTATAGTATTTTAGGTTTTCTAAGGCATTATGAGGTGTTTTCCTATTTATGATAATGGACAACTCGTGATTGTCTCACTGCAAAGCACCATAGTTGATTTTTGTTCAGTGCTTTGTTTAGAAAACACCTACGGGTGGTTTTTATGTCCAGATGTTCCATCATGGTTGTTTTCACTGCCCAAATGAAGTAGAATTGCTTCTGAGACGTCAATTGGTGGAACAGAGTTTCAGTTTCTTCTTTCCCTGCAACCAGCACAAAACTTGTGTTTTAACAAACCAAGACAAATATTAAGCCAATTTTTTTTCTTTTTTTGAGCTCTTTCGAATGAGCGCTGCATTCTGAAGCCTGAATAATCGGATAAAGTTCTCATGCATATGCTCATGTGATCCTGATTTTTTGAATTCCTGGCCTCGCCTACGAGCAGTTGTTTAACTGTCGTGTTTGGTCTAAATTACAGGCAGCATATAAGTTGGAATTCAGGATACATGAAATAATAAGTGATAAGTGCCATCTTGGAAGAATGTCTGTGGTCAAATGAAGTGTGCCTTGCCTATGACGGTCAATGTTCCCAGGCTGATGAAAATGACTGCACCATTCGCTTTTTCCAGCCAATCAGAGAGCTCCGCTATCATCGGAGGGTACGTGAGCTCATCAGGAACAAACCCTGAAACAAAGTTTTCATTTAAAAATTAAAAAGTTTTTTCAAAGTTGCCGCCTTGTCTTCTTATAAATTTGAGTTCTTTCTTCAATTTATTCAATCGAACAAATCAATCAAACTAAACTATTGTGTCCATTCGGAGTAAGTCATGGGGAGGTGGCTATTGTGTCCATTTAGAGTAAATCATGAGCAGGTGGCTATTGTGTCCATTTAGAGTAAATCATGGGGAGGTGGCTATTGTGTCCAATTAGAGTAAATCATGAGGAGGTGGCTATTGTGTCCATTCGGAGGAAGTCATGAGGAGGTGGCTATTGTGTCCATTTGGAGTAAGTCATAAGGAGGTGGCTATTGTGTCCATTCGGAGAAGTCATGAGAAGGTGGCTATTGTGTCCATTCGGAGTAAGTCATGAGAAGGTGGCTATTGTGTCCATTTAGAGTAAATCATGAGGAGGTGGCTATTGTGTCCATTTAGAGTAAATCATGAGGAGGTGGCTATTGTGTCCATTCGCAGAAGTCATGAGAAGGTGGCTATTGTGTCCATTCGGAGTAAGTCATGAGAAGGTGGCTATTGTGTCCATTTAGAGTAAATCATGAGGAGGTGGCTATTGTGTCCATTTAGAGTCATAACGAGGTGGCTATTGCGTCCATTTGGAGTAAGTCATAAGGAGGTGGCTATTGTGTCCATTTAGAGTAAGTCATAAGGAGGTGGCTATTGTGTCCATTCGGAGAAGTCATGAGAAGGTGGCTATTGTGTCCATTCGTAGTAAGTCATGAGAAGGTGGCTATTGTGTCCATTTAGAGTAAATCATGAGGAGGTGGCTATTGTGTCCATTTAGAGTAAATCATGAGGAGGTGGCTATTGTGTCCATTTAGAGTAAATCATGAGGAGGTGGCTATTGTGTCCATTCGGAGAAGTCATGAGAAGGTGGCTATTGTGTCCATTCGGAGTAAGTCATGAGAAGGTGGCTAATGTGTCCATTTAGAGTAAATCATGAGGAGGTGGCTATTGTGTCCATTTAGAGTAAATCATGAGGAGGTGGCTATTGTGTCCATTTAGAGTAAATCATGAGGAGGTGGCTATTGTGTCCATTTAGAGTAAATCATGAGGAGATGGCTATTGTGTCCATTCGGAGTAAGTCATCAAGAGGTGGCTATTGTGTTCATTTGGAGTAAGTCATAAGGAGGTGGCTATTGTGTCCCTTTAGAGTAAGTCCTAAGGAGGTGGCTATTGTGTTCATTCTGAGAAGTCATGAGAAGGTGGCTATTATGTCCATTCGGAGTAAGTCATGAGAAGGTGGCTATTGTGTCCATTTAGAGTAAATCATGAGGAGGTGGCTATTGTGTCCATTTAGAGTAAATCATGAGGAGGTGGCTATTGTGTCCATTCGGAGTAAGTCATCAAGAGGTGGCTATTGTTTCGTTTGGAGTAAGTCATAAGGAGGTGACTATTGTGTCCATTTAGAGTATGTCATAAGGAGGTGGCTATTTTGTCCATTCGGAGTAAGGCATGAGAAGGTGGCTATTGTGTCCATTTAGAGTAAATCATGAGGAGGTGGCTATTGTGTCCATTCGGAGTAAGTGATGAGAAGGTGACTATTGTGTCCATTTAGAGTAAATCGTGAGGAGGTGGCTATTGTGTCCATTCGGAGTAAGTCATCAAGAGGTGGCTATTGTGTCCATTTGGATTAAGTCATAAGGAGGTGGATATTGTGTCCATTTAGAGTAAGTCATAAGGAGGTGGCTATTGTGTCCATTCGCAGTAAGTCATGAGGAGGTGGCTATTGTGTCCATTCGGAGTAAGTCATGAGAAGGTGGCTATTGTGTCCATTTAGAGTAAGTCATGAGGAGGTGGCTATTGTGTCCATTCGGAGTAGGTCATGAGGAGGTGGCTATTGTGTCCATTCGGAGTAAGTCATCAAGAGGTGGCTATTGTGTCCATTTGGAGTAAATCATGAGGAGGTGGCTTTTGTGTCCATTCGGATTAAGTCATGAGAAGGTGGCTTTTGTGTCCATTCGGAGTAAGTCATAAGAAGGTGGCTATTGTGTCAATTTAGAGTAAATGATGAGGAGGTGGCTATTCTGTCCATTTAGAGTAAATCATGAGGAAGTGGCTATTGTGTCCATTCGGAGTAAGTCATCAAAAGGTGGCTATTGTGTCCATTTGGAGTAAGTCATAAGGAGGTGGCTATTGTGACCATTTAGAGTAAGTCATAAGGAGGTGGCTATTGTGTCCATTCGGAGTAAGTCATGAGAAGGTGGCTATTGTGTCCATTTAGAGTAAATCATGAGGAGGTGGCTATTGTGTCCATTTAGAGTAAATCATGAGGAGGTGGCTATTGTGTCCATTCGGAGTAAGTCATCAAGAGGTGGATATTGTGTCCATTTGGAGTAAGTCATAAGGAGGTGGCTATTGTTCCATTTAGAGTAAGTCATAAGGAGGTGGCTATTGTGTCCATTCGGAGTAAGTCATGAGGAGGTGGCTATTGTGTCCATTCGGAGTAAGTCACGAGAAGGTGGCTATTGTGTCCATTCGGAGTAAGTCATGAGGAGGTGGCTTTTGTGTCCATTCGGAGTAAGTCATGAGGAGGTGGCTATTGTGTCCATTTAGAGTAAATCATGAGGAGGTGGCTATTGTGTCCATTTAGAGTAAGTCATAAGGAGGTGGCTATTGTGTCCATTCGGAGTAAGTCATGAGAAGGTGGCTATTGTGTCCATTTAGAGTAAGTCATAAGGCGGTGGCTATTGTGTCCATTCGGAATAAGTCATGAGAAGGTGGCTATTGTGTCCATTTAGAGTAAATCATGAGGAGGTGGCTATTGTGTCCATTTAGAGTATGTCATAAGGAGGTGGCTTTTGTGTCCATTCGGAGTAAGTCATGAGAAGGTGGCTATTGTGTCCATTTAGAGTAAATCATGAGGAGGTGGCTATTGTGTCCATTTAGAGTAAATCATGAGGAGGTGGCTATTGTGTCCATTTAGAGTAAATCATGAGGAGGTGGCTATTGTGTCCATTCGGAGTAAGTCATAAGGAGGTGGCTATTGTGTCCATTCGGATTAAGTCATAAGGAGGTGGCTATTGTGTTCATTCGGAGTAAGTCATGAGAAGGTGGCTATTGTGTCCATTTAGAGTAAATCATGAGGAGGTGGCTATTGTGTCCATTTAGAGTAAATCATGAGGAGGTGGCTATTGTGTCCATTCGGAGTAAGTCATAAGGAGGTGGCTATGGTGTCCATTCGGAGTAAGTCATGAGAAGGTGGCCATTGTGTCCATTCGGAGTAAGTCATGAGAAGGTGGCTATTGTGTCCATTTAGAGTAAATCATGAGGAGGTGGCTATTGTGTCCATTCGGAGTAAGTCATGAGAAGGTGGCTATTGTGTCCATTTAGAGTAAGTCATAAGGCGGTGGCTATTGTGTCCATTCGGAATAAGTCATGAGAAGGTGGCTATTGTGTCCATTTAGAGTAAATCATGAGGAGGTGGCTATTGTGTCCATTTAGAGTATGTCATAAGGAGGTGGCTTTTGTGTCCATTCGGAGTAAGTCATGAGAAGGTGGCTATTGTGTCCATTTAGAGTAAATCATGAGGAGGTGGCTATTGTGTCCATTTAGAGTAAATCATGAGGAGGTGGCTATTGTGTCCATTTAGAGTAAATCATGAGGAGGTGGCTAAAGTGTTCCATTCGGAGTAAGTCATAAGGAGGTGGCTATTGTGTCCATTCGGAGTAAGTCATGAGAAGGTGGCTATTGTGTCCATTCGGAGTAAGTCATGAGAAAGTGTTTATTGTGTCCATTTAGAGTAAGTCATAAGGAGGTGGCTATTGTGTCCATTTAGAGTAAGTCATGAGGAGGTGGCTATTGTGTCCATTCGGAGTAAGTCATAAGGAGGTGGCTATGGTGTCCATTCGGAGTAAGTCATGAGAAGGTGGCCATTGTGTCCATTCGGAGTAAGTCATGAGAAGGTGGCTATTGTGTCCATTTAGAGTAAATCATGAGGAGGTGGCTATTGTGTCCATTTAGAGTAAATCATGAGGAGGTGGCTATTGTGTCCATTCGGAGTAAGTCATAAGGAGGTGGCTATTGTGTCTATTCGGAGTAAGTCATGAGAAGGTGGCTATTGTGTCCATTCGGAGTAAGTCATGAGAAGGTGGCTATTGTGTCCATTTAGAGTAAGTCATAAGGAGGTGGCTATTGTGTCCATTCGGAGTAAGTCATGAGGAGGTGGCTATTGTGTCCATTCGGAGTAAGTCATAAGGAGGTGGCTATTGTGTCCATTCGGAGTAATTCATGAGAAGGTGGCTATTGTGTCCATTCGGAGTAAGTCATGAGAAGGTGGCTATTGTGCCCATTTAGAGTAAATCATGAGGACGTGGCTATTGTGTCAATTTAGAGTAAATCATGAGGAGGTGGCTATTGTGTCCATATAGAGTAAATCATGAGGAAGTGGCTATTGTGTCCATTTAGAGAAAATCATGAGGAGGTGGCTATTGTGTCCATTCGGAGTAAGTCATAAGGAGGTGGCTATTGTGTCCATCCGGAGTAAGTCATAAGGAGGTGGCTATTGTGTCCATTCGGAGTAAGTCATGAGAAGTTGGCTATTGTGTCCATTTAGAGTAAATCATGAGGAGATGGCTATTGTGTCCATTTAGAGCTAATCATGAGGAGGTGGCTATTGTGTCCATTCGGAGTAAGTCATAAGGAGGTGGCTATTGTGTCCATTCGGAGTAAGTCATGAGAAGGTGGCTATTGTGTCCATTCGGAGTAAGTCATGATAAGGTGGCTATTGTGTCCATTTAGAGTAAATCATGAGGAGGTTGCTATTGTGTCCATTTAGAGTAAATCATGAGGAGGTGGCTATTGTGTGCATTTAGAATAAATCATGAGGAGGTGGCTATTGTGTCCGTTTAGAGTAAATCATGAGGAGGTGGCTTTTTTGTCCATTTAGAGTAAATCATGAGGAGGTGGCTAATGTGTCCATTCGGAGTAAGTCATAAGGAGGCGGATATTGTGTCCATTCGGAGTAAGTCATGAGAAGGTGGCTATTGTGTCCATTTAGAGTAAATCATGAGGAGGTGGCTATTGTGTCCATTCGGAGTAAGTCATAAGGAGGTGGCTATTGTGACCATTCGGAGTAAGTCATGAGGAGGTGGCTATTTGTTCATTCGGAGTAAGTCATGAGGAGGTGGTGCTCTGAGTTAATTCCTTGCAAATTAAACTATTGTGACCATTCGGAGTAAGTCATGAGGAGGTGGCTATTGTGTCCATTCGGAGTAAGTCATGAGAAGGTGGCTATTGTGTCCATTTAGAGTAAATCATGAGGAGGTGGCTATTGTGTCCATTTAGAGTAAATCATGAGGAGGTGGCTTTTGTGTCCATTTAGAGTAAATCATGAGAAGGTGGCTTTTGTGTCCATTTAGAGTAAATCATGAGGAGGTGTATATTGTGTCCATTCGGAGTAAGTCATAAGGAGGTGGCTTTTGTGCCCATTTGGAGTAAATCATGAGGAGGTGGCTATTGTGTGCATTTAGAGTAAACCATGAGGAGGTGGCTATTGTGTCCATTTAGAGTAAATCATGAGGAGGTGGCTATTTTGTCCATTTAGAGTAAATCATGAGGAGGTGGCTATTGTGTCCATTCGGAGTAAGTCATAAGGAGGTGACTATTGTGTCCATTCGGAGTAAGTCATGAGAAGGTAGCTATTGTGTCCATTTAGAGTAAATAATGAGGAGGTGGCTATTGTGTCCATTCGGAGTAAGTCATAAGGAGGTGGCTATTGTGACCATTCGGAGTAAGGTGGAGGAGACCATTCATGAGGAGGTGGCTATTTGTTCATTCGGAGTATGTCATGAGGAGGTGGCGCTCTGAGTTATTTCCTTGCAAATTAAACTAATGTGACCATTCGGAGTAAGTCATGAGGAGGTGGCTATTGTGTCCATTCGGTGTAAGTCATGAGAAGGTGGCTATTGTGTCCATTTAGAGTAAATCATGAGGAGGTGGCTATTGTGTCCATTTAGAGTAAATCATGAGGAGGTGGCTATTGTGTCCATTTAGAGTAAATCATGAGGAGGTGGCCTATGTGTCTATTTAGAGTAAATCATGAGGAGGTGGCTATTGTGTTCATTTAGAGAAAATCATGAGGAGGTGGCTATTGTGTCCATTCGGAGTAAGTCATAAAGAGGTGGCTATTGTGTCCATTCGGAGGAAGTCATGAGAAGGTGGCTATTGTGTCCATTTACAGTAAATCATGAGGAGGTGGCTATTGTGTCTATTTAGAGTAAATCATGAGGAGGTGGCTATTGTGTTCATTTAGAGTAAATCATGAGGAGGTGGCTATTGTGTCCATTCGGAGTAAGTCATAAGGAGGTGGCTATTGTTTCCATTTACAGTAAATCTTGAGGAGGTGGCTATTTTGTCCATTTAGAGTAAATCATGAGGAGGTGGCTATTGTGTCCATTTAGAGTAAATCATGAGGAGGTGGCTATTGTGTCCATTCGGAGTAAGTCATAAGGAGGTGGCTATTGTGTCCATTCGGAGCAAGTCTTGAGAAGATGGCTATTGTGTCCATTCGGAGTAAACCATGAGAAGGTGGCTATTGTGTCCATTTAGAGTAAATCATGAGGAGGTGGCTATTGTGTCCATTCGGAGTAAGTCATAAGGAGGTGGCTATTGTGTCCATTTGGAGTAAATCATGAGGAGGTGGCTATTGTGTCCATTCGGAGTAAGTCATGAGAAGGTGGTTATTGTGTCCATTCGGAGTAAGTCATGAGGAGGTGGCTAATGTGTCCATTCGGAGTAAGTCATGAGGAGGTGACTATTGTATCCATTCGGAGTAAATCATGAGGAGGTGGCTATTGTGTCCATTCGGAGTAAGTCATGAGGAGGTGGCTATTTGTCCATTCGGAGTAAATCATGAGGAGATGGCTATTGTGTCCATTCGGAGTAAGTCATGAGAAGGTGGTTATTGTGTCCATTCGGAGTAAGTCATGAGGAGGTTGCTATTGTGTCCATTCGGAGTATGTCATAAGGAGGTGGCTATTGTGTCCATTTGGAGTAAATCATGAGGAGGTGGCTATTGGGTCCATTCGGAGTAAGTCATGAGGAGGTGGCTATTGTGTCCATTCGGAGTAAGTCATGAGGAGGTGGCTATTGTGTCCATTCGGAGTAAACCAAGAGGAGGTGGCTATTTGTCCCTTCGGAGTAAGTCATGAGGAGATGGCTATTGTGTCCATTCGGAGTAAGTCATGAGGAGGTGGCTATTTGTCCATTCGGAGTAAATCATGAGGAGCTGGCAATTGTGTCCATTCGGAGTAAGTCATGAGGAGGTGGCTATTTGGCCATTTGGTCCATTTGGAGTAAATCATGAGGAGGTGGCTATTGTGTCCATTCGGAGTAAGTCATAAGGAGGTGGCTATTGTTTCCAATTACAGTAAATCTTGAGGAGGTGGCTATTGTGTCCATTTAGAGTAAATCATGAGGAGGTGGCTATTGTGTCCATTTAGAGTAAATCATGAGGAGGTGGCTATTGTGTCCATTCGGAGTAAGTCATAAGGAGGTGGCTATTGTGTCCATTCGGAGTAAGTCATGAGAAGGTGGCTATTGTGTCCATTCGGAGTAAGTCATGAGAAGGTGGCTATTGTTTTCATTTAGGTGGCTATTGTGTCCATTTAGAGTAAATCATGAGGAGGTGGCTATTGTGTCCATTCGGAGTAAGTCATAAGGAGGTGGCTATTGTGTCCATTTGGAGTAAATCATGAGGAGGTGGCTATTGTGTCCATTCGGAGTAAGTCATGAGGAGGTGGCTATTGTGTCCATTCGTAGTAAGTCATGAGGAGGTGACTATTGTATCCATTCGGAGTAAATCATGAGGAGGTGGCTATTGTGTCCATTCGGAGTAAGTCATGAGGAGGTGGCTATTTGTCCATTCGGAGTAAATCATGAGGAGGTGGCTATTGTGTCCATTCAGAGTAAGTCATGAGAAGGTGGTTATTGTGTCCATTCGGAGTAAGTCATGAGGAGGTTGCTATTGTGTCCATTCGGAGTAAGTCATAAGGATGTGGCTATTGTGTCCATTTGGAGTAAATCATGAGGAGGTGGCTATTGGGTCCATTCGGAGTAAGTCATGAGGAGGTGGCTATTGTGTCCATTCGGAGTAAACCAAGAGGAGGTGGCTATTTGTCCATTCGGAGTAAGTCAAGAGGAGGTGGCGCTCTGAGTTAATTCCTTGCAAATTAAACTATTGTGACCATTCGGAGTAAGTCTTGAGGAGGTGGCTTTTGTGTCCATTCGGAGTAGGTCATGAGGAGGTGACTATTGTGTCCATTCGGATTAAGTCCTGAGGAGGTGGCTATTGTGTCCATTCGGAGTAAGTCATGAGAAGGTGGCTATTGTGTCCATTCGGAGTAAGTCATGATGAGGTGACTATTGTGTCCATTCGGAGTAAGTCATGAGGAGGTGGCTATTGTGTCCATTCGGAGTAAGTCATTAGGAGGTGGCGCTCTGAGTTAATTCCTTGCAAATTAAACTATTGTGACCATTCGGAGTAAGTCATGAGGAGGTGGCTTTTGTGTCCATTCGGAGTAAGTCATGAGGAGTTGCTATTGTGTCCATTCGGAGTAGGTCATGAGAAGGTGGCTATTGTGTCCATTCGGAGTAAGTCATAAGGAGGTGGCTATTGTATCCTTTTAGAGTAAATCATGAGGAGGTGGCTATTGTGTCCATTCGGAGTAAGTCATGAGGAGGTGGCTATTGTGTCCAATTGGAGTAAGTCATGAGGAGGTGGCTATTTGTCCATTCGGAGTAAGTCATGAGAAGGTGGTTATTGTGTCCATTCGGAGTAAGTCATGAATAGGTTGCTATTGTGTCCATTCGGAGTAAGTCATAAGGAGGTGGCTATTGTGTCCATTCGGAGTAAGTCATGAGGAGGTGGCTATTGTGTCCATTCGGAGTAAGCCATGAGGAGGTGGCTATTTGTCCATTCGGAGTAAGTCATGAGGAGGTGGCGCTCTGAGTTAATTCCTTGCAAATTAAACTATTGTGACCATTCGGAGTAAGTCTTGAGGAGGTGGCTTTTGTGTCCATTCGGAGTAGGTCATGAGGAGGTGACTATTGTGTCCATTCGGATTAAGTCCTGAGGAGGTGGCTATTGTGTCCATTCGGAGTAAGTCATGAGAAGGTGGCTATTGTGTCCATTCGGAGTAAGTCATGATGAGGTGACTATTGTGTCCATTCGGAGTAAGTCATGAGGAGGTGGCTATTATGTCCATTCGGAGTAAGCCACGAGGAGGTGGCTATTTGTCCATTCGGAGTAAGTCATTAGGAGGTGGCGCTCTGAGTTAATTCCTTGCAAATTAAACTAATGTGACCATTCGGAGTAAGTCATGAGGAGGTGGCTATTGTGTCCATTCGGGGTAAGTCATGAGAAGGTGGCTATTGTGTCCATTTAGAGTAAATCATGAGGAGGTGGCTATTGTGTCCATTTAGAGTAAATCATGAGGAGTTGGCTATTGTGTCCATTTAGAGTAAATCATGAGGAGGTGGCTATTGTGTCTATTTAGAGTAAATCATGAGGAGGTGGCTATTGTGTTCATTTAGAGTAAATCATGAGGAGGTGGCTATTGTGTCCATTCGGAGTAAGTCATAAGGAGGTGGCTATTGTGTCCAATTGGAGTAAGTCATGAGGAGGTGGCTATTTGTCCATTCGGAGTAAGTCATGAGAAGGTGGTTATTGTGTCCATTCGGAGTAAGTCATGAATAGGTTGCTATTGTGTCCATTCGGAGTAAGTCATAAGGAGGTGACTATTGTGTCCATTCGGAGTAAGTCATGAGGAGGTGGCTATTGTGTCCATTCGGAGTAAGCCATGAGGAGGTGGCTATTTGTCCATTCGGAGTAAGTCATGAGGAGGTGGCGCTCTGAGTTAATTCCTTGCAAATTAAACTATTGTGACCATTCGGAGTAAGTCTTGAGGAGGTGGCTTTTGTGTCCATTCGGAGTAGGTCATGAGGAGGTGACTATTGTGTCCATTCGGATTAAGTCCTGAGGAGGTGGCTATTGTGTCCATTCGGAGTAAGTCATGAGAAGGTGGCTATTGTGTCCATTCGGAGTAAGTCATGAGGAGGTGGCTATTATGTCCATTCGGAGTAAGCCACGAGGAGGTGGCTATTTGTCCATTCGGAGTAAGTCATTAGGAGGTGGCGCTCTGAGTTAATTCCTTGCAAATTAAACTAATGTGACCATTCGGAGTAAGTCATGAGGAGGTGGCTATTGTGTCCATTCGGGGTAAGTCATGAGAAGGTGGCTATTGTGTCCATTTAGAGTAAATCATGAGGAGGTGGCTATTGTGTCCATTTAGAGTAAATCATGAGGAGTTGGCTATTGTGTCCATTTAGAGTAAATCATGAGGAGGTGGCTATTGTGTCTATTTAGAGTAAATCATGAGGAGGTGGCTATTGTGTTCATTTAGAGTAAATCATGAGGAGGTGGTTATTGTGTCCATTCGGAGTAAGTCATAAGGAGGTGGCTATTGTGTCCATTCGGAGTAAGTCATGAGAAGGTGGCTATTGTGTCCATTTAGAGTAAATCATGAGGAGGTGGCTATTGTGTCCATTTAGAGTAAATCATGAGGAGGTGGCTATTGTGTTCATTTAGAGTAAATCATGAGGAGGTGGCTATTGTGTCCATTCGGAGTAAGTCATAAGGAGGTGGCTATTCTTTCCATTTACAGTATATCTTGAGGAGGTGGCTATTGTGTCCATTTAGAGTAAATCATGAGGAGGTGGCTATTGTGTCCATTTAGAGTAAATCATGAGGAGGTAAATATTGTGTCCATTCGGAGTAAGTCATAAGGAGGTGGCTATTGTGCCCATTCGGAGTAAGCCACGAGGAGGTGGCTATTTGTCCATTCGGAGTAAGTCATTAGGAGGTGGCGCTCTGAGTTAATTCCTTGCAAATTAAACTAATGTGACCATTCGGAGTAAGTCATGAGGAGGTGGCTATTGTGTCCATTCGGGGTAAATCATGAGAAGGTGGCTATTGTGTCCATTTAGAGTAAATCATGAGGAGGTGGCTCTTGTGTCCATTTAGAGTAAATCATGAGGAGTTGGCTATTGTGTCCATTTAGAGTAAATCATGAGGAGGTGGCTATTGTGTCTATTTAGAGTAAATCATGAGGAGGTGGCTATTGTGTTCATTTAGAGTAAATCATGAAGAGGTGGCTATTGTGTCCATTCGGAGTAAGTCATAAGGAGGTGGCTATTGTGTCCATTCGGAGTAAGTCATGAGAAGGTGGCTATTGTGTCCATTCGGGGTAAGTCATGAGAAGGTGGCTATTGTGTCCATTTAGAGTAAATCATGAGGAGGTGGCTATTGTGTCCATTTAGAGTAAATCATGAGGAGTTGGCTATTGTGTCCATTTAGAGTAAATCATGAGGAGGTGGCTATTGTGTCTATTTAGAGTAAATCATGAGGAGGTGGCTATTGTGTTCATTTAGAGTAAATCATGAGGAGGTGGCTATTGTGTCCATTCGGAGTAAGTCATAAGGAGGTGGCTATTGTGTCCATTCGGAGTAAGTCATGAGAAGGTGGCTATTGTGTCCATTTAGAGTAAATCATGAGGAGGTGGCTATTGTGTCCATTTAGAGTAAATCATGAGGAGGTGGCTATTGTGTCCATTTAGAGTAAATCATGAGGAGGTGGCTATTGTGTCCATTTAGAGTAAATCATGAGGAGGTGGCTATTGTGTCTATTTAGAGTAAATCATGAGGAGGTGGCTATTGTGTTCATTTAGAGTAAATCATGAGGAGGTGGCTATTGTGTCCATTCGAAGTAAGTCATAAGGATGTGGCTATTGTTTCCATTTACAGTAAATCTTGAGGAGGTGGCTATTGTGTCCATTTAGAGTAAATCATGAGGAGGTGGCTATTGTGTCCATTTAGAGTAAATCATGAGGAGGTGGCTATTGTGTCCATTCGGAGTAAGTCATAAGGAGGTGGCTATTGTGTCCATTCGGAGTAAGTCATGAGAAGGTGGCTATTGTGTCCATTCGGAGTAAGTCATGAGAAGGTGGCTATTGTGTCCATTTAGAGTAAATCATGAGGAGGTGGCTATTGTGTCCATTCGGAGTAAGTCATAAGGAGGTGGCTATTGTGTCCATTTGGAGTAAATCATGAGGAGGTGGCTATTGTGTCCATTCGGAGTAAGTCATGAGGAGGTGGCTATTGTGTCCATTCGTAGTAAGTCATGAGGAGGTGACTATTGTATCCATTCGGAGTAAATCATGAGGAGGTGGCTATTGTGTCCATTCGGAGTAAGTCATGAGGAGCTGGCTATTTGTCCATTCGGAGTAAATCATGAGGAGGTGGCTATTGTGTCCATTCGGAGTAAGTCATGAGGAGGTGGCTATTTGTCCATTCGGAGTAAGTCATGAGAAGGTGGTTATTGTGTCCATTCGGAGTAAGTCATGAGGAGGTTGCTATTGTGTCCATTCGGAGTAAGTCATAAGGAGGTGGCTATTGTGTCCATTTGGAGTAAATCATGAGGAGGTGGCTATTGGGTCCATTCGGAGTAAGTCATGAGGAGGTGGCTATTGTGTCCATTCGGAGTAAGTCATGAGGAGGTGGCTATTGTGTCCATTCGGAGTAAGCCATGAGGAGGTGGCTATTTGTCCATTCGGAGTAAGTCATGAGGAGGTGGCGCTCTGAGTTAATTCTTTGCAAATTAAACTATTGTGACCATTCGGAGTAAGTCTTGAGGAGGTGGCTTTTGTGTCCATTCGGAGTAGGTCATGAGGAGGTGACTATTGTGTCCATTCGGATTAAGTCCTGAGGAGGTGGCTATTGTGTCCATTCGGAGTAAGTCATGAGAAGGTGGCTATTGTGTCCATTCGGAGTAAGTCATGATGAGGTGACTATTGTGTCCATTCGGAGTAAGTCATGAGGAGGTGGCTATTGTGTACATTCGGAGTAAGCCATGAGGAGGTGGCTATTTGTCCATTCGGAGTAAGTCAATAGGAGGTGGCGCTCTGAGTTAATTCTTTGCAAATTAAACTATTGTGACCATTCGGAGTAAGTCATGAGGAGGTGGCTTTTGTGTCCATTCGGAGTAAGTCATGAGGAGGTTGCTATTGTGTCCATTCGGAGTAGGTCATGAGAAGGTGGCTATTTTGTCCATTCGGAGTAAGTCATAAGGAGGTGGCTATTGTATCCTTTTAGAGTAAATCATGAGGAGGTGGCTATTGTGTCCATTCGGAGTAAGTCATGAGGAGGTGGCTATTGTGTCCAATTGGAGTAAGTCATGAGGAGGTGGTTATTGTGTCCATTCGGAGTAAGTCATGAGGAGGTTGCTATTGTGTCCATTCGGAGTAAGTCATAAGGAGGTGGCTATTGTGTCCATTTGGAGTAAATCATGAGGAGGTGGCTATTGGGTCCATTCGGAGTAAGTCATGAGGAGGTGGCTATTGTGTCCATTCGGAGTAAGTCATGAGGAGGTGGCTATTGTGTCCATTCGGAGTAAGTCATGAGGAGGTTGCTATTGTGTCCATTCGGAGTAAGTCATAAGGAGGTGGCTATTGGGTCCATTCGGAGTAAGTCATGAGGAGGTGGCTATTGTGTCCATTCGGAGTAAGTCATGAGGAGGTGGCTATTGTGTCCATTCGGAGTAAGACATGAGGAGGTGGCTATTTGTCCATTCGAAGTAAGTCACGAGGAGGTGGCGCTCTGAGTTAATTCCTTGCAAATTAAACTATTGTGACCATTCGGAGTAAGTCTTGAGGAGGTGGCTTTTGTGTCCATTCGGAGTAGGTCATGAGGAGGTGACTATTGTGTCCGTTCGGATTAAGTCCTGAGGAGGTGGCTTTTTTGTCCATTCGGAGTAAGTCATGAGAAGGTGGCTATTGTGTCCATTCGGAGTAAGCCATGATGAGGTGACTATTGTGTCCATTCGGAGTAAGTCATGAGGAGGTGGCTATTGTGTCCATTCGGAGTAAGCCATGAGGAGGTGGCTATTTGTCCATTCGGAGTAAGTCATTAGGAGGTGGCGCTCTGAGTTAATTCCTTGCAAATTAAACTATTGTGACCATTCGGAGTAAGTCATGCGGAGGTGGCTTTTGTGTCCATTCGGAGTAAGTCATGAGGAGGTTGCTATTGTGTCCATTCGGAGTAGGTCATGAGAAGGTGGCTATTGTGTCCATTTGGAGTAAGTCATAAGGAGGTGGCTAATGTATCCTTTTAGAGTAAATCATGAGGAGGTGGCTATTGTGTCCATTCGGAGTAAGTCATGAAGAGGTGGATATTGTGTCCAATTGGAGTAAGTCATGAAGAGGTGGCTATTGTGTCCATTCGGAGTAAGTCATGAGGAGGTGACTATTGTGTCCATTCGGAGTAAGTCATGAGGAGGTGACTATTGTGTCCATTCGGAGTAATTCATGAGGAGGTGGCTATTTGTCCATTCGGAGTAAGTCATGAGAAGGTGGTTATTGTGTAAATTCGGAGTAAGTCATGAGGAGGTGACTATTGTATCCATTCGGAGTAAGTCATGAGGAGGTGGCTATTGTTTCCATTCGGAGTAAGTCATGAGGAGGTGGCTATTGTGTCCATTTGGAGTAAGTCATAAGGAGGTGGCTAATGTATCCTTTTAGAGTAAGTCATGAGGAGGTGACTATTGTATCCATTCGGAGTAAGTCATGAGGAGGTGGCTATTGTTTCCATTCGGAGTAAATCATGAGGAGGTGGCTATTCTGTCCATTCGGAGTAAGTCATGAGGAGGTGGCTATTTGTCCATTCGGAGTAAGCCATGAGAAGGTGGTTATTGTGTCCATTCGGAGTAAGTCATGAGGAGGTTGCTATTGTGTCCATTCGGAGTAAGTCATAAGGAGGTGGCTATTGTGTCCATTTGGAGTAAATCATGAGGAGGTGGATATTGGGTCCATTCGGAGTAAGTCATGAGGAGGTGGCTATTTTGTCCATTCGGAGTAAGTCATGAGGAGGTGGCTATTGTGTCCATTCGGAGTAAGCCATGAGGAGGTGGCTATTTGTCCATTCGGAGTAAGTCATGAGGAGGTGGCGCTCTGAGTTAATTCCTTGCAAATTAAACTATTGTGACCATTCGGAGTAAGTCATGAGGAGGTGAATATTGTGTCCATTCGGATTAAGTCCTGAGGAGGTTGCTATTGTGTCCATTCGGAGTAAGTCATGAGAAGGTGGCTATTGTGTCCATTCGGAGTAAGTCATGATGAGGTGACTATTGTGTCCATTCGGAGTAAGTCACGAGGAGGTGGCTATTGTGTCCATTCGGAGTAAGCCATGAGGAGGTGGCTATTTGTCCATTCGGAGTAAGTCATTAGGAGGTGGCGCTCTGAGTTAATTCCTTGCAAATTAAACTATTGTGACCAATCGGAGTAAGTCATGAGGAGGTGGCTTTTGTGTCCATTCGGAGTAAGTCATGAGGAGGTTGCTATTGTGTCCATTCGGATTAAGTCCTGAGGAGGTGTCTATTGTGTCCATTCGGAGTAAGTCATGAGAAGGTGGCTATTGTGTCCATTCGGAGTAAGTCATGATGAGGTGACTATTGTGTCCATTTGGAGTAAGTAATGAGGAGGTGGCTATTGTGTCCATTCGGAGTAAGCCATGAGGAGGTGGATATTTGTCCATTCGGAGTAAGTCATTAGGAGGTGGCGCTCTGAGTTAATTCCTTGCAAATTAAACTATTGTGTCCATTCGGAGTAAGTCATGAGGAGGTGGCTGTTGTGTCCATTCGGAGTAAGCCATGAGGAGGTGGCTATTTGTCAATTCGGAGTAAGTCATTAGGAGGTGGCGCTCTGAGTTAATTCCTTGCAAATTAAACTATTGTGACCATTCGGAGTAAATCATGAGGAGGTGGCTTTTGTGTCCATTCGGAGTAAGTCATGAGGAGGTTGCTATTGTGTCCATTCTGAGTAGGTCATAAGGAGGTGGCTATTGTATCCATTTAGAGTAAATCATGAGGAGGTGGCTATTGTGTCCATTCGGAGTAAGTCATGAGGAGGTGGCTATTGTGTCCAATTGGAGTAAGTCATGAGGAGGTGGCTATTGTGTCCATTCGGAGTAAGTCATGAGGAGGTGACTATTGTGTCCATTCGGAGTAAGTCATGAGGAGGTGGCTATTGTGTCCATTCGGAGTAATTCATGAGGAGGTGGCTATTTGTCCATTCGGAGTAAGTCATGAGAAGGTGGTTATTGTGTCCATTCGGAGTAAGTCATGAGGAGGTTGCTATTGTGTCCATTCGGAGTAAGTCATAAGGAGGTGGCTATTGTGTCCATTTGGATTAAATCATGAGGAGGTGGCTATTGGGTCCATTCGGAGTAAGTCATGAGGAGGTGGCTATTGTGTCCATTCGGAGTAAGTCATGAGGAGTTGGCTATTGTGTCCATTCGGAGTAAGTCATGATGAGGTGACTATTGTGTCCATTCGGAGTAAGTCATGAGGAGGTGGCTATTGTGTCCATTCGGAGTAAGCCATGAGGAGGTGGCTATTTGTCCATTCGGAGTAAGCCATGAGGAGGTGGCGCTCTGAGTTAATTCCTTGCAAATTAAACTATTATGACCATTCGGAGTAAGTCATGAGAAGGTGGCTATTGTGTCCATTCGGAGTAAGTCATGAGGAGGTGGCTATTGTGTCCATTCGGAGTAAGTCATGAGGAGGTGGCTATTGTGTCCATTCGGAGTAAGTCATGATGAGGTGACTATTGTGTCCATTCGGAGTAAGTCATGAGGAGGTGGCTATTGTGTCCATTCGGAGTAAGCCATGAGGAGGTGGCTATTTGTCCATTCGGAGTAAGCCATGAGGAGGTGGCTATTTGTCCATTCGGAGTAAGTCATAAGAAGGTGGTTATTGTGTCCATTCGGAGTAAGTCATGAGGAGGTGGCTATTGTTCATTTGGATTAAATCATGAGGAGGTGGCTATTGGGTCCATTCGGAGTAAGTCATGAGGAGGTGGCTATTGTGTCCATTCGGAGTAAGTCATGAGGAGGTGGCTATTGTGTCCATTCGGAGTAAGTCATGATGAGGTGACTATTGTATCCATTCGGAGTAAGTCATGAGGAGGTGGCTATTGTGTCCATTCGGAGTAAGCCATGAGGAGGTGGCTATTTGTCCATTCGGAGTAAGCCATGAGGAGGTGGCGCTCTGAGTTAATTGCTTGCAAATTAAACTATTGTGACCATTCGGAGTAAGTCATGAGAAGGTAGCTATTGTGTCCATTCGGAGTAACTCATGAGGAGGTGGCTATTGTGTCCATTCAGAGTAAGGCATGAGGAGGTGGCTATTGTGTCCATTCGGAGTAAGTCATGATGAGGTGACTATTGTGTCCATTCGGAGTAAGTCATGAGGAGGTGGCTATTGTGTCCATTCGGAGTAAGCCATGAGGAGGTGGCTATTTGTCCATTCGGAGTAAGCCATGAGGAGGTGGCGCTCTGAGTTAATTCCTTGCAAATTAAACTATTGTGTCCATTCGGAGTAAGTCATGAGAAGGTGGCTATTGTGTCCATTCGGAGTAAGTCATGATGAGGTGACTATTGTGTCCATTCGGAGCAAGTCATGAGGAGGTGGCTATTGTGTCCATTCGGACTAAGCCATGAGGAGGTGGCTATTTGTCCATTCGGAGTAAGTCATTAGGAGGTGGCGCTCTGAGTTAATTCCTTGCAAATTAAACTATTGTGTCCATTCGGAGTAAGTCATGAGGAGGTGGCTATTGTGTCCATTCGGAGTAAGCCATGAGGAGGTGGCTATTTGTCCATTCGGAGTAAGCCATGAGAAGATGGTTATTGTGTCCATTCGGAGTAAGTCATAAGGAGGTGGTTATTGTATCTATTTAGAGTAAATCATGAGGAGGTGGCTATTGTGTCCATTCGGAGTAAGCCATGAGGAGGTGGCTATTTGTCCATTCGGAGTAAGTCATTAGGAGGTGGCGCTCTGAGTTAATTCCTTGCAAATTAAACTATTGTGACCATTTGGAGTAAATCATGAGGAGGTGGCTATTGGGTCCATTCGGAGTAAGTCATGAGGAGGTGGCTATTGTGTCCATTCGGAGTAAGTCATGAGGAGGTGGCTATTGTGTCCATTCGGAGTAAGTCATGATGAGGTGACTATTGTGTCCATTCGGAGTAAGTCATGAGGAGGGGGCTATTGTGTCCATTCGGAGTAAGCCATGAGGAGGTGGATATTTGTCCATTCGGAGTAAGCCATGAGGAGGTGGCGCTCTGAGTTAATTCCTTGCAAATTAAACTATTGTGACCATTCGGAGTAAGTCATGAGAAGGTGGCTATTGTGTCCATTCGGAGTAAGTCATGAGGAGGTGGCTATTGTGTCCATTCGGAGTAAGTCATGAGGAGGTGGCTATTGTGTCCATTCGGAGTAAGTCATGATGAGGTGACTATTGTGTCCATTCGGAGTAAGTCATGAGGAGGTGGCTATTGTGTCCATTCGGAGTAAGCCATGAGGAGGTGGCTATTTGTCCATTCGGAGTAAGCCATGAGGAGGTGGCGCTCTGAGTTAATTCCTTGCAAATTAAACTATTGTGACCATTCGGAGTAAGTCATGAGAAGGTGGCTATTGTGTCCATTCGGAGTAAGTCATGAGGAGGTGGCTATTGTGTCCATTCGGAGTAAGTCATGAGGAGGTGGCTATTGTGTCCATTCGGAGTAAGTCATGATGAGGTGACTATTGTGTCCATTCGGAGTACGTCATGAGGAGGTGGCTATTGTGTCCATTCGGAGTAAGCCATGAGGAGGTGGCTATTTGTCCATTCGGAGTAAGCCATGAGGAGGTGGCGCTCTGAGTTAATTCCTTGCAAATTAAACTATTGTGTCCATTCGGAGTAAGTCATGAGAAGGTGGCTATTGTGTCCATTCGGAGTAAGTCATGATGAGGTGACTATTGTGTTCATTCGGAGTAAGTCATGAGGAGGTGGCTATTGTGTCCATTCGGAGTAAGCCATGAGGAGGTGGCTATTTGTCCATTCGGAGTAAGTCATTAGGAGGTGGCGCTCTGAGTTAATTCCTTGCAAATTAAACTATTGTGACCATTCGGAGTAAGTCATGAGGAGGTGGCTTTTTTGTCCATTCGGAGTAAGTCATGAGGAGGTTGCTATTGTGTCCATTTTGAGTAGGTCATGAGAAGGTGGCTATTGTATCCATTCGGAGTAAGTCATAAGGAGGGGGCTATTGTATCCATTTAGAGTAAATCATGAGGAGGTGGCTATTGTGTCCATTCGGAGTAAGTCATGAGGAGGTGGCTATTGTGTCCAATTGGAGTAAGTCATGAGGAGGTGGCTATTGTGTCCATTCGGAGTAAGTCATGAGGAGGTGACTATTGTGTCCATTCGGAGTAAGTCATGAGGAGGTGGCTATTGTGTCCATTCGGAGTAATTCATGAGGAGGTGGCTATTGTGTCCATTCGGAGTAAGTCATGAGAAGGTGGTTATTGTGTCCATTCGGAGTAAGTCATGAGGAGGTTGCTATTGTGTCCATTCGGAGTAAGTCATAAGGAGGTGGCTATTGTATCCATTTAGAGTAAATCATGAGGAGGTGGCTATTGTGTCCATTCGGAGTAAGTCATGAGGAGGTGGCTATTGTGTCCAATTGGAGTAAGTCATGAGGAGGTGGCTATTGTGTCCATTCGGAGTAATTCATGAGGAGGTGGCTATTGTGTCCATTCGGAGTAAGTCATGAGAAGGTGGTTATTGTGTCCATTCGGAGTAAGTCATGAGGAGGTTGCTATTGTGTCCATTCGGAGTAAGTCATAAGGAGGTGGCTATTGTATCCATTTAGAGTAAATCATGAGGAGGTGGCTTTTTTGTCCATTCGGAGTAAGTCATGAGGAGGTTGCTATTGTGTCCATTCTGAGTAGGTCATGAGGAGGTGGCTATTGTATCCATTCGGAGTAAGTCATAAGGAGGGGGCTATTGTATCCATTTAGAGTAAATCATGAGGAGGTGGCTATTGTGTCCATTCGGAGTAAGTCATGAGGAGGTGGATATTGTGTCCAATTGGAGTAAGTCATGAGGAGGTGGCTATTGTGTCCATTCGGAGTAAGTCATGAGGAGGTGACTATTGTGTCCATTCGGAGTAAGTCATGAGGAGGTGGCTATTGTGTCCATTTGGAGTAATTCATGAGGAGGTGGCTATTGTGTCCATTCGGAGTAAGTCATGAGGAGGTGGCTATTGTGTCCAATTGGAGTAAGTCATGAGGAGGTGGCTATTGTGTCCATTCGGAGTAATTCATGAGGAGGTGGCTATTGTGTCCATTCGGAGTAAGTCATGAGAAGGTGGTTATTGTGTCCATTCGGAGTAAGTCATGAGGAGGTTGCTATTGTGTCCATTCGGAGTAAGTCATAAGGAGGTGGCTATTGTATCCATTTAGAGTAAATCATGAGGAGGTGGCTTTTTTGTCCATTCGGAGTAAGTCATGAGGAGGTTGCTATTGTGTCCATTCTGAGTAGGTCATGAGAAGGTGGCTATTGTATCCATTCGGAGTAAGTCATAAGGAGGGGGCTATTGTATCCATTTAGAGTAAATCATGAGGAGGTGGCTATTGTGTCCATTCGGAGTAAGTCATGAGGAGGTGGATATTGTGTCCAATTGGAGTAAGTCATGAGGAGGTGGCTATTGTGTCCATTCGGAGTAAGTCATGAGGAGGTGACTATTGTGTCCATTCGGAGTAAGTCATGAGGAGGTGGCTATTGTGTCCATTTGGAGTAATTCATGAGGAGGTGGCTATTGTGTCCATTCGGAGTAAGTCATGAGAAGGTGGTTATTGTGTCCATTCGGAGTAAGTCATGAGGAGGTTGCTATTGTGTCCATTCGGAGTAAGTCATAAGGAGGTGGCTATTGTGTCCATTTGGAGTAAATCATGAGGAGGTGGCTATTGGGTTCATTCGGAGTAAGTCATGAGGAGGTGGCTATTGTGTCCATTCGGAGTAAGTCATGAGGAGGTGGCTATTGTGTCCATTCGGAGTAAGTCATGAGGAGGTGGCTATTGTGTCCATTCGGAGTAAGTCATGATGAGGTGACTATTGTGTCCATTCGGAGTAAGTCATGAGGAGGTGGCTATTGTGTCCATTCGGAGTAAGCCATGAGGAGGTGGCTATTTGTCCATTCGGAGTAAGCCATGAGAAGGTGGTTATTGTGTCCATTCGGAGTAAGTCATGAGGAGGTTGCTATTGTGTCCATTCGGAGTAAGTCATAAGGAGGTGGCTATTGTGTCCATTTGGAGTAAATAATGAGGAGGTGGCTATTGGGTCCATTCGGAGTAAGTCATGAGGAGGTGGCTATTGTGTCGATTCGGAGTAAGTCATGAGGAGGTGGCTATTGTGTCCATTCGGAGTAAGCCATGAGGAGGTTGCTATTTGTCCATTCGGAGTAAGTCATGAGGAGGTGGCGCTCTGAGTTAATTCCTTGCAAATTAAACTATTGTGACCATTCGGAGTAAGTCATGAGGAGGTGACTATTGTGTCCATTCGGATTAAGTCCTTAGGAGGTGGCTATTGTGTCCATTCGGAGTAAGTCTTGAGAAGGTGGCTATTGTGTCCATTCGGAGTAAGTCATGATGAGGTGACTATTGTGTCGATTCGGGGTAAGTCATGAGGAGGTGGCTTTTGTGTCCATTCGGAGTAAGCCATGAGGAGGTGGCTATTTGTCCATTCGGAGTAAGTCATTAGGAGGTGGCGCTCTGAGTTAATTCCTTGCAAATTAAAATATTGTGACCATTCGGAGTAAGTCATGAGGAGGTGGCTTTTGTGTCCATTCGGAGTAAGTCATGAGGAGGTTGCTATTGTGTCCATTCTGAGTAGGTCATGAGAAGGTGGCTATTGTGTCCATTCGGAGTAAGTCATAAGGAGGTGGCTATTGTATCCATTTAGAGTAAATCATGAGGAGGTGACTATTGTGTCCATTCGGAGTAAGTCATGAGGAGGTGGCTATTGTGTCCAATTGGAGTAAGTCATGAGGAGGTGGCTATTGTGTCCATTCGGAGTAAGTCATGAGGAGGTGACTATTGTGTCCATTCGGAGTAAGTCATGAGGAGGTGGCTATTGTGTCCATTCGGAGTAATTCATGAGGAGGTAGCTATTTGTCCATTCGGAGTAAGTCATGAGAAGGTGGTTATTGTGTCCATTCGGAGTAAGTCATGAGGAGGTTGCTATTGTGTCCATTCGGAGTAAGTCATAAGGAGGTGGCTATTGTGTCCATTTGGAGTAAATCATAAGGAGGTGGCTATTGGGCCCATTCGGAGTAAGTCATGAGGAGGTGGCTATTGTGTCCATTCGGAGTAAGTCATGAGGAGGTGGCTATTGTGTCCATTCGGAGTAAGTCATGATGAGGTGACTATTGTGTCCATTCGGAGTAAGTCATGAGGAGGTGGCTATTGTGTCCATTCGGAGTAAGCCATGAGGAGGTGGCTATTTGTCCATTCGGAGTAAGCCATGAGGAGGTGGCGCTCTGAGTTAATTCCTTGCAAATCAAACTATTGTGACCATTCGAAGTAAGTCATGAGGAGGTGGCTTTTGTGTCCATTCGGATTAAGTCATGAGGAGGTGACTATTGTGTCCATTCGGATTAAGTCCTGAGGAGGTGGCTATTGTGTCCATTCTGAGTAAGTCATGAAGAGTTGGCTATCGTGTGCATTCAGAGTAAGTCATGAGGAGGTGGCTATTATGTCTATTCGGAGTAAGTCACGAGGAGGTGGCTATTGTGTCCATTCGGAGTAAGTCATCAAGAGGTGGCTATTGTGTCCATTTGGAGTGAGTCATGTGGAGGTGGCTATTGTGTCCATTCGGAGTAAGTCATGAGGAGGTGGCTAATAAGTCCATTCGGATTAAGTCTTGAGGCGGTGGCTATTGTGTCCATTCGGAGTAAGTCATGAGGAGGTGGCTATTGTGTCCCATCGGAGTAAGTCATGAGGATGTGGCTATTGTGTCCATTCGGAGTAAGTCATGAGGCGGTGGCTATTGTGTTCATTCGGAGTAAGTCATGAGGAGGTGGCTAATGTGTCCATTCGGAGTAAGTCATGAGGAGGTGAATCTGAGATAATTCCTTGCAAACTAAACTATTGTGTCCATTCGGAGTAAGTCCTGAGGAGCTGGCTATTGTGTCCATTCGGAGTAAGTCATTAGGAGGTGGCAATTGTGTCCATTCGGATAAGTCACGAGGAGGTGGCTATTGTGTCCATTCGGAGTAAGTCATGAGGAGGTGGCTATTGTGTCCATTCGGAGTAAGTCATGAGGAGGTGGCTATTGTTTCCATCCGGAGTAAGTCACGAGGAGGTGGCTTTTGTGTCCATTCGGCGTGAGTCATGAGGAGGTGCCTTTTGTGTCCATTCGGAGTAAGTCATGAGGAGGTGACTATTGTGTTCAATCGGAGTAAGTCATGAGGAGGTGGCTATGTGTCCATTCGGAGTAAGTCATGAGGAGGTGGCTATCGTGTGCATTCAGAGTAAGTCATGAGGAGGTGGCTATTGTGTCCATTCCGAGTAAGTCATGAGGAGGTGGCAATTGTTTCCATTCGGAGTAAGTCAACAAGAGGTGGCTATTGTGTCCATTTGGAGTAAGTCATGAGGAGGTGGCTATTGTGTCTATTCGGAGTAAGTCACGAGGAGGTGGCTTTTGTGTCCATTCGATGTGAGTCCTGAGGAGCTGGCTATTGTGTCCATTCGGAGTAAGTCATTAGGAGGTGGCTATTGTGTCCATTCGGATAAGTCATGATGAGGTGGCTATTGTGTCCATTCGGAGTAAGTCATGAGGAGGTGGCTATTGTGTCCATTCGGAGTAAGTCATGAGTAGGTGGCTATTGTGTCCATTCGGAGTAAGTCACGAGGAGGTGGCTTTTGTGTCCAATCGGTGTGAGTCATGAGGAGGTGGCTTTTGTGTTCATTCGGAGTAAGTCATGAGGAGGTGACTATTGTGTCCATTCGGAGTAAGTCATTAGGAGGTGGCAATTGTGTCCATTCGGATAAGTCACGAGGAGGTGGCTATTGTGTCCATTCGGAGTAAGTCATGAGGAGGTGGCTATTGTGTCCATTCGGAGTAAGTCATGAGGAGGTGGCTATTGTTTCCATCCGGAGTAAGTCACGAGGAGGTGGCTTTTGTGTCCATTCGGCGTGAGTCATGAGGAGGTGCCTTTTGTGTCCATTCGGAGTAAGTCATGAGGAGGTGACTATTGTGTTCAATCGGAGTAAGTCATGAGGAGGTGGCTATGTGTCCATTCGGAGTAAGTCATGAGGAGGTGGCTATCGTGTGCATTCA
>NC_087062.1:100492155-100762813 GCF_963678635.1 Symsagittifera roscoffensis | reverse complement strand
ATTGTGTCCATTCGGAGTAAGTCATGAGTAGGTGGCTATTGTGTCCATTCGGAGTAAGTCACGAGGAGAGTGACTATTGTGTCCAATCGGAGTAAGTCATGAGGAGGTGGCTATGTGTCCATTCGGAGTAAGTCATGAGGAGGTGGCTATCGTGTGCATTCAGAGTAAGTTCATCGAGGAGGTGGCTATTGTGTCCATTCGGAGTAAGTCATGAGGAGGTTGCAAATTGTGTCCATTCGGAGTAATTCAACAAGAGGTGGCTATTGTGTCCATTTGGAATAAGTCATGAGGAGGTGGCTATTGTGTCCCTTCGGAGTAAGTCATGAGGAGGTGGCTAATGTGTCCATTCGGAGTAAGTCATGAGGAGGTGGCTATTGTGTCCATTTGGAGTAAGTCACGAGGAGGTGGCTATTGTGTCCATTCGGAGTGAGTCATGTGGAGGTGGCTATTTTGTCCATTTTGAGTAAGTCATGAGGAAATGGCTAATAAGTCCATTCGGAGTATGTCATGAGGCGGTGGCTATTGTGTCCATTCGGAGTAAGTCATGAGGAGGTGGCTATTGTGCCCCTTCGGAGTAAGTCATGAGGAGGTGGCTATTGTGTCCATTCGGAGTAAGTCATGAGGCGGTGTTTATTGTGTCCAATCGGAGTAAGTCATGAGGAGGTGGCTATTGTGTCCATTCGGAGTAAGTCATGAGGAGGTGGCTATCGTGTGTATTCAGAGTAAGTCATGAGGAGGTGGCTTTTGTGTCCATTCGGATTAAGTCATGAGGAGGTGGCTATTGTGTCCATTCGGAGTAAGTCATCAAGAGGTGGCTATTGTGTCCATTTGGAGTAAGTCACGAGGAGGTGGCTATTGTGTCCATTCGGAGTGAGTCATGTGGAGGTGGCTATTGTGTCCATTTTGAGTAAGTCATGAGGAAGTGGCTAATAAGTCCATTCGGAGTATGTCATTGAGGCCGGTGCCTATTGTGTCCATTCGGAGTAAGTCATTGAGGAGGTGGCTATTGTGCCCCTTCGGAGTAAGTCATGAGGAGGGTGGCTATTGTGTCCATTCGGATTAAGTCATGAGGCGGTGGCTATTGTGTCCAATCGGAGTAAGTCATGAGGAGGTGGCTATTGTGTCCCTTCGGAGTAAGTCATGAGGAGGTGGCTAATGTGCCCATTCGGAGTAAGTCATGAGGAGGTGGGCTATTGTGTCCACTCGGAGTAAGTCATGAGGAGGTGATTGTGAGATAATTCCTTGCAAACTAAACTATTGTGTCCATTCGGAGTAAGTCCTGAGGAGCTGGCTATTGTGTCCATTCGGAGTAAGTCATTAGGAGGTGGCTATTGTGTCCAATCGGATGAGTCATGAGGGAGGTGGCTATTGTGTCCATTCGGAGTAAGTCATGAGGAGGTGGCTATTGTGTCCATTCGGAGTAAGTCATAAGGAGATAGCTATTGTGTCCATTCGGAGTAAGTCATGAGGAGGTGGCTATTGTGTCCAATCGGAGTAAGTCATGAGGAGATGGCTATTGTGTCCATTCGGAGTAAGGTCATGAGGAGGTGGCTATCGTGTGTATTCAAGAGTAAGTCATGAGGAGGTGGCTTTTGTGTCCATTCGGAGTAAGTCATGAGGAGGTGGCTATTGTGTCCATTCGGAGTAAGTCATCAAGAGGTGGCTATTGTGTCCATTTGGAGTAAGTCACGAGGAGGTGGCTATTTTGTCCATTCGGAGTGAGTCATGTGGAAGTGGCTATTGTGTCCATTTTGAGTAAGTCATGAGGAAGTGGCTAATATGTCCATTCGGAGTATGGTCATGAGGCGTTGCCTATTGTGTCCCATTCGGAGTAAGTCATGAGGAGGTGGCTATTGTGCCCCTTCGGAGTAAGTCATGAGGAGAGGTGGCTATTGTGTCCATTCGGAGTAAGTCATGAGGCGGTGGCTATTGTGTCCAATCGGAGTAAGTCATGAGGAGGTGGCTATTGTGTCCCTTCGGAGTAAGTCATGAGGAAGGTGGCTAATGTGTCCATTCGGAGGTATGTCATGAGGAGGTGGATATTGTGTCCACTCGGAGTAAGTCATGAGGAGGTGATTCTGAGATAATTCCTTGCAAACTAAACTATTGTGTCCATTCGGAGTAAGTCCTGAGGAGCTGGCTATTGTGTCCATTCGGAGTAAACCATTAGGAGGTGGCTATTGTGTCCATTCGGATGAGTCATGAGGGGGTGGCTATTGTGTCCATTCGGAGTAAGTCATGAGGAGGTGGCTATTGTGTCCATTCGGAGTAAGTCATGAGGAGATGGCTATTGTGTCCATTCGGAGTAAGTCACGAGGAGGTGGCTATAGTGTCCATTCGGAGTGAGTCATGTGGAGGTGGCTATTGTGTCCATTCGGAGTAAGTAATGAGGAGGTGGCTAATAAGTCCATTCGGAGTAAGTCATGAGGCGGTGGCTATTGTGTCCATTCGGAGTAAGTCACGAGGAGGTGGCTATTGTGTCCCTTCGGAGTAAGTCATGAGGAGGCCGCTATTGTGTCCATTCGGAGTAAGTCATGAGGCGGTGGCTATTGTGTCCATTCGGAGTAAGTCATGAGGAGGTGGCTCGTGTGTCCATTCGGAGTAAGTCATGAGGAGGTGGCTATTGTGTCCATTCGGAGTAAGTCATGAGGAGGTGATTCTGAGATAATTCCTTGCAAACTAATTATTGTGTCCATTCGGAGTAAGTCCTGAGGAGCTGGCTATCGTGTCCATTCGGAGTAAGTCATTAGGAGGTGGCTATTGTGTCCATTCTGATAAGTCATGAGGAGGTGGCTATTGTGTCCATTCGGAGTAAGTCGAGAGGAGGTGGCTATTGTGTCCATTCGGAGGAGTAAGTCATGAGGAGGTGGCTATTGTGACCATTCGGAGTAAGTCATGAGGAGGTGGCTATTTGTTCATTCGGAGTAAGTCATGAGGAGGTGGTGCTCTGAGTTAATTCCTTGCAAATTAAACTATTGTGACCATTCGGAGTAAGTCATGAGGAGGTGGCTTTTGTGTCCATTCGGAGTAAGTCATGAGGAGGTGGCTATTGTGTCCATTCGGAGTAAGTCATGAGGAGGTGGCTTTTGTGTCCATTCGGAGTAAGTCATGATGAGGTGGCTATTGTGTCCATTCGGAGTAAGTCATTAGGAGGTGGCTATTGTGTCCATTCTGATAAGTCAGGAGGAGGTGGCTATTGTGTCCATTCGGAGTAAGTCATGAGGAGGTGTTTATTGTGTCCATTCGGAGTAAGTCGAGAGGAGGTGGCTATTGTGTCCATTCGGAGGAGTAAGTCATGAGGAGGTGGCTATTGTGACCATTCGGAGTAAGTCATGAGGAGGTGGCTTTTGTGTCCATTCGGAGTAAGTCATGAGGAGGTGGCTATTGTGTCCATTCGGAGTAAGTCACGAGGAGGTGGCTTTTGTGTCCATTCGGAGTAAGTCATGAGGAGGTGGCTATTTTGTCCATTCGGAGGAGTAAGTCATGAGGAGGTGGCTATTGTGTCCATTCTGATAAGTCATGAGGAGGTGGCTATTGTGTCCATTCGGAGTAAGTCATGAGGAGGTGGCTATTGTGTCCATTCGGAGTAAGTCGAGAGGAGGTGGCTATTGTGTCCATTCGGAGGAGTAAGTCATGAGGAGGTGGCTATTGTGACCATTCGGAGTAAGTCATGAGGAAATGGCTATTTGTTCATTCGGAGTAAGTCATGAGGAGGTGGCGCTCTGAGTTAATTCCTTGCAAATTAAACTATTGTGACCATTCGGAGTAAGTCATGAGCAGGTGGCTTTTGTGTCCATTCGGAGTAAGTCATGAGGAGGTGGCTATTGTGTCCATTCGGAGTAAGTCATGAGGTGGCTATTGTGTCCATTCGGAGTAAGTCATGAGGAGGTGGCTTTTGTGTCCATTCGGAGTAAGTCATGAGGAGGTGGCTATTGTGTCCATTCGGAGTAAGTCATGAGGAGGTGGCCATTGTGTCCATTCGGAGTAAGCCATGAGGAGGTGGCTATTGTGTCCATTCGGTGTAATTCATGAGGAGGTGGCTATTGTCATGAGGAGGAATATTCGACAGAATTATAACTTTTGAGCAAATATGACGATTTGTGGCTCACCGCGTGCATGAACAATTGAAGAACAATTTTCGAATTCTCAACCCTGCCGACCATATAACACGTGCTATCGGTCTCCATGTATAAAAAACGTCTGGTTGAAACAACCTAACTTTCTCTACGCGATGAAGAACTGAGGACTAGATTTACACTCAGCGAAAAGACGAACTCAAGTCTCGCTTGAGAATCTTGTTTTTCAAAACATCAAAAAAGCCGACCTACTTACTCTATTTATTTTTTCATCTTTTGTTTTCAAAATATATTAAGTTTGTAGCAATGACTTGCATTTCTTGCTTCTAAGCTCTTTCGAAAACTCAAAAGCATTTTTTATTCTGCTGACATTGAAATCATTTTGAGCCCCATGTCTAAAAAAGTTTCTTGATGCATTTGATTTGATCCAGTCTTCATTTGTTTATTGCCAATTATTTCTTTTCGATCCAAAGCGTCTATAATTATATTAAAAAGACCATATATTTTTCAAAAATTCTCTTCTTTCTAATTTAAAACAATTGAATTTGCTATCTGTTTTATATCGATTTTTTTGTCAATTATTATGAAGGGTTTTGCTGAAAGTCTGGCTTACCTTGACTTATTTCATAAATTTATCGAATTTTTTAAACTATAAAACTGATTTTCATCAATTTTTTAAATTTGTTTCATAGGTTTTTGCTGAAATCCTAAAATTTCATTGATGACTTCCAACAGTTTGTGTGCTTGTTTTTGAGATATCTGACATAAAGATCATTCGCTTGACTTTTCACGTAGATTTTTTTCAACCGATTTCAAATACATTTCTGGAGCTTAAAACTGATCTGCATTGAAATCTTTCAAAACGGATTCAGTTGGACTTTGGTAGGATTTGGATGAGTTTTAATGAGCAGGAAAATCCAACCAAAACGATTTAAAGCAGATGTTCAAACAATAAAATTGATCCAAACATTTCAAAAAAGATTAGTTTATTTCAGTTAAAAACCCGTTTCAGCTCCTAAATGTACCTTTTTAATTGATTGGATCGACTCAAAAACGATTTAAAATTGAATTTTTTTTTATTTGAAGTCATTTTGTGTTTGCGGGTTGCTTGTCATTTCTTTCTTGGGGGTAAATCTGCCTTTATTCTGACATCGTAACCTCAAACACAATTTTCTGAAACAAATTGAGCTGCAATTTTGGAGTCCCAGTCTAAATCACACCAATTTTTAACCATCTATGTTTAAAACCCCGTAACCGAATTTTTCCACAACACTATAAACCCTTTCTGATACCCATAATTTTGTTTCAAAATAAGTCTTTGTTCAAACCTTGTATTATTTCAAATAATTCATTCAATTGAGTCCAGGGTGCATTAAGTCTGTAATGATGCCATTGAGACTTTTGAAAACAATTAAATTTTAATTAGGTCAAATGATTAAATCTTCAATTACGCAATTAATTTTTTAAAAAACTAGTCGGTTCTATTTGGAAGCGACAAAAACATTCGGAAGCTTAGAAAAAATTGTACTGCCGTACTTTTTAAGTTTTGTAATTTTTCTATGAATTATAATGTTCAAATAATAAAGTAGACGGAGCAAGAGCAGTAAGAAGGAGCCGGACAAATTGGAAAATGGAACAGTTAATTTTGTATCCAATTACATAAAAAATTGTTTAAAATGCTTATTGCAGTCGTATTTGGATAATATTCAACGCTCGAGCTACTTTGTGATAAGTCAGGCCAACGTTGCGCCGATAAAACATACAAATTTTACACTCGAATCACAAGCAGCCGTACTTGGAGCTCGCTCAGCTAATTTCGTCGTCAGCCAAGACTTCATAAAAATCAACGATAAACTTTTTTGGTGTGACATTACGGCTGTATTTGGCTGGATTATAGTTTTTGAAAGTTGAAAAGCTATGTGGCTCACAGCGCGCATGAATCTTTTTTGGTGTGACATTACGGCTGTATTTGGCTGGATTATAGTTTTTGAAAGTTGAAAAGCTATGTGGCTCACAGCGCGCATGAATCTTTTTTGGTGTGACATTACGGCTGTATTTGGCTGGATTATAGTTTTTGAAAGTTGAAAAGCTATGTGGCTCACAGCGCGCATGAATCTTTTTTGGTGTGACATTACGGCTGTATTTGGCTGGATTATAGTTTTTGAAAGTTGAAAAGCTATGTGGCTCACAGCGCGCATGAATCTTTTTTGGTGTGACATTACGGCTGTATTTGGCTGGATTATAGTTTTTGAAAGTTGAAAAGCTATGTGGCTCACAGCGCGCATGAATCTTTTTTGGCGTGACATTACGGCTGTATTTGGCTGGATTATAGTTTTTGAAAGTTGAAAAGCTATGTGGCTCACAGCGCGCATGAATCTTTTTTGGTGTGACATTACGGCTGTATTTGGCTGGATTATAGTTTTTGAAAGTTGAAAAGCTATGTGGCTCACAGCGCGCATGAATCTTTTTTGGTGTGACATTACGGCTGTATTTGGCTGGATTATAGTTTTTGAAAGTTGAAAAGCTATGTGGCTCACAGCGCGCATGAATCTTTTTTGGCGTGACATTACGGCTGTATTTGGCTGGATTATAGTTTTTGAAAGTTGAAAAGCTATGTGGCTCACAGCGCGCATGAATCTTTTTTGGTGTGACATTACGGCTGTATTTGGCTGGATTATAGTTTTTGAAAGTTGAAAAGCTATGTGGCTCACAGCGCGCATGAATCTTTTTTGGTGTGACATTACGGCTGTATTTGGCTGGATTATAGTTTTTGAAAGTTGAAAAGCTATGTGGCTCACAGCGCGCATGAATTACCAGAGAACACTTTTACAGAAAAATTATCCCTGCCGACCATATTACACTTGATCTTCAACCTCAAGATAAAAACACTATGTGGTTGAAACAATCAGACTTCCTTCTACACAATGAAGAATTGTACACTATACATACATCAAGCGAATCGTCGAAATTAACGGACAATGCAAGTACTTTAAAACCAGTTGTCGATGTAACAAGGTTTTCTTTAACGACCAAGCTTTTGCGCGCAACCGTTCGGGTTTTTCGGATTGAAACCATTGCTTCTTCTAAGATTTGCCGCGATTCTTATATCGAAGACCTTAATAAAGCAAGTGAATACCTGCACAAATTATCCCAACAGCATTTTTTTAAAAAAGATCGCAGTAATGTACAAATCGGTAACAAAGACAGCGACCGAGTAACAAACACTTAAATGCCTTATACTGGTGAAGCCTTTTGTAACTAGGTCAGCCTGCAAGCTGAACGAAAACACTAGTCTCAAGTGTTCAACCTGCGCTCAAGTAAAACAAAAACTAAAACCACCTGGAGCAGGCTGGGCACTGCGAACATCTGCCAATTGTCAATATCAGGTCAAATTGGAACCAGCAAGATTCTCCGTTGGGATCTGGCGATATCTTCTGGCTACCTGATGCATGGACCCCACGTGGAGTATGGCTGATTGGGCACGTCACAATGGTCCTGTTATATGATTTAAAATCGTCTTTTTTTTCAAATTGACCTTGAGCATGCAGAAATGACTTGCATCTTTTTCTTCTAAGCTCTTCTGAATAGTCAAAAGCCCTTTCTATCTCGCTGAACTTGAAATCCCTTTGAGCCCCATTTCTGAAAGATTTTCGAAGTGATGCTGTTGAGTTTATCCAATTTGACGTGTATTTTCTCGCACCTATTGTTCTGGGAAAACACACCCAAACCCATAATTCCTTCTCATTACATTTTCGGTTGACTAATTTTAGATTCTTACGAAGCTGATTGAGTGCTTGGATTGATAGCTAACCGATGGAGTGGACGTTTTCGAATCTCTCGCCTGGCTTCATAGTGAATGGAGCAGCACCGTTACTCATCAGAATAGAGTGACTGTGGATGTAGTTGAAGGGGAATCTGCCGTAGCCGTAGTTCACCCGCTCCCACCCGTTGTCAGCATGAATCTTCTGCAGTGCAGCGTAGCAGTGGTAGGACACACTCGCCTCATACAAACCCGAGAACACCGCACTTGCCACTATGGCTCCCACGCCTGGCTTCTCCTACACAAACCAGTGACACCGAGTTCGGATGTGAATCAGAGTATCTGGACACTGAACTTATCGCGAATAATCATCGCAGATATTCTAGAAGCAATAGAGATTTTAATCGACGTTTTTTTCAGGTTTTAAGTGCCTTAAGAGTAAGTTATTAACCAAACACTTAAGAGTTGACACACTAGTTAGAGACCAAGCTTCACTATTTTAATCATGAACTTTTGTTCCAAAAAACTTCGATCTCACATCTCGACCCGCTTAGACTACACTTTGAAAACTCTTAATTAAATTTCACTTTTTTTAACAAAAACTTTTGGCCCAAAAAAAAGCTTCGGAAGGGGAATTGTTAAGTAGATCCGACAAATTTACTTAACCAGACGTATTGAATCAGCGCCAAGCCCTGGATGTTCCGACTGCATTTTAGGGCCTTTGGAGTAGTCTTAGTGTTGGCTTCACAGAATCGTATTAAATTTTTTAAATAAATATACAACTTTGAAAACTTTTAGATTGTTTTTAAGTCATCCTCATAATGAAACTGTGCAAGTGCGTTTCAACTAAGCGGGTGCGAGGGGGTTTTTGTCCTGAGGTTGCAAACTCACCCCTGGATGTTGGAGAGGCACTTCACCCCTCTCAAGCAGTGGTGGCTGTTTGGCTCGCGTTGGAATCACTGGGCCCATATACTGAGCCACGTATGGTATACTATGCCTTCGGGCAGCAGGACCTGTTCCCGCCATCATAAAATCCCCGAATACCAGGTCATATTTGGTTGTAGATTGTTCCAGAAACTCACTCAGTTCCTTGTACAGGTTGATGATTCCCTTCTCTCGGAAGTAATCATCCATCAGTTCTACGGCCTTGAACATGTCGGAAGGCACTTGGACGTCGGGAACCACCACTCGTTCGTGCACCTCAAACGCACCTGGCATCAGCTGCTGGACCATGTCTGGACAAGAGTCGGTCGTGAACACAGTCACTCTGTGGCCCCTCTTAACCATCGCCCGGAACATTGCTGGGAACAAAACTTAGGATTGCTGAATTTTGATCAGCTGTGATCAAAATAACCAGTTTGGGGGTTTGAGGAAAGCCAAATATTTATCTATATTGTTGTAGTTTTCTTCTACAGCTTTTAAAAATAGACTTCCACTATTTGCACTGAAAATGCAAGAGAGCAGCAGTTCAGAGACTGAGTCCCTTCTAATTTCTACTAAAACTAAACAAAGAATGAATCGCCAGAATAATTGCTACCAACTAATCGTATCTTTCATCCGTTTTAAATAGTGAGCAGTGTGTCCAGTAGCGGATTTAGGCGGGTGGAGGGCGGGAGGCAGACGCTTTTTCCTCAGGGATTCGACCCCCTGCCGACCCAAAGGGTCTCCCTTTGAACTATTTTGAGATATCCTTTTTTGGTGACGGACCCAAAAATTTTTCTATCGTGCGCCAACAAAAAAAACGCTTATTTTTTGGTCAACATTTTCCAAAAAGTGTCCAAAATGAGTTAGGACCGAGTTGGTTTAACTCATAGAGTAATTTCGGATAGGGTACACCGTCTGCTCGTCACGCTATCTTATTTTCGGCCGGATAGATTCGTGCAACTTCTTAGTCTAATACCGATCCTAATCTTACTCTTATACTATCTAGTCTCAGGTTGTTTAACTAGTCTCTGCTAGGCTCAATAGATCTAGGGTATACTGGTTTATTGCGGCAGCTGAAGTGCTCGGGAGAGTCCAACTAATTTCTAAGTTAAATTCAAATCTCTCTGGTGCTGAAATTACAAGTAACTTCAGCACTTACAAATAAGTGGGTTGTTAGTTAGATGGATCATGATTGGTTAATATTAAATACTTTACATTGGTAAAATATCTAAATTATCCAATCATAAAATGTAGTCTAGATCAGGTTCCACCCATCCGGGTTTTACAGAGTTTTTTAGTATAGTTCTTCTGCAATTCGAAGGATGGATGATGGACGTTGGTGTTTGGCGAACATCTTATTTCTTCTGTTTCCTCTTTGTTAAAGAAGTTCCAGGAAGCTGGAGTTAGAGACATAAGACGTTGTGTCTTCTAGTGACAACGACTAAGTCTTTGCAACAAACTCAAATCTGATTTCAGAATGGTTTGCTATGTCAGGTTTTTCTGTTCTGCGTGGAGAACTTCTTTTGTGTCTGATCTAATTTGGGAATGGCGTGGAGATTGTGCGTGGAGGGGATGCCTGGTTACTCGGATCTGTACGTATACTTGAACATCGAGGTGGTCATTGGTCTAGTTCAATGAAGTCCTTTTCTGCGAAGTCAAGTCGTACTCTAAATCCTTTGAGTTGTGATTGTGAGTGGCATATCGATTGTGGTTGGCCATTCTCTCTCGAGCGTAGTGGGGTCGTTTTGTCTTTAGATGTTCGTCCTTGGTGTTGTATTCTGATCTATGTATTGCATAATGTAATTTACATTTTATAAAACATTTATTAGTTTAGTATTTTTTAATTATGATTTTAGTTAGTTGTTTTCACAAAAGCTTTTTGTTTTAGTTCGGTTATTTTGAAGAGTTACTCACACTTGACTAGCTCTTATTAAAAATAGAGGTGTGGTCACAAAGCGTGGATGTAGCGCGGTGGGTTAGGCCGGCTATAGAGCATGCTCAGGACGTCCTTCCTGGTGGGTTAGGCCAGGAGTGGGAGTATGATTTCATGCGGTTTTTGTGAGGGGTCCTGTTATGTGACAACGTTTTATGTTGGGTTTGTTGTGGTTTTTCTTATGTCTTGTTGGTTATGTCCTTTTTTCAAAAAGCAAATTGTTCGTGGTATGGGTTTGTCTTTCGACTTTTTTGTGTTTTATTATTTCTTTCTTAGACTTTATAATAGTCTTCAAAAGAATAAATTATCCAGTTTTAAACTGGGTTAATTCGGTTTGGGTACCGTTGGTTTCCTTTTCTTAGTCATGCTGTTATGCTTTGTTTTGTGGTATTTAGTAAGCTGCGTTGGTTAGTTTTGTTTAGTATATGATTCCTTTCCAACCGGGTTAAAGGAAGGTTTGAAACATGTTATTATATGTTAGAGTTGTTGAGTGTGAAAACTTGAAACTGAAATTCATTATTTTAAACAATTCTTCGTGGGCGAGCTGTGCGAGTGTGGATAGAATTTCTGTGCGAATGAATGAGAATATCAAAAGGTTAGTACTGCAATTGCATTTTATTAATTTACTGCATAGAATTTGGAAATTTACTGCTAGTTATGGGGGAATTTTAAGTTACAAATTTTCATCATAATTAGATTTACTGCTTGTGGGGGAATTTTTAGAAATGAATTTACTGCATTGGTATTAAATTTATAAATTTATAAGTGTAAGAGATTAATAGAATTGTTGAAATCTGTTTGATGAAATTTGCGATCTTTATTTGTTTTTTGTGGTTTTTGTAGGTGATCGTCGGATGAAGGCTAAAAATTTAAGGAAAACATGGATAAAGTATGGTGAGTTTTTTAATATTTTAATTAGTTAGTAATATTCATTTAATTCATACTTACCTGTTAGTCGTCGGGGAAAAAACCGTGGGGGAAGATGTCGTGAATTAGTTCTGAAGTTGTTAGTAGTTTAGCTAAGATGCGGATGATATTTTTAGTCTGAAGCAGTGGCCAAAGCAATTGAAGTGCCTTAATAGTGGTTAGTTCTTCAGTGCCAACTGCAAACTCATAAGGTGTGTTTTGGATTAGATTATATAATTTGTGATTGAATTTAGTGTTGTGGATGAATTCTAAAATTGGGATTTCTATAGGTTGTACAAACTCGTGCGGGATAAGGAAGGGTCGGGATTCTTCGGCGTTGAAGGTCTTGGTGATGGGACAGAAGATGTACATTTGGGTTATGGGATCATAATTGCGAAAAATACCATGAAGGTTAGTATCTTTAATGCAATATGTGAAATTTAGGAAAAATGGTGAAGTGTATTTGGAATTAATGAATTGAAAACGATGGTGTGGTTGTCTAGAGGGTGTGTGTAGGTCAAAGTGATTTTGGATGAAGCGATAATAACTATATGTGTGGGTTTGTTTAGTGCGCAACATAATATCGTGTGAGCAGTGTAAATCTCTTTCGTGTGGTGCAAGGAAATGAAAGGTTAGTGAAAATATTTGGAAGCGTTCTTTAAAACTTTCGTATGCTTGTGTGTCTGTTAGTGCTTCTGAAATAATGTGATCAAACTTTCGGTCGAAGATGTTTAGTGTAAATATATATGGTGTCTTGATGAAAAATTTCTCGGTAATTTGTGGATTAGCGAAGCGATCGTCGTCTAAGAATTGATCTTGGTTAGCTCTGATGATGTTGTGATCATAGTATTCGAGTGTATATTCGTTAGCTCTAGGTGCAGTGTGTGTTTTTAGTGATTTTTTATATCCAACGTAAGTAAATTGTCTAGCGGTTAGTGGTGTAGTGAGTCGATATAGCATGTCCGTATTTCGCTCTATATCGATGTAAGTGTTAGATAAAGGTAAGCAAAGAGGGTTAGTAAAATGATAATATGAGGTCCAAGAGAGAGTGGGCATTAAAACGTATTCATCTACAAAGTTGCGTGTTTCGTTAGTGTCGTGGGGGGTGTTTAAGGTGTATTGTGGGAATGAGGGTAAGGTGATGGCTAAAAATTCTTTTGTGTTAGTATGCTTGGGGTGGTTGATGTATTCACGGGCTGTTCCTGGTTTTGCTGGGAAAGGATGGTTGGGGAACTTTCTTTTAAAAGTGCGGTAAGCTCTATTAGTGTTGAGTGAAGATTCAGTTGATGTGGATGATGGTGCTAATGATTCAGTATAATTTGAAGAGGGTGTAGGGGTAGGGGGGTTGGATGAATTTATTGTGGAGGAGATTTGGTTTATTGTTGGGGTATTAAGGTGGTAGGGTTGTTGTTGAAGGGTAATAAAATTATCTAGCTCTGGGGAGATTCGGGGGGTGTCTGGAGAATGAGATGATTGGTCAGAATGGTATGAGGAGTAGGTTGGGGTAACTTGGGAAGCATAAGAGGGTGTGGGAGTGATTGGGTCAGGGTTATTGGATAATATGGGTTGAAAAGGGGGTTGAGAAAAATTAGAAGAGTTATTAAAATTATTGGATGGGGATGGTTCTGAGTCGGCAAATTCATCGGGGGTTTCAATATTCGGGTTATTGAGTTGTGAGATGGAATATAAAACTGAGATGTGTGAATTAGTGTCGGAATTCATGCCTGATGTTACATTACTAGATGGAAAATCGGGTGGCGGAAAAGCAAAAAGTGGTATTATTGGGATTGGAGAGGTAAGATTGGTTGGGTGGGAATTTGATCGGTGTAGTGATCCAAGTTGGCGGCTCATCGTGGGCTAAAAAAATGATTATTTCGAGACTGAAAAGCGGTGGTATGGGGTTGTTCAATAATTTGTTCATAAGTATTATCATTTTGTGACTGGTGTGTCATTATATGTTGGATGGGACTTTGTGATGTGGTGAGTCGAAAATTTGGATTATGCGTGATGGCTAAATTTCGAAAATTTCGTGGGACTAGGGATAGTGGATGGTTATTTGGTAGGGGTGGTAATTGTGGTGCCGTTGGCGTTATGTCTACATTGTTATGTTCTTCGTCGTATGTATTTTGTCGTGTTGCTATTTTTGTGTTGTATTCTTTTATTTGTGCGTCTAAAAGAATTTTGTTTATAGATGTAGAAAAGATTCCAAAAAATCCTGCAAAGAGTATGCGTGCTACGCTTGCTTGTCTGTTTACTTGTGTGTGTAGAGCACATGTGTTGTAGATTCCTTTTAAAAGTGAGAAAAGAAATCCAATAAAGTTAAACATTGCGTATAAAATAGTCAATTTTTCTAAGATGTAGTAGGGCCATCCTAGAAAATCGAGGATCTCATTTTTGAGTGTAACAAAGCTAAAAATGTTAATTGGTGATATATCTTGGGGACGGTATTTTTCACCGTTTAGATATATATAATCTTTAATGTCTTTAAAATATCCGCTATAGTCTTGCGTGTAGATATCGGCAAATCCTGCGGTTTCTGCAAGTTTGCGTAAATTTTGGTCTATTGATTGTCTTTGTATAGTGTCCATTTGTGTTAATAATTCTTGGAATTGTTGTGTTCTAATGTGATGTTGAATATCTGATTTTGAATAGATTCCTATTGATTGTAAGTCTATATTTGGGTTTCGAGCAATAGCGCGAATGCTTTCTGGTGAAAATTTTTTGAGTGATTGCATTAATGTGGGATATGGAGTGAGAAGATAATATTTATTTTCATCAGGGTTTAGTTGTACTACATTGTGGCTGTTTTCTGATCCACATGGGACTGCGGTATCCCAGAAATAGGTTCTTCGTGAAAGTGTATCCACGAAATGTACTTTATTCTTATAAAAGATAGGGATTCTTTTATAACATCGTTTATCTTCAAAAACGTATAGTGGTGATACTTTTTTAGTACAAGTATAAAACCATAAGATGTTTCCTTCATAGTCTAAAAAATTTGATCTATTTCCAGATAATAAGTATCCTGCATAGGGTATTTTTAATACTGCTAGTGCAAGTGATTGTAATATTTGTGTTCGTTCTAATTCGCATAGTTGGTGTAGTGTTTCTAATTCGGAGAGTGACATTTCTTGAAAAATTCGGCTAATTGTATAATCTAGTTTCATATCTAAATGAATATCATAGTGGATATTACCGAAATATGTAGTATTCATTAGTGATAATTCTTGTAAGCGTGTGCTTCTGGTGTCATGGGGTTTTAGATGTCCACCAGGTTGTCCGTTGCTTTTTTCAAAATTAACTGGTATATAGGATGTTCCTTCGTTTGGAGGATGACCTGTGGCATATGGGTCGATTTTTACTTTTCCAGTGGTCATGTCGAATCCTTTTTCGTATTCAACTAATATTTCAGAGTATTGTGTTCTGTGAAGTGGATTCCTGTATTTACATGCAAGTTCTGTTTCTTGATATATTTGAAAACGTGTCAATTTATTTTCTATATTGTCTATGTTTCTAAAATTAGAACTTAGTTTTCGTGATGGATGGACTTGTTCATATGGAATTGATTGTATAAAATATTTTTCGTGAAATTTTATCATACGAGCGTGTATTTTTGCTACTTGAAATGTTGTACATGTATCTTCGGGGAACCAAACAATGGTTGCTTGTGTTCTCGTTGTAGGGTCGCAATAACCTTGATCATTTTTACAAGGTAATCGGATTCCTTGATAGATCATTGTATTATCTGATAAATCTCGTGTTAGTTGTATTTTTTCGAGTTGTATTTTCCAATCGAAAAACATTATTTCTTGGTATCCTTTATTTTTTGTGTCTGCTTTGCAGTTTGATGGGTCATTTATACCAATGTGTGGTATCCAATGTTTATCATGTAGGTCATAGGTTAATCGTCCGTGTGCGCCGTTATATGGGTATTTTTCGTCTAGTTTTATATGTCCTTGGTGTCTTTCAAGTTGTGATTGATGTACAGAGTCTGAAAAAACTTGAAAATTAACTAACTTTCTTGCGGAGTTTTTGTTTTGTGTGATGTTTAGTCTAAGTAATTCATTTTTACAATCGTCGGGATTGAGATGTAAAAGACGTTCTATATTACTCTGATAGAATGATTCATGGTCAAGTCGGTTTTTGTTTCCGTTCGAGACTTGTGAACAATGTACTTTCTTTTCGGAAAATGTTGCTGTGAATTTATAACCTGTAACTGTTGTTGCTCGGGCTTTTGAATAGAGTGTTGCTATTACATCTGTGGTTTCTATAGCTTGTGGTTCTGTTTCACATTGTGATACTTGATTTATTGCATATTTATGTAGTGTTTTTTGTTCATTTTCTTCACAATCGTAATGTGTTACTAATAAATCTTGTGGTCCTGTACGAGGAGAAGGGTTTATGTTTTGATTTGAGATTACTAGAAAAAGGAGTTGGAGAAAAATTAATAATTTTAGAATATACATGTGTATGATAATCCTGAGTATGGATCATAAAATGTAATGTAGCCAATTGTGTTTTTGGTATATCTGTCGTATTTGTATATTACTTCAGTAGTTATAAACGGTGGTGGTAGTGATTGAGCTGTTATGTTAGGTGGATTTAATGGGTAGGGATGTTGGGTAATATCATTTAACTTAACTGTGATTTCAAACTTTAATTGTAAACTGTTTTGTTGGAGTATTTGAATATTGTGATCACGGATATCGTTGTGAATATCTTGGCGATATTGTAATCTATTAAGTGCCCAGTTATGAAGGCGGTTACTTTCTTGATGTTGTCCAAATAATGGTGGAGGTGCTGTAAATGTATTCCAATCTAATCTTAAAGGAATATTTATTGATGATTGTTCTCGATATCTGGCGCGAGATTATTTGGAAAATTTAAGTTAAAAGGTGGTGGTGAAATCTGGCTTATTGATGGTGTTGATGGTAGTGATAATGTTTCTGGTAGTGATGAGGATGTTGTTGTATCCGTAGAAATATCTATTGGTTTATTGATTAAATTTAATTCACCTTGTGTAAATGAATGTGTTGTCCAATATGGTAGTCGTGATGCCTGGTTTGGGGGGTTAAAGGGATTTTCACGTATTTGTTCAGATGTTGGTGTTGAACCTAAGTAATCTGATGGTAGGCTTGAGGTGCTACGTTGTGAAAGAAGCGTAGGGGTTTCTGGTAATATACCAATGGGGTTTTCTGGAGTGTTTTGTGATGGGGATTGAGGTATATCAAAATGAACTCGGGGAGTTTGAAAATTTCTGTTTCTTCGAGGATGTATTATTTGTCTATTTATTTCGACTGTATTTTGGTTTTGACTAGGATTTCTTATTCTACTTAGTTCTTGTGGTAGTGTTGGGTATAGGTTATATGTTGGTTCGCTTAGAGGTGCTTGTCGTTGAACTGGTTCTAGTGGTTCTGATAAACGAGCATGTCGTTCTTCAAAAGTGTATGGATTGTCTTGAAAAGAAATTCGTGTAGATGTTTGAGGATTTTGAGTAGTTGATGGTGGTGTTAGGTTATCTTGGGATGATGTCGGTGAAGACTGATTCTGTGACTGTTGGGTAGCAATTTTTGATGGATTTTTGAATTGTTACTTTAGTGGGAAGGTTTATGTTTATTATAATATTCTTCTAAAAAAAGAATTAGGAGGATTGTTGCTAGGGCAAATGTGAAGATTGCTTTCTTTATACCTTTACATATGGTCAAAATGAGGGATGATAAAAATGTTATGAAAATTACAAACAATAAAAAAATATCAGTTCTACTGAAAATTGTTCGTATCATTTAGACAAGTTGTATAAATCGTACCTGTGGATATAATCAAGGGTTTTGGAAAGTTGGAGGAATAGTTCGAGAATAGTGTAGAAAATTAAAAAAATGTTACAAAAAATGATTAGGATTATTAGAAAAGATTCAAGTATATCAAAAAGAAATATTATAAAGGTTTCAAGTATTGTAAAAAAATGTTTAAGATTTATGAGTATTTGAGTAACTGATTGAGAGAAGAGCATTTAAGAAATGATCTCTTGGTCGAATATTTTTTGCTGTTTGAGGCGATTTTCTAGTGTGGTCGGATTATTTATTAGTTTTTTGACAAGTGGGTTGAGTTTTGTAAAAAATTGTTGGGGGCAATTTTTATGGTGATCGGGAGGTCGTCTTTTTCTTTATTTTTGTTTGTCAAATGATCCGGGGTATGGTGAGATTTTTATACTTTAGGCTAATTAAAATGTTCATTTTGTTGCTTTAGGCTAAGTTAACAAATTTGTTTTGGGGGTATTCGTGGTCTGAGTTGGGGAAATATTGTTGATCTTTGGGTTATTAGATAAGGGAGGGGTACGGTATTATGGTGATATTTATTTTAGTTGTCAAGTTGGAGTGGTTTGCTTATTTTTGACCTGGAGGTCGTAAAGTTATAGTTATAGATGTGCCTGGAGTTCTATATTATTCGTCTAATTGGTCTTAGTTTGAGTTAGAGAAAGTGACGGATTGGATGAATCCTATTGGTCTATTTTGAACTAGAATTATTGCGTACTTGTCAGCATGTTATTTTGAAAAATGTAAATGAAAAATGTTTCGGAGGTTTCAAGATAGTGAAGTATAATGTTAAAATTACTTTTGAAATTCCACTTTCTTTAAAATTTTAGATTGGGGGATGAATATTTTATAGTTTTTACGTGGTTGATTTCGGAGTCTTGTTGTTTTTCGATTTTCTGATTTGTCGATTTGTTCTTGGGGTATTATTTTTTCGGTCATTTTTCTATTTTTTCTTTGTTTTGGGGATTCTTTATGGTTTTGTGTATTGTTTTTGGTGGCGGTTGGTTTTGTGTTTTGATTTTCGGTGGGGTTATCATTTTGTTCTGTGTCTGTCAGATGTGGTTCATTTTGAATGATTTTTAATCCTGTGAAAGAATATAATTGAGTTAATTCGCGGAGTGCGTATTCTTTTGGGTAATAAGGTAATAGGTTGTTTCGATGTTGAACGATTTCTTTTTTGTTTGAGTCGGTAATTTTATATGTGACATCAGTGGGTTTTGCAATTATTTGGTATGGTCCTTTTCGAAGGGGTTGTAATTTTTTAGAAATTCCTTTTTGAGTATTAAAATTAGGTATTAAAACAAATGTTCCAATTTTTAATTCGGAGGCTGGTGTAAAACGTGAATTGATTTGTTCATTAATGTTTTGTCTTTGTAATAACTTTTTTGTTATTTTTTGATAAATTTCATTGTGTTTTTTATCTCTATTTAGAATCCATTCGGTGTGTGTACCGGAGGCTAGTTTAAGAATTTGTGGGCGATGAAAATGATCTTCATCGTGTGTATGTAAAGGTAGGTTATAACAAAGTGAGTCTTTATTTGGTTGACAATAACCTTGTGCGTTTTTATGAGAATTTGCTGTAAACATTATTGGCTTGCGTGGCTTTTGGTTAAAAACCATTTCGTATGGTTACATTCCTAAAGTTGTCGTAATTTGTGAATTATACGCTAAGGGAAATAATTTTACATCTGCTGACCATTCGGTATATTTTGTATCATTTCCGTTGATGATACATCTAAGATATTCTTGTAATGAACGGTTCATACCTTCGACTAAGCCGTTTGTCCAAGGTGCATGAGATGTACGTGGTTTGTGTTTAATGTTATATAAATGACATAGTGTGATAATTTCATTATTTATGAATTCTGTACCGTTGTCTGTAACTAAAATTTCTGGTAGTCCGAATTTTGCTATCCAGTGTTCATAGAGTGTTGTGTAAGCGTAATAAGCGTTACAATGTGGTACTGGGTTAAGTGCTACATAATGTGTAAATGCGTCAACAATTACCATAATGTAGGAGTTTCCTTCGGATGAGGGTGAAATTGGTCCTTTGGTATCAAATGAGATACGATGGTTAAAGTACAAACTTTGTCCTTTAAAATCTTGTTTTTGTGCTATTTGTTTTTGATTTGGGTAAGGTTTATTTAGTTGACATACTATACAGTCATTGCATAGTACTTTTATCCAAATTGGTGCATTTGGGAAATAAAAATTTTGTATAAAATTTGAATATGTTTTTTCTGATCCAGAGTGTCCTTTAATATTTTGTGTATGTGAAATATTAAAAGCTATAAGAATCATACTTAAAGGGAGACAGGGAACTGTAGATTCATTCAGGTTATACTCTAAAAGGTCTGTATTTTCGTTAATTGTTGTGTTGTTAAATTTGCGAAAGTATCGGAGGAGTGTTTTGTTTCCTAGAATGGTTGAATCTGCCTTGACAGGTTTAGTTTTATATTTGTGCCATGATTTTAGTTGTCTAATTATCGGGTCAAGATTTTGATATTGTTTCAGTGTTGAAATTGTAATCGTTTCTGTTGGAGGGAGAAAAATGTTTTCAATTTCGAATTTAGATAAGGGTATTGTATCAAGTGGGTCGTGAAGGTCAAAAACTTGATTTATTGTGTATTTTGAATCATTTGTTTGTGGTCCTGATAAATTTATTTTATCAGTTAAATCTTCTTTTTCAATTAGTGGAAAATGGTCTTTTTTAGGCGGGTGTTGTTTTGTTCGTTTTTGTTGGGTGTTATTTTTTATCCATTGAGAATATGGGATTGGTTTGAAAGTTGATGTTCCAAGTAAATCAACTTCATAATGATTATTTTGACAATCTAAATAAAGTGGGAAATGTTGTAAACTATTTATTTGTGATTGTTCAATATCAGTTTTTACTGCATATTTGCATTCCAATCGGGGTGATGTTTCGTTTTCTGCAAGGTAGAATTTTATGTTTTTGGGTATTTCAACTGTTGTTTTTCGTGTAAGTAATTCAGGTGGTGTATTTCGACTTAATGTGTCTGGTAATGCAAGATTTTTTCCTGCAGTCCAAACTATATGTAAGTTTGGAAATTTCATTAGAATTAGTTGAAATCTGTAAACTCGGTGGTTTGGGTTAGATTTTTGTGTAAAGAGAAAGATGATTGGTTTATGGTCTGTGAATAAAACTGTTGGATGTTTTGATCCAAGTATCAGAAATTCATATTCTGTCAGTGTATATATTATGGCTGTACATTCTCTCATTAGAGTTGAGAGTCGTAGCTCTGCTTGAGTGAATAATCGAGAAATTGCTGATATGAGGTTCATTTTATTTGTACCATTATGTGATTGTAATAGTGCTGCACCGATGCCAAAGTTCGAAGCATCGCACATTGCATAAAATGGTTGATTTGAATCTGGAATTGTGTTTGAAATTTGTTCAGTTAAAAGTTTCTTTATTTCTTCAAATCGTGTTTGATGTTCTGTGTTCCATTCAAAATTATTTTGTTGTCTAAGGATGTTATAAAATGGTCGTAGATATAATTGCATTTTATAAACATATTTACTTAAAAAGTTTAACATTCCAAGAAATTCTTGGATTTTCTTTTTATTTGTTGGTGGTTGAAGTTTTTGAATAGCGTCAATGCGTGATTTCAATGGAGTGATTGTTTTTCTTTCTATATTATGTCCTAAGAATTTAACTCTTGTCAAAAAGAAGTGTGATTTATTGGGGGCGGCCTTCAGATTTTCGTTCTGAAGTATTTGGTGATATTTTTCTAAAACATTGAACATCTCGTCTTTTGTTTGTGATTGCATAAAAACATCGTCTAAATAGGTGATTGCGTTTTTCTTGAGTATTAGTGGTCTAAAAATTTTGCTCATAAAAGCTGAAAATGCTGCTGGTCCTATGGATATTCCATAGAATAAGCGGTTGAATTCATATTGTTGGTTTCCTATAACAAATTGTGTTAAACGTCGTGATTGTTCATCTAGTGGCATTTGATTGTATGCACTATTCATATCGGCGGTTGTAAAGTATTTGCCGTTTATTTTTGTTAAAATAACTTGTATTGGTTCAATGGGCCAATTACATTTTGATTCATCTATAAGTGAATTGAGGTATCTAGCATCGAGAACGATTTTTAATGATTCTCCTTTAGCTAGAATGATAACAGGGTTGATAAATGTGTTGCCTTTTGGTTGTTCTTCTTTGTTTACTGGTGATATAATGTTGTATTGTTCTAAAATATCGAGCAATCTGTTCACTTTATCATGTAAGTGAATTGGTACTTTACTTGCTCTCTGTTTTTTGAAAACTGCGTCTGGTTTTAACGGGAGATGTAGTGATGAACTGATTTTTCCAACATCGAATTTTGATGTTGCATAGACTGATGAATATTTAATTAGCTGTTTGGCTAATTTTTCGAATTCGTCTTGTGTTATTTGTGAATGTTGGAAATTAAACATTGTTAAAAATTTTTGTTGGTCCTCTGTGTAGTTACTTATGTTGAATGTAGGTTTGAAATATGGAGTTTTTGTGAAATAATCCGTATTTCTGTTTTCGTTACTTATTATATTATTTATAGATAATTCTTCATTAAGAATTGTAGATTGGCAAATATCTAGTAATTGGAGTATATTATTTACGCGATAGGCTTTTTCGTTTATTGGTGATATTGTAGCGTTGGTTTCACAATATCCTAAAAGTCCTAAAGGTAATGTTACTTGGTAAGGTGTGTTGTTATAGACATGTAAGGAAATGATATCTGAATTCGAATTTTTTAAATATTTTATGGATGAGATTGTGATTTTGAAAAATTTGTGAATAGGTTTGAATTCAAATTCTGACATATAAAATTTTTGTTTGTTTTGTTCTTTATCATATTGGTGAACTTGTTTGATTGAAAAATTATAGATATTTCCTGATAGTGGTTTCAAGTGTTTTCTTTGTTGGTTAAATATCGGGTAGAATTTTGAAAAGAATGGTGGTTGTTTATTTAATCTTTGAAAAAATGTTAAGGATGTTTCTTTTGTTTTTGTATATTTATCTTTGATTAATATTTTACTATTTAGTATGTTAATTGTTGGTATATACTTCGAAATAAATGGTATTCCAATGATATTATATTTAATGTCAGTGATATGGAATATTTGTTTAGTTGGCTTATTTAAAATTTTGCTTTGTTCCATTGTTCTGGTGGGGAGGAGAAATAATTGGATTTTTCCGTAGTTTATCAATGTTGATCCTTGTGCTGTTGCTAACTTACTGGAGGTTTCAAGAGGTGTTAGCTTTGGGTGTAAAGTTTTTATTTCATTCCATGTGGGGATGTTTATTATGTTTGATTCTGCTCCTGAATCAATTAAAAAATCTATTTCAAGGTCTGGTGGTTGAAATTCTTTATTTTTTGGGCTTTCTAAGAGAAATGGTATTGTCCAAATTTTTTCTTTGGGTTGTTCTTTTTGTATATTTTGATAAATGTGGTTTGTATTCAAGCATTTTGTTTTGGTATTTTTATTGGTTTGATTTGTAGTGTTAATCTCATTTGTTTCTTGCGTCGTTGGTGTGGAATTTATGGGTGTAGTGTAATAATTTTGAAGAAATTCTGATTGATTTTCATATATGTGTGATGAAAAGGGTTGTTCATATATGACAGATTCATAGTCATTTTCGACTTTTATCATATTGATAGAAAGAGTGTTTTCAATATCACTTTCTGAATCTGATGATGTACAGTTTATTTGATTGAGTTGTAACGTATCAGTTACTGTGTCATCAATACCTGGAGGGTCTGATGTTGTTTCTGCGTTAGATTGTACTTGATTGATTTGTCTTTGGTGTTTAGGTGTACTACTTCTGTGGCGATTATTAGAATTATTATAGTTATTATTATTCCGGTGTGGTGATTGGGAATAATTTCTATAACGATTATTATAACTTGAGTGTCGATTTTGTGAATTATTTCGCGATCTGTTTTGGTAATTATTGTTTGGTCTGTTATAGTTCGATCTATTATATGAGTTATTCCTTGATTGATTGTTCGGGTAATTCTGGTTTCGGTTGTTTGAATAACTTCCATTTCGATTATAGGAGTAGTTTCTATTCCTATTGTATGATGAATTTCGTGATTGGTTGTTTGGATAGTAGTTATTTCTTGATTGGGAATTAGATCTAGAAACAAATCGTTGTGTATTTGAATTTGATCTGGAGTAGTTATTTCGACTATTTGGTCTATTGTAGTGATTTTGTGATGAATTATTCGTGTTTCTTCGTTCTGGTGATCTTCCTCTATAACTTGAGTTATATGGTGATTGATTTCTTGTATAATTTGTATTGTTCGGGAGTGGTTTTCCTGAACTGTTGTTGCTGTAGACTGTTTTGTTCGGTAGATTTTGATCTTTTTTCATGTATTGATAGAATGATTTATTTGGTTCTTTATATTTTTGAGGTTTATTTTGATTGTCTTGCTGTTTTTGTCTACATTCGGAAATACTATGTCCGTATCGTCGGCAATAATTACACCATTTTTTAAAAGATGGTTTGCCTTTAAAGTTTGGGTTCTTTTCGTAAATATTGAGTATTTCAGTGATTTTTTCAACGAGGTCTGTCTCTGATTCCTGTATATTATTAATATTAGTGGGAGTCGTTTCAATTCTGTTAACGTATTGTAATTTCAGATTTTCCGTTTCTTCTAGTTTCATCGTGATTTCTGCTTGTTCTAATTTGTCTACTAGTTTTCGAAAATCTAAATCGGGTTCTCGAATTGAAGAAGGATGGGATGCTCTCTTTTTTATTGCTATTTTCCTTAATTGTGGTGTTAAGGTCATCATTAAGATTTCTGTCATCTTTGTGTTTTTATAGTCGTGTGTATTTAATGAATATGCTTTTCGAACTAGTGTTTCGATTCGTACTGCTATTTGCTTGATGGTTTCGTTTGGTAATCTGCGAATTTCATTACATAAAACTCTTTGTTGTTGTTTGTTTCTTTCGGAGTCAAACATTTTTGAAAATTCCTGTGTAAACCTTTTCCAGTTTGATTTTATTTCTAGAGGTAGTACTGAAAACCATTTTTGGGCTGCGCCATCTAAGGTTGTTTGTATTAACGCTGTGCGTCGATGTATCCAGTTTTGATGTAGTGGCGTATTAATTGGTTCAGGTCCAATATTTAAAATCAGGTTTGCTGTTACTGCATTTAACTAATCTTCTACAGAGTATTCAGGGTCTGTTCCTGTGAAAACCATTAAAGGTTTGTTTGATGTTATTGATGATCCACCCATAAGGTATGGATTCATTGTCATTTGTAATGATTCTGCTGCATTTGGCATTTGAGAAAAATTTGAAAGTTGGTTTCTTGTTATTTCATGTTGTTGGAGATAATATGGGAGTGGTATTTCATTTTGCATTTGTGATGCTTGATACGAGTGTGCAGTCATTGGATTTTGTTGTTGAATTGGTTGAAAAGATTGTGTATTAATTAGATTTTGTTGTTGAATTGGTTGTTGATGTTGTGCATCTATTGGTTGTGGAGAAAAATTTCTATGATTTGTACGTGTTTTCTGTATTCCTTGTCTACGATATTCTTGAGTATTTGGTGCAAATATATCTGGTTGTAAGAAATCATCATCTGAGGATAAATAATCCATTTGATAAGATGTCTGTTTTTTATTTTTATTTTGTTGAAAAAATGGGTAATTTTCACTGTGATCCTGTGGAGGATTTGTTTGGAAATTTATTGAATTAGGTTGGGTCATTGGGTTATCCCAATTTCGAGATCTTGTATATTGGTTAAAATTTCTTTGTGGTTGGTTATATGTTTTTGATGGATGTGTATAATTATAATTATGGTCTGCAAAGTTGTTTCTAGTGAATGTTTTGCGTGTTTTTGATGGTATTGTCATGGGTCTGTATGTTTGGTAATCCATATGTGAATATTTAGGAGCAACCGAAGGTTTAACGGTTGATTGTAAGGTTACCTGTGTTTGTGAAGGATTTGTATTTCTTGGTGTTGTTAAATTTGGGCGTATTGGTGAAATACTTTGTTGTGTAGTTGTTGTGTGTACAATTTCTTCATTTATGAAGTGTGATGGTGTCTGGATATCTTGTTGAGTAAGATTCCTAGTTCCATTGAGGTTTTCATTGTGTATAACTGTAGAGTTTAAACTATTATTTTGTGTATCGGGCAAAAATGTATTATAGTTTAATGGTGTTGCATCAATGGTTAATGGTATTACTTTTACATAATCTCTTATGTAAGATATCGTACTTATTGCTTGACTTGAGATTGATTGTGGGAAGCTTATAAATGCGGGATGAGACCATTCGGGATCCCAAACATAATCTGATTGTTCTGTGATAGCGGTATCATCGTTCGAGTTTTGGAGTCTAAAATTTTTTCTTGTTTGTGCAATTAAATCAATATTGTGTGTGAAATAATCTATTATGAACCATGCCAAAATTTTTTGTAGATCGTGTTTTGTATGTTGTGAAACGTCGTCTTTCGTGAAATTTTCTTTAATGATGTTTAAATAACTAGAGAGTAGTGTGATTTCATGTCGTACTCTTAAATGTTTAGATGTTTCTGTCGGTGAGACATTTGTTATTGGGATTTCGTTTTCTAATATCGAAATATAACTATATATTATTGCGAAAACTTCATTGGTGAATATGGAGTTTGCTCTTTGTGAGTTATGATATTGGATGCTTTTTATATATTCTGAAAAAACTTTTGAAAATTCTAAATCAAGATCGTCTGTTTGGATTGTATATTTTCTATTATTATGGTTTGGTGAGGTGAATTCTATGGAGTAGATTCCATACTGTTGTGTTATGTTGCATATATCTTTTAAGTAGTGATCTATGATTTGTCTTTTGATTTTTACATCTGGGAACTCTGTTTTACATGGACTGATTCCGGGTTCAAATAAATTTAATAGTAAATTTTTGCAAAATATATGCTGTCCTCTATCAGTGGTTGCATCTACTATAAAAGGAAAGATTTCATCATCATCTGGACTTTCTTCACCTGGGGTGTGCGTTGAGCTCATTTTTTCGTTCGATGACTGTTAATATGTAATTATTAATGTGTCGAATTGGTTGATTCCAATTGTATAAATGTACTGGTTTGTGTTTATACTGCTTTTTTATTCTTCTTTTTCCTCTTTTTGATGAATTTGAAGTTGTTTCTGAGTCAGAAAAATATAATTGATCGTGAAGTGGGCAATTTTTATCTATTGATTCTTTTAGTTTGTAAAGTTCGTCTAAACTGTTGGTTTCTGATTCTGAAAATGCGTTTCGATTTTTTGAAAATCTTTTTCGTGTTATTTGTCTTTGTTTCGCTATTATTTTTCTTTTTAGTGTTTGTCGTTTTGTTCGAATGTATCCAACTGTTTGTGTATGAGGTGTGATTACAAGGTCGTATTTTTTGTTATCTATTTCACAATTGTGTAAAACGATTGTTTGTTTATTTCCTAGGTTTTTAAATGACATAAGGTTTAGGATGACGGATGCAAAAGGTTGTTAAATGGTTTCTATTTTCTTAAACTGTTAGTTCTTACGATTTTTTGGTTAGCTTAACCTGGGTCTGTTTGTTCAGGGTTGGAGAGAAAAGTATATCGATTCCGAAGAATGATTTTTTACTTTCTCGTGGCTAGTATAAGTTAAGGTGTTAACTTACTTAATCTTACTTAGGGGTAGTGATTGTGTTCAAGGGTTGGAGAATAGTAAATCGATCCACAAGGTTCAGGTATAATTAGAACGCGAGTAGTTCGTTAGATACTATTTTAAACTTACTAAGTCTAAGATTTATCCTGGGTCTGGTAAGAGGGGGGTCAAGTGAAGGATGAATAACCGAAGTTCTTCACTGTTTATCCTAATTTGAATGATTAGTTTTGTTTAAAAATTTCTATTAGTCTTAGGTCTTTAGAAAGGGTTGGGTAGTGAATCGACGTTTGAGGTCGTTAGACACTAATTAAGTGGGTGGGGGAGAACAAAGTTGTTCTGTTTGATCCAAGGATAAGCCTTGATGATCAAATTTGAAATTTAATTAAGTAGAAAATGATTTAAGATCCAAGGATAAGCCTTGATGATCTGGTTTTAAAATTAAGTGAATTTAAGTGTTAATAAAATTTTAAATGTGTGTAAAGGAAAGATTTAGTGTTTTGATGATATTAGTGGGTTTATGATTGCTGTTATGTTTTAGGTGATGGAGCTGGAACAACAGGATGATTTATGATTACTAACCATTTATTGTCATGCTACTAATTTTTATTTTTATTTTTCAATAAATATTTTTCAAACATGTTTTGTATATTACTGCAGAGTTTTAGGAAAACGATCTTAGATCTTTTTATCAATCGTTATTGTATATTAATAATTTTGTTTAGCGCCTGAAATGATTTTGAAGATTAACTTCAAGGTTTTATGTTTGCAAATGAAAATCTAAATTCATTGCCAGTAGTATTCTAAATATAAAAGTTTGTTCTGGTTTTTGCCTAACTATCATATAGCTATATGGCAAGTTTCTACTTTGTCGTATGTCGTCTCTGGTTCGAGGTCTTCTTCCAATTCCGGGTAGTTCTGTTATGGTTCGGAATATTGGCTCTGATCTATTGAGTCGTAGAGACATTTCGATTAAATTATTGTCGTATAACATTTTTTAAATGTTTTTGTCTAATTTCTAATCTACTTTGGTTAATTCTAAGCTATTAAGGTCTTGTTCGAGACTTATGGTCGCACCAGATGAGTTAGGACCGAGTTGGTTTAACTCATAGAGTAATTTCGGATAGGGTACACCGTCTGCTCGTCACGCTATCTTATTTTCGGCCGGATAGATTCGTGCAACTTCTTAGTCTAATACCGATCCTAATCTTACTCTTATACTATCTAGTCTCAGGTTGTTTAACTAGTCTCTGCTAGGCTCAATAGATCTAGGGTATACTGGTTTATTGCGGCAGCTGAAGTGCTCGGGAGAGTCCAACTAATTTCTAAGTTAAATTCAAATCTCTCTGGTGCTGAAATTACAAGTAACTTCAGCACTTACAAATAAGTGGGTTGTTAGTTAGATGGATCATGATTGGTTAATATTAAATACTTTACATTGGTAAAATATCTAAATTATCCAATCATAAAATGTAGTCTAGATCAGGTTCCAAAAAGGTGCCGAAAAATTTCAAAATGTTTTTGAAAAAAGCCCCCCCCCCCTCGAGAAATTCCTAGATCTGCACCTGAGTGTGTGGTGGAAACCATTTGCACCAAGAACGAATTATCACATGAGCAGTTCTTTTATTTTTATATTTGTCCAGCCTCGAGAAGCAGAATAAAAGCAGCAAAAAGATTGCTCACACTTTTGGCTTAGGATAATGCATTTGGCATTTGGCGTTTCGGGTTTCGCGTTCACCCCCCGTATAATTGCAACCAATTAAAATGAAAGAGACGACTTGAATTGTGGTTGCGGCGCTTGAAATCATTTGACATGTGACCTGCTGAAGGGTTGAAGTGACCTCTGAGACAGAGGGTGACGAAGAGAATGTGGTGGGATGAGTGTGGCTGCTGATCATCTTCAGTTGCCGCCGCCACAGCTTCTGCTGGCTGATTCCTCTCTTCTGTTTCCTTCCACCGATCCTCAGGGACAGCAAGTGTCGCTGCACCAAAGCACAACACAACCACAACTGGTAATAGAACCGAACAAAACCACTTCTCGCAGCTCATTTTGAACAGCCTCTGTCAGCCAAATCGAACCTTATGTTTGCCACTCGGTTGGTAGTATGCAACACTTTTCATAAATCAAATTAGTTCTACAGATCTAGAACTAGTTCAAATTTGATCAATAGATGCGGCATTGCAGACTTCGCGAGTAAATATATTACATTTGGACTTTAGACAATTATTCACTTGGGCTATACGAAATAGTGAAAATGATGATTTCTGTTGAATAATCATAACAACCGATCCAGTGAGTCACCCTAAAAACTACTCTCTACTCTCGAAAGTAACGAAATATTTGTGCTCGGGGTGGGTTTTTTTCTTCAGAAAAGTTTCGACTTTTTAACTAGCCATTTTCGACGGAAATTTTCATATCATTCAAAAGGTATTGTTGTCCTTAGGTTGAAATTGAAAAGATATTTCACCTGTGATTATTTTTCGTATAGTTATGGGAGTTTAAAGATTGCCATTTTGGCCAATTTGGGACAATTGACGCGCGATATCCTGGGTTGAGCTCCATAGACCAAAAATGCTTCTCATACAATTCCGTAAACCTTAGTCTATGAAAAAATAGTAGTCTTATAAAAATTCATAAATTTTTCTAAATGTTGTCATCAAATTTCTAAAGAACTTTTTTCTTGTTTCGTTATAAAAGTCGGTGTATCGTACTAAATAAAAGTTAAACGTTGTTTACCAAAAGTATGCAAATCATACAACTTCCATCTCTGGAAACTGTATGACTCGCTTTTTTTGCTGGCAACGGCAAAACTTTTCAAGCTATTTTGAAACTGCCCCAAAAATCTGTAAGGTCTGAGAGTAAAGTCTGAGAGTCGAGTTGAGTGGGAGTAGAATTCAAGTCAGTAGTGGTTTGATTAATGCCGGGTGGTTGGTTCATGACGATAGATTTTAGATTTGCAATTGACGAAAATGGAATTAGATGACTGTTTCGTAAAGATTCAGGTCGAAGACAATGAATTTTGGAAACGCAAATTGGTCTACGATTATCAATTTGCATACCAGTTTCTGATTGGTTAATCTCGTGTGAGCATAAACCGACGCCCTCTTTCGGTAAAGAATTCAAACAATCTATTTGCATAACGCGATTTGATTGGTTGAAATTTTGAGCAAACTTTTCATCGCCCCCTTTCGGCGAGTGACGTAATGAATTGGCAATATCTTACTGCGACGAGAATTGAACACCCTCTTGCGATCGCCGACAACCTTTATCTCTCAATTTAGATGAATGATAAGAATTAATAAAAGTGAGGGCCTGATGAAAAGCCTCAATAGATTTAACAACGAAGAGTTCATCGTATTTAGAGGGCTCAGGAGCTGGAAACGTAGGATAACGAGATAAGTAATCGACGATCGCCAACGTTAGCCCAGGAAAATGATTAACCTCAAAATCAAACGGTAATAAGCGATCTGCCAAGCGAGCAAGACGAGATTGATACGACTTATTATTATAAATTTCATTTAATGCCGAAATGATAGCTTTATGATTAGTCAACACTTGAAAACGAGTACCCAACAGATAGGTACAAAAATGTTCGCATGCCCAAACAATTGCCAACAATTCCAATTCATTGGTTATATATTTAGCCTCCGCAATATTAAGAAAACGCGAATCAAAAGCAGTTGGTGCCAAACTCCCGGTTCGATTTCTTGTTCAAGGCAAGCTCCTAAGCCATTATGACTAGCGTCACATTTTACCCTTGAGCTTTTCGACGAATCAAAATGATAAAGACTAGGGATTTTTGCGATCATATTGATTATGCTATTAAAGGCATTATTCTGCTCCTCTCCCCACATGAACGACTGCTTGTTACAGGCTTTTAAAGATGCCCGAAAATGAACAGTAAGTGTATGTAACTCGGGTATAAACCTTTGTAAATGATTTAAGGTTCCCATGAACGAGCGTAGTTGTTTCAGAGTTCGCGGAGGTTTGAGTGATTGAATTGCCTCAATCTTTGATAATTTAGGAGAGTAACCATCCTCATTAATGTCTTACCCTAACCGAGTTACTTGGCTAACAGAGAATTTGCACTTACTCAGTTTCAGAGCCAAGCCTCCCACATCAAGTCTTTCCATCACCTTTTCAACCACTTCGTTATGTTCCTGGACATCTCCTTTTGTAACTATCAAAATGTCGTCGAAGCCCCTGTAAGGTACAGTCCATTGCCTTCTGGAATTCGGTAGGCATATCGGTTAAACCATAAAAACCGGTCATGAATCGGTACGTTCCCGTAGCCTCTCCACACAAAAAATTAAAATTACAATGACTACTAGTGAGCGATGACAATGGCAACTGACTGAACGCGTACTTCAAATCCAAGGACGTGAACCAAACCTTTCCAGGTACATTTCTAGTTATAATCTGCGCCGCGGAATCGATGAGTTCATGAATGTTCGGCATCTGATACTTGTTCTTCCAGATCTGAGCATTAATTGGTTCAGCATTAGGGGCAGTTTTTTTGAGCCATCCTTTTTTTGCAGTTAACACAATAGACGCTATGAAGAAATCAGTCGTACGTTTGTCCAATTTTTCAATATGACCTTGGTCCATCAGACGTTTTGTTTCGCTCGTAACTCTATGCTGAATATGGATCGGAACTTTGCGTCATTTAATTTGACGTGGTACCAGAGGGAATTTAAAGTTAGTATAAACTTTATGATGTTTAGATCGACCTAAACGACTGAAGACATGTGCGTATTTTTTCGCAAAGAAAGAACTCCAAAAATCTGATATGGGATCCGGGGAAATATTCCCCAGCGATTGAACGGATTCAGCTTTCAACTGTGTAGTAACGACTCCTAATTGCTCCTGCAGATCCAAGCCTAAAAGATTACGAGTTCTGTTTTCCGAAAGGAGGAACTGAGCGTTATCCACCTTCCAGCCGCTAGAAGAAATCGGGATTTGAATCGAACCAAGTAGACGAATGGGCTGCTTGCTGTGGTGAATGTACAAAGTATCTATAGGGTATCGTGTGATATCCCGAAACTCATTTGACGGGTTTTGTTGCAAAAGTAGGTCACAGGTACGTTTATTCAGGAACGAAACTGGGCTTCCTGTGTCAACAGTTGAATAAGAAAACTGTGACTTGAACGCAACTGAACACTGAGGATCCTGGATTTTCCTCCGCTTGACTTGAAGGTTTCGATCTATTTATCCTGACAGCGGATTCCAGTTGTAAAACCCCATATTCTGGTTCACTGTCATGCTCAACATCTATAAAATTGCAATCTATAGAGGCACTTGAAGCTTTCTCATTTTCCTGAACCAGATTCACTCGTCATTTCGACGAGTTGCAGCACTTTGCGAAATGACCACGTTTCCGACAAAGATTACATGTAACTTCCCGAGCTGGACAAGAATTTCGGTGATCCGGACTGAATGGATTACCACAGAAGTAACATGACTTATTCCCTTGGTTGCTTTGTGAGTTTTGTCGATTGTTTTGATTTTGAGGTTAATTCCGTTTTCCTCTAGACGACTGAGGAGAGAAAGTGGGTTCTTGTTTAACCTTGATAGCGTTTGAATGCTGATTATGAGGGAGTAGTTTTTAGAATTGAGCAGACGTACTTGCACCCTTTTCGCACTCAAATGCGAATTTATAAGTGTCGTCAAGATCAGCCGTAGCCTTAATAAGTTGTTGTTGAACATCTAGATCTCGAATTCGTCAAATAATGAGGTCTTTTAAGGTCTCCCTTTCTCGAGCATTAGGCCAATTACGCAGGGCCACTTGAGCGCTACGATGAGCGTAAAATGACGAGAAAGTGTCATTTTCAAGCATAAATATTGTGTTATACAGCTTGATACGTTCAACCGTATAGTCTCGTTCCACCTAGAATAACGTTTCACAGCCATTATGAAATGTTCGAAAAAGGATAGCGCTGATATCCGTTTGAGGAAAAGAGTCCACAAAACGTCTCTTCCCTTCATTCTACAAAGCAAAGAACAACCGAGACTTCAGACAAGCCTCAGCTTCGTGGTAGAACCAATTCTGACTGATTCTAGGACCTTTTCTCCTCCTCTCGACATTTAGTTCGTTAATTCTTCGAATCGCCGCTTGATCTCTCTGTGTTCGAGCCTCAGCCGCTCCAGCGTCTTCGCCATCAGCAACTGTCTCAGGTCTTGGAGGAGGTTCATCAAGGACCTCTGCGGGTTCGATTAGAAGATCATGAGGATTGATGTTATCTTTCAGACCAGCGGCCAAGAAAAATTGACCTATCCACGATTCCCAAAGGAATGGCGGATTAATAGAAGCTTTCGCCCAGAAAGCGGGAATGCCTAACAGGTCAGTCCTGTCTTCATTCACAGGAACTGCTGGCTGCGCCATGACATATTTAGAATTTTAAGTTTAGAATTTTATCCAGAATAATAATGAGGATGAGAAAGAATAAATAACATCTAGCAAACGATGTAGATAGCAAAGAGTGAACACGCACAGCGTGGTTTTTTGAATAGGTTAGCACTATGATCTTGGTTAGTGAAATTAAAATAAATCTGCAGCTAGACTGCAAAAGGACAAGGTAAATAACGAGGTACCGAAGATCGCCTCACGACAAACCTAAATAATTGCAAAATTATTTGGTGGCAAAATCAGTGATTTGCTATTCTGTTTCAGTGTTTTTCTGCTTCCGTTTTTTAGTGAAATCCTATGAACAAATTGTTTTTATTTTTAATTTACCCTTTTTCAGCTCCTTGGATTATTATATTTCAGAATAAGAGACTGCAAATTTTTATACCGAATGTCAGATTTCAGCAACTTTTAGGAGATAGATGTCACTGTGAACCGAAGGACGTCCAGATATTATTCAGAATTACCCCGCCGCAGTTCTGGATTGCAGAGGCAGACGCGGTTGCTTCTGAGATGAAGTCATTTTTTGTTTCCAAAGCTGTGTGTGATGTGTCACTGGGGCATCCATATATGAAATTGCTGACGGTAACGAGCCGGGAGTTTTGGGAATTAAGGCACTGGGAATTGTACCAAGCTGGCTCCAAATCGCTCTTTTTGCAGCACGATGTCTCAGTGACATGTGTAGCTTCCCACCTTCTGAAAGGGTGATAACTTGTAACGTTTTTGTTAAGGCTGGGTTTCTTTCAATAAGGCTAGAATTCTTTCTGTTTAAAGGTTGCCTGACACTCTTCTACGTGCTGCCCACCGACTCCAATGATCAGCTGTTTGCTGGATACATGGATCGACCAGAGCAAGTGCGGAACAACCTGCTCTTCGGCGAAAACCTAGACCTGGAGGGAGAGGGGGCAGAAAATGACAATTCTGGAGGGACAGGTCTTTATGGAGGGACAAGAAGCATCCGGTTTTCATGTCCTGGCTTGTGTACTTTTGCCAAACCATACAGCCTAACCGGCTGCGCCCCCTTTATCCAGAGCTTCGCAAATCTCGACCTTATTTTTCATGGCGAGTAATTCTTTGCTTATGTCTTTTTCAGTTTTTATGATCACGCTGTCTGTCAGATTCTTCCTCTCCCTGAACTGTTCTGCCTGTAATAAATCTTTCAGTTTCTTCTCGTATGTCTCACTTTTCATTACAAAAAATCCACCCCTTATCAAACGGCACTGCCAGAAGACCGTTGTCCTGCTAATACTGTCTGGCTTTTTCAACACCTTTGTCAAAATGGGTCTGTTTCACATTCTCAGCATATCTCTTTGCAGCAGCATCAATCTCACCTAATTTTTCTCCGGGTGTTCTATTTAACTACAGTTCAGACAAAAACCTATCAATGTCCGCAAGGAAGTGATCTTTTTTTTGAATTTGTCTCGTACCGGATGTTTTGGTCCAAAACGTAAGACTCCCCGCACCCACTGCGGCAAAATCATTGCATCTAAGGTTCTGACTGACATTTCATCCAAATTTTTTAATGGTCTATTGGTCTTTCCGAAAACTTTATAAGTTTGTTTTTGTGTCAGCTTATCAGGTTATTGACAATACACCTTGCTTGCAGGCTCAGATAGAATATTACCAAAAGGCCACCACTTGTCATCTATACCCCTTCTCACTTGCTCCCTTGCTTTCGCTAGGTTACCCGATGCCTTAGCCCTATCCGCATTTGCCTGGCTTATCTCAGATCTCAGGAGTCTGAATTCAAAACTGTGTACTGCTTGATCCGAAAAAAAACGTAAAAAAACTGGTATAATGTCGCTATCAAGATTTTTTCCGAGAAGTTCAATTCTCAGGAAACTGCTATTAAGTTTACTAAAAATATATAAATAATCTAACGCAAGTTTCAAAGTGAGGTTTCTCTTCAGGACCAATCTAAGGAACTGTGGTGGCAGCAAAATTGCTGTCATTTCTTTTTTTTGCAGGCCACGAGCACTGAAACTCATGTGGCACTCAGCAAAAAAAAACAACCTCAAAAATATTTCACCGCTTGTTGCTCGTTCGGCTCCAGCGGAAGGTCCCAGACAACACCTCCACTCTCCGCACCTTTGCACGGCGGCGTCCCTGCGATGGTTTCTTGGTCTGAGCCCCTATCTTTGAGAAAATGCCTAGCAGGTGGTCTCAATGGGACAGCACCACCCGTAGTGACTTCAAGAAAACTGAATGCAAACATTTGGGTGTGATTCTTTAACCTAGTCTTTCAGTTCATTATCAAACAAAAGAATTGCAAAAATTGACAAGGGTTAAGCAGCAAAATTTTTGTAGCAAATTAATGCAACCTCGATTATGCCCTGTTGAAAAGCCGTTCAAATGTGCTCTGATACGCACATTTTCAGATCAAGATTTAAACCTTCTGCCGAACTACGGAAAAAAAATCATTTTTAGGAAATGAGAAATTAATTGAGTTAAAAATTTGTTTGTATCTATATCAGTATCTTACTAACTAGCTTTTACAAATGCATTCAGGCTACCGACAGCGAATTATAGAATAAATAAACGAACAAGCAATTATTTTTTGATAACCACTGTTCAACTGCTTCTCTACAAAAAGTTTTTTTTGTGATCTGACGTCAAAAAATGGCAAAATCGTTTCCCAGTTAATTACAAAATTTTGAAATTTTGGTATTACCACATCAACGTTCGAGAGAAAACTAAAAGAGTTCTACACTAATGAAATGAAATCTAATCGTATTTAAATTTTCAAATACATGGCGTGATTTCCATTTTCATTAGTTGATTTGCAATTATATGTCCATTTTGACAAATTTTTATTATTTTTAACTTGTTTTGAGTTTAACGGTTGTACAAATATATTGTTTTACTTTACATGTTCATTTAAAAATAGTTGATTTTATTGATTTAAAAAATCCATCTCATTGTATTTAAACATGAGTAATAATTCAAATTTTCAGAACAAAGCTAATCAGTAGCAAAGATGATGAGGGAAATTTAAGGGGGCGATTAAAGCTGGCTGCATCAGATGACAAGATCGCACCTTTTCCAATTCCTAACTACAAAAAAATGGTGTCTAAACGCCCAAAAAGAGCTGATATAAAGGCCCCAAACCCGGAAAACGTCAAGAGTTTTTTCTTAACTGAGTTTGAGGTGTCCAAAGCAATCATGTCTGTTCCAAATGGTTCGCGAGCCGGTCCGGACAAGGTTGTTCCCCAAGTTTTTTAAGGACCCTATTAGTAAATCGAACGGCATTGCGGGGCTCAATTTCTTGTATTAGCTTACTAAGCTGCTAAATCTTATTGGTGAAGGTGAAGTACCCGAACAGCTAAGACCTTTCTTTTTTGGTGCAAAACTTGTCGTCCTCGTAAAACTAGATGGTGGTTTGCGACCAATTGCCATCGGTATTACCATCGAATTTTAGTAATGCATTCAATTTGCTTAATAGAGAAACTATGCCGAATCACGTTCTTTCGGACCACCAGAAGTTGTATAAATGTACTCAATGCGCCTGCAAAAAACCAAAATATCTTTTTTTAACGGAAATTCCATCATTATGTCGGAGGACAGAACACAATAAGGTGATCCCGAGGCTCAGAGCTTTTTGCTGAAACGAAACAGACGCTAGTAAAAAAGCTTGAATCCAAAATAAACCTTGAGTATTTAGATGATGAAAACCTAGACGAAGACTACAAGATAGTGCTCCGAGACCTTAAAAACACTGAAATCAGAAAAAAACTATAGGTTTAGAAACAATGAAAAAAGTGAGTTTCACTTCCGAGGACAGACCACAAGTACGCATTACAATACAAGTAATGATCAATTTCAAAATTATGTCCAAATTTAAAAATAAGATCCAAGGATGAATTTATAAACTTGGGCCCCCCTATAGGCGAATCTCGCCAAAAAGAAATGCTAAATGAAAAAATAGCTGAGAGTTGGAAAAAAGTTCGGAAGTTATTGATAAGCTGGATCTCCATTATAGTTTTTACCTCCTAAAAATACTTTAGCATGTCGAAACTCCTATATTTTTTGCGTACAGTCCTTTGTCTTCCGCAAAGTGTTTTTTTTTTGTAAAAATACGATCGATTGTTACAAAACTCTTTATGTTATTTACCATATGTAAAAATGAATGATAGCCAATTTTTGCATGCAGCTCTCCCGGCAGCCAAAGATAGCTTTGGTGTGTCTTCCGCTCGCCTACTAGTTTCACCCGCTTCTTTAGCTTCAGCACCTTAGGTGAGATTTCTGGTTTGAAGCACGAGGATTGATTATATAATGATGCATTAGAACTCTGATTTGATTCAGCGAGATGTGAAGTAACTCAGGACCAAAAGAAAATGGACGGAGCCTAATTTTGATAACCAAATCTCTCAAATGATTTTGAACCTAGAACCTACTGAAGTAAAAAAAGGTTAAATGCTTACCAGGATAAGTCCGGATAGTAATCCTGTATAACATACTGTGTAAAAATCTGAGGCTGAAATTGTCAAATGAGCAGCATAGAATTGCAAATGGACTCCGCCTAGTTTCAATAGTTTGTTAAAAACAGTGATGCGTTTGCGGAAAAGATGTAACCGAAGCTGGATGGCATGGCCTATTTTGTCTCAAAAGTGGAGGGAGATTCTCTAGGCATTCAAATTTGAATACCCTTAGAAAGCAAAGTCTCGCCTCCGCTCATATTTCTGTTATAGAGCCACGGCAACTCCACAGGACAGATCAGAAGCGACCAGACGGTTTGTCGCTCGTGCCATTGGTCTGTTGGTAGGCAGCTTCTGTGAGATGTAACGGTAGCTGACTCCCTAGCCACCAGTAGAATATGCGCAGGCTCGTTTGGTAACCCCGAACGGCCTTGGAACGGAAGCGGCCGAGGCGGAAGATTAAAAATCTGACAAATTTAGAGATTTATTTATTGATGGAAAAAGTTTTCAAACAATAGCTTTTGAAATTCAGGTTACCGCTGACTCTAGCACTTAGATTTTTTTGAATCAATTTCGTAAGAACTTGTGCATGAGTACCGAAGAACCCAGGACAGGTAGTTTTCCAAAGCAGCGAATCTCACTGGCGAAACATATCGCAAATGTCGCTTGCGTACTTGGCACAATATATGGTGACATATATTTTCTCGTGTCCTGTTGCGTGTTCTTTTTAAAGAAACGTAACCGGTATTGAAATTAATTTTGAAATAAAAATTCAAATGTTTTTGCACATTTCGTGCATCATCTGGGTTAAAAATTTCTTTACAATATATACAAAACGATCAAAGATTTGAAAAAATTGAGAATCATGTCTAAAAATGCTCCAAAATTTTTTTGACCAATCAAATTTAAACAACTGTAGTTACATAAAAAAATTACGTAACCATAAACACTTTACAACATTTTCCTGTAAATTTCTGAGATTTTTTAGTTTTTTGTTCTTTCAAGGTTATAAAACTTCGATTTGGGAAAGTTTTTCAATTCTGATACATCAGTTTTTATAATTTTAGCCATGTTATACATGGACTAAAATTTAAGTGTTAATTCCCGGCTCCTGAACTCATCGCGCGTGTTGATTCTCTGCCTCTCCCTCCAAATATGCACAGCCTCTAGTGTGAGTAGCTTCTGAGTGTTGGATGTTTGGTCTATAATCTAAGACTTCAGCTCCGCAGCACCGCCTACCACCTTATTATCTTCTAACAATTGTTGCCGAATATTTGCCGAGGCTTTGCAGCTAAGAATTGAGATGTATTGCCTCGAAATTGCATTGTAAAAAGTCGAAGTGAGTATTTCAACCATTTATCATTTCTCGGTTCTGATGCAGTCACCTCCAATTTTTTCTTTCCCTCAATGATCTTGTTATAAGTTTCAAACACTACCTTGTCAGACAAATTCTTCGGACATTGATTTTCAACCATTTGTTTCCAATTTTTTTCAAATTCCCGGTCAAAAATTTCCCATGTTGAGGTACTTCTGGAAACCCTATGGGCCGTCCCTTCCGTGCCGTCCCTATGGGCCGTCCCTAAAATTTAGAATGGTGCCAGTATCAGTAGGGTTTTGGTACCACCCGCATGTGACATTTTTTCCTGTTTCCACGTTGACCTTTAAACCAAAAAGGCCAAATAAGTTCTACACTTTTAAATGGTCTATCGGTCTTTCCGAAAATTTCATGAGTTTTTTCTTGTGTCAGCTTCTCAGGTTATTGACAATACACCTTGCTTGCAGGTTCAGATAGAATTTTACCGAAGGCCACCACTTGTCATCTATACCACTTCTCACTACCTCCCTTGCTTTCGCTAGGTTACCTGATGCCTTAGCCCTATCCGCATTTGCCTGGCTTATCTCAGACCTCAGGAGTCTCAATTGAAAGCTGTGTACTGCTTGATCCAAAATAAAATACCGTTAATAGGCACGCGAATCGTATAAAAAAACTGGTATAATGTCGCTATCAAGTATAATGTCCTGCAGTAGACAATGGCACTTATTTGTTTTCGCTTCGATTGTAGATACGCCATTAATTCATCAAGTGGGGAGGGCGTATAGTTGCTATTGCGATGGGATGATACGCTGTTGTTCAGGACATCGTGTCAGAGGATACCTAACAGTCGCCCACTTAAGTCACTTATGAGGTTAAAGAAAAACAGTCCCTATAACCATTGGCTCAAGAGTCAGGGACACTATCTCTTGTGTTTTTCTACCTCAAACGGTCGAAGCCAATTCGGTTCACTTGCGACATGAGACTACAAACGGCGCTACGTTTTGAAGGCTACTACCAAAATACCCCCACTCTAGAAATAAGAACGTCCCCATGCTTAGATCTCAAAATAACCAAAACACAAGAACGCCGTTAAAAACGGGTTCGGAACCTTACGTATACAGTTTTTTTTTTGGACAGTGGGCCTTTGATCCATTTCAGATGGATCAAAAACTCTCCCAAACTCAACATAATAATATAACATATTCTCAAGAAATTTAAATTGGGTACTTACATACCGACACGACTTCTAGAATCGAGTAACTAAACTAAAAAACAACTCTAGAATTAATCCGATAACCAAGTTTAACTCACGAAGTTTGAAGTGAATAAGTTTTAACTCAAAACACAAGTTTTCTGTTTGGACCATTGGGCAGCTTCAGCTGTCCACCTTTCTACCGAAGGTTCACTCTGGCTACTCGATCTTCTTTGTTTCTTTCCGTCACGAGTCGTTCTTTCTCTAAGAATGAAACAGCTCTACTCTCGTTCGATTTATACGGCGAAGTTGCTAATAGCAACTTCACGCTCCTATTTTTTGGACTACTTTCCCGCGATTGTAGTTCGATTCCTCCGATCTTATTTTCTCGTAATTTCAGTTGGCGCGAGAAACTTGAGCATGACACGCTCAATTCGAATTTTTTTGAAAAATTGCATTTCAACACAAAATCAAGACTAAACGTTGCTCAAGGTCAAACTTCCAAAAATGACCGACTGGCACAAACTCCCCGGACTCAAGATTGATATCCTCATTGCGTGTCGTAGTCTGTCAGTGAGCCCCCAAAAAAAAACGAATGCGTCTCAAGATACAGTGCCCGTGGTAATTTACATAAGTTTGCAGCAGATTCAACTTCATCTATACCCCAAAGTTCACAGCCATGCAAAAATGTCACATTATCACTAAACAGCGATCAAAATCTGCACACACCTGCACCCTGAATTTCCGTTTTGTAAGCTATCATTAAAATTTCTTTTTTTCTGCATATTCAGAAAATTGTCATGCACCATTTTGATTTATATAGGAGGTATAGTATACTAATAACAGAAATTCTTTTTTTTTAATTTCATTTCCGTGCCCCCAGATTTCATCCGAGTTCACACTCAAGCCATTTTTTCTTTCCCCCGCTAACGACTCAAGAACCAACCCCTGAACACCCTGTTCAGTTCGTGCCCTCGTCTTTGAGGTACTGGGTCCTGACACACTCGATACCGTAATTTGCCTCGCCAGTTCTTCTTCATCATCTGAACTGATCACGATCTCTTCCCATGCCTTAAGCTGTTTGTAGGCTCGCATCCATTCCTTTTGTTCTTAAAGTATTTTCGCCTGATTCGGCAGATCCTTCACTTTCGACTCCCTATTCAAGCAAAAGGAGTTGAGCAAGCTCAAGCTCACATTTTTCGCCAAGTCCTCCTCCAATATCGATTCCCTCGCCTTGGTATTATCTCTAGACACTCTACCAACCCTTTTACAACACGTGGCTATCGCATTACGATGAGTTAGCAAGGGTCTCTTGATTGCCTCGGGCCCGATCTCGTCCAGGAACTGTCGATATTCTTTCTGATGCTTTTTCATGTGATTCTTCGTCACCGTTTACAATCAAGACGTCAGCCCGAAACCATGAAAAGAATCTTATGCGAATCCACTCGTGCCTCACATCCTTGGGCACAGCAAATACTTTACACGCAGTCTCGAACAACTCAAGCCTCCGCCTGTAGTCGATGGCATGTATTGACTCCACTGTTCGTGCTCTCGACTCTCGATATTTCGTTACGTTCTCCTCGATATATCGCAACGCCAGCATCGAGCTCACCACAAAAAGAGTGACCTTCTGCTGGTGATTAGGTAGCCCTACTGACCGAATTTATTCCACGTCCCATATGAAGCAGAGGTTCGAGTGCTCCGGATCCCAAAATGTTGATGCTCCGGAGGTTGCGTTCTCTTGAAGCTTCCAACAGAGGTTCAAATTCCATCAGCTTCTGATGCGTCACGTCTTTTTCTTCCTTGGCTGGGGCACTATTCATCGCTTTTCCACTTATATTCTGTCTTACAAAGTCACTCGTGTTTTCTTTTTCTAAACTCCAAAGCCCTCCCCCCCAGTTCTCACTCAAGTCCTCTCTTCGATCTCCAGACACTGCTCCCAATATCTTCCGCAACAACTTGTGAGAGTGGTGCGACATTCGTGCCAATCGTACACACTTGGGCACCAAAAAAGCCTTGTCGATTAACACCCTCTGACTAGATGCTTCCACCATCGCCATGTGTAATGATCAATGGGTTCCGCGCAGGTTGGCCATGACTGATTCCACCAGAGACTTCGGATTCGCTGGTAAACTGTAGGCCTCGCTCACAGAAAATCCCATCTACGTAGACATTCGTGCCAATCGTACACACTTGGGCACCAAAAAAGCCTGGTCGATTAACACCCTCTGACTAGATGCTTCCACCATCGCCATGTGTAATGGTTAGTGGCTTCCGCACAGGTTGGCCATCACTGATCCCACCAGAGACCTTGCATTCGTTGGTAAACTGCAGGCCTCGCTCACTGGAAATCCCATCTCCGCCTCAAGACCGATCTTCAATCCCCTGATGCGCTTCTGGATCATTTGCAACACTTCTGGCCAATACTTCACGCTTAACGCTGTCACCAAATGGTGTTCGGACTCCAGCATCTCTATAAATTGTAAACGGCACATCCTCGAGAAATAATCCCAACGCCATCGCTACATTAAAAGTGGTGCTCGCGTAACACTCAGCCACTATCTGCAAATCGCTCTTCTCTTTATCCAATATGTCACCGAACCAAGTGGCTAAATTCTCCCACTGGATTGATTGTATTCTGACACATGACCGCCCAGCACAAGAATTCTCTCCTCCTCCTTATGCCAGGTCCAGACAGCTGCCCGGCTTCATCTTCGTTTCTAGCTTGTCTAGCTTGCTCGTTGCTCCCTCCGATTCCCCTTGATGAGGTAGGATCATTTTATGCACTATATTCAAATTCCCCAGATCTTCACCTTTCGCTGGTGACAATTTCACCCGCTCCGTATCTTCCTCCATCAGGATCGCATGGGGATGTGGGCATCAAGAACGTCTCAGCAACTTCCAAATGGTCCCCAAATTCGTGGACAAACCCGTCGTCTTCGCCTCCCTGTTTTAGTTCGACCTTTTTGTCCGAACGCGGCAAACTGATAATTTCCGGCATCTTCTCAAGTATCAGACCTAGGCTCGGTCTTTCGCTTTCCGTCGGGTCAATCTCAACTATTTTCTCCGTCCAGAACTTTAACAATTCCGTCACTTCAAAATTCTTGCAAGATTTCCAGCTTCTGAGTCCAAAAAAAGGTTGTAAGCTATCCTCATTACTTACAGACACATATTAATAATCTCCCCGTTTTGTGGGCCATGAGTAGTCTTCTGCCAGAGGAAGATTCCGATGCACATCATGATCCTCGCCGAATTTTTGGTAGGAGAACCTCCGTATTTCATCAAGCTTTCCGTGGTTCTCTAGAGACTGCCTTGAGCCATCCCCCTTGGTGATCCCAGTACTCTGGTACACATTCAGGATGACGGTGGAGACTCTCCTCTCCATTGTCTTGCTTCCTATCGCTCACTGTTGGCACGTCTGGACAGTGGTGTCAGACATCACTGACATGATCCACCTCAAGAAGCATCTTTCCTCCTCGCTAGACTCAATCCCGAGTTATCTCGTATCGCCCAGTTTGAGTTTGTCATACTAAGTCAACGCCTCTAATGCCACTCCCGCCAGGCTCCATGAAAATAGCAACTGTCCTGCTGTCCTGACAAAAAGATTCGACCTTAATGATGTTGCCGACGAGGGTGCTCTCATCGCATCTTCAAAATACTCCAGCAGCAAGTTTTCCCAAGATCGCCCAGCTGGCTCTACAACTCTAGCTTGTTGACTTCAGCCCTTTGTTGGGTAGCCCAATTCCGGCGCTTCCGGGATACTTCGCGATCAAGTCCATTCAAGCAATTCTCCAGTTCATTTGTGGTCTCCAAGGCTATCCACCAAGGCCGAGCGGTGTTCCTCGTCGCACTTCTCTCAAGAGGATCACTTGTCTTTTGCTTCCCAGTATCCCTGTGTTGAGTCGAGATCCATTCTTTCCGGAAATCCACTTCCCACTTTTGTCCGCAGATGGAGCCCCTCTTCGCATTCGCCTTCTGGGGTTTGAAGTCTTTTTCTTTCCCTGGAGTCGTTGAAGCCCCCACTCCACAAACACCTCATTCAACCTCCTGACTGCCGAGCCGCCCTTGTAGGTCGCTGTCCTTCATCGCGCGAGAACCGTGGGAGCCATCTCTTTTAAGTTCTTCTCTGAAACCGCATCCGCCGAAGGACTTGCCTCTTCTGCTTCCCGTTTTCTCTTTTTAGACCTTACTCCTCTTCTCGGGGCGTCGTCAACACCACTACTGACTCGACTTCTTTGTCCAGGTCCCCCTCTCTGACTCCTGCCTCCCCGTTCTCTAGCCTTAAAAATAGTAGTATCTTTAATTATGTTACTAGTTTTATTTTTATCATCCATTTCGACACTAATTTTTTTATCATCAGTTTTTTTATTCAGAGTAGAGCTATCTTTACATGAGTTGGCCCTGGTATCCTGCTTCGGTTTCATTATGCTAATCATCTTCTCAAGTAGTTCTTTCCTCACACTCTCGTCCAGTCCCGTGTCCATCAGGACGGGTTCTCCAAACTTCACCACTGTGTCCCACAGCTCTTCCTTGAAATCGTCTACTTTAGCCTTGTTCTCCACCCTCTGGTTGAACTCGCTCAAGAAACTTTTCCAAGCCTCCTCGTCCAGCGTGCTTAGGAACATTCTTTTGTTGCCTTCAAAGGTGTTCTTCTCCCTTATTTCGTTGGTCAGAAGCACCATTCCCATATTGGATGGTTCACTCGCTAGCGGCAGCTCAAGATTCTTTCGAGGAGACCGTAAAGGTGGGGCGGGCGTGTTTGCCCAGTCATCCCCACTCAAATCTTGCAGTAGTTCATGTGTAAAGCCGGGACTAAAATCCCTGTTCGTTGCCCCTTCGTCGGGCGTATTCCCCATTTCCATTTCTTCTCCAGCCTCGCTTAGGGTTTCGTTCATGCTTCCTCCCTCTCCTGACTCGGCTTGATCCCTCTCTAAAGCGTTTGTGAATCTGTTCTCCACAGGAAGGCTTCTACTGTCTCCTGCGGTTCCCACTGACCGGGGTGAAGGTGTCGTTGGATCCGCTACCTTATATTCAATGAGGGGTACATACAGAACTCCTGCAGCATCCAACTTTCGTCCCTCTCGTTGCAACTCCACTTCTTGCAATCCATAAGGTTCCAGATGTTTTCTCGTGCTGAACTTCATTTCATCCTTCAGGACTAAGTGATCATCCTCACGATCATTCTTCCGTCGTCATAGATGGGTAGCTGACTCTCGAGTCTTGCCTTCTCAAGAGTCTTCGTCCTCAGCACTTCCCGAACCTCATACTTTGGAGGCATCGAACCCCGCATCTTCTTTGCTTGCGTACTCCACGAATTTATTGTGGTTTCACAGGAATGGAAATATACTGCTGCCGAATACCCGATGAACAAGGGGTCCCAGCTGTCCGTGAACAACTTCTGCTGCTGCTCCACCGTTGCTCTCGTGTGTAGGTAAGGGACTACCATTGGGCTATTCATTACCAGCGTCATCCACCTCACCTTCGGGAACTCTGGAGTCGTGGCGGGTTACACGTCCCGCTCGAGTATTGTTTCCAGCTCGCTCTTTGTGAACTCGAAACTCTTCGTCCAAGCGGGATCCTCAAGACTTCCCTCGCGTCTCTTGCTACTGGATTCAAGTTCCAGAACTTCGGATACACTTCGATGGGACCTTCTCGTTTCCCCCCATCCTGCATAGCAGTTGACCCTTGAACTTGAGCACTATTAGCTCTGGGTCCTTTACTTTCCCGATGAATACTGATTCACTCATTCGCGCCCTCAAGTCCTCTTGTCTGCACCAGATCAGTGCCATTCCATCCAGAACGCTAATTAGACTCACGTGCTCTTGTCGGTACGCTGCCACAAGCGGATCCGGAAAGGCTTACGTCATGGCTGGCGTGTAGACACAGGTCACCAGCTCTCCCAGCCCTCTGATCATCCCCAAGGGATCAGATCTCATGGCAAAGCACAAGTCGGTTAGGAGAGGTATGCCTCCATTTGCCTCCCTCACTTCTTCTCTAGTCTTTGCGCTTCTTTCTTCGCCTGTCAAATGCCTGTTCTGCATCAAGAGATATTCCACCGGTAGCGTCTTCAGTCCGGCAGCACACTCGTAGGAAAAAGTGTCTGCACTCGGGTGAGCCTTCCTCAACGACAGGGGTTCCCCATATCTCATCAGTCGATGAAATGCCGTCAGCTCCCCATGTGTCAGGATTATCAAGGTCAAGTACCCGTCGATTCGGAGCGTCTGCACACCTCTGCTAAATATATATGCCGGTAACTAGGGTATACCAACTACAATACCAGTAGGAGGTTGATTGGCATACTCAAGAGTTCCTGCACAAACGCCTCGAAAATCGTATCCCCCGCATAGAACACTTTAACCATGTACTTCTTCTCCCAACATTGACTCAAGAATCTCAAGAACTCGTGCGACTTCCGGGTCCGCAATTCTTCTTTCGCATGCTGCCTCCAGAAGTCTCCGATAGTAACTTCATTTGCTGCCGTGACGAATCTCCCCACCGTCATCTCTCTCTTTTCTGCCACTTCCAGCTGTTCCTCCAGAAACTCCCATATTTGCTTCACCAGCGGTGGAGCACTCTCTCTCTCTCTCGTTTTGTCCGTTACGTTCTCAAGTTTCGGGGTCAGAAACGGCCATCTTCTTCTTTCTTGTGTTAGACGATATGCCATCGATTCCCCTTGTTTTTCGGCTGCAGCCACATTCTTTCTCTCGTTGTTTGGCCCGCTCGCCCAGCTAGTGGAACTCGTAATCGTCAGGTCTACACTCTGAAACCACGAGCTGGCTCTCAGATGAGTTATCACATGATGGTCATCCCCTACCTCTGGGTTGAACTTTAGTTGGCGGGCAAGCTTCGACAACTTCAGACGAAGGACTTCGTCCAACACAATCAAGATGTCTGTGAGCTCGTAAAAGCCCCTTAGAGAAAGGGAAACATCCGCCCACACTTCCGCGACCTCCGACTTTAGAAGTCTCAAGTTTACTGCCTCTAAATCACGATTTTGGGCCGCCATCAGCATCCGCCATCAGTTTTCCTCCGCAATCAGAATTAGCATGACGTATACGAACTGTAAAGCAGGTCGCATGCCTGCGTAATCTGGTGATGACGCGAATACCACTTTTGTCTTCAATCCCAACCGGGATGTTACCAGTTCCTGCACCTCATTCATTGCTGCAAAAAGCGTCTGGATTGCCTCCTAGATCTTCTTTGGTGTAGGCTCCCCATTTCTCAGGTTCTCAAGTAGTCCCGCCGCGTGCGGGTGATCATTCAATCCCGCGAACAACAATAGCTCCGGTTCACACGGTGTCTCCAACTTCATCGCCTCAACATCTGATTCAACTCTGCCCCCGGTAGTAGGTACACCAAGGTCTCTGGTCTCTGTTTTCTCGTGCTGAACTTCATTTCATCCTTCAGGGCTAAGTGACCATCCTCACGATCATCCTTCCGTCGTCATAGATGGGCAGCTGACTCTCGAGTCTTGCCTCCTCAAAAGTCTTTGTCTTCAGCACTTCCCGAACCCCATACTTTGGAGGCATCGAACCCCGCGACTTCTTTGCTTGCGTAGTCCACGAATTTATTGTGGTTTCACAGGAATGGAAATATACTGCTGCCGAATACCCGATGAACAAGGGGTCCCAGCTGTCCGTGAACAACTTCTGCTGCTGCTCCACCGTTGCTCTCGTGTGTAGGTAACGGACTACCATTGGGCTATTCATTACCAGCGTCATTCACCTCACCGTCGGGAACTCTGGAGTCGTGGCGGGTTACACGTCCCGCTCGAGTATTGTTTCCAGCTCGCTCTTTGTGAACTCGAAACTCTTCGTCCAAGCCGGGATCCTCAAGACTTCCCTCGCGTATCTTGCTACTGGATTCAAGTTCCAGAACTTCGGATACACTTCGATGGGACCTTCTCGTTTCCCCCCATCCTGCATAGCAGTTGACCCTTGAACTTGAGCACTATTAGCTCTGGGTCCTTTGTTTTCCCGATGAGTACTGATTCACTCATTCGCGCCCTCAAGTCCTCTTGTCTGCACCAGTTTACTGCCATCCCATCCAGAACGCTGATTAGACTCACGTGCTCTTGTCGGTACGCTGCCACAAGCGGATCCGGAAAGGCTTACGTCATGGTTGGCGTGTAGACACAGGTCACCAGCTCTCCCAGCCCTCTGATCATCCCCAAGGGATCAGATCTCATGGCAAAGCACAAGTCGGTTAGGAGAGGTATGCCTCCATTTGCCTCCCTCACTTCTTCTCTAGTCTTTGCGCTTCTTTCTTCGCCTGTCAATTGCCTGTTCTGCATCAGGAGATATTCCACCGGTAGCGTCTACAGTCCGGCAGCACACTCGTAGGAAAAAGTGTCTGCACTCGGGTGAGCCTCCCTCAACGACAGGGGTTCCACATATTTCATCAGTCGATGAAATGCCGTCAGCTCCCCATGTGTCAGGAGTATCAAGGTCAAGTACCCGTCGATTCGGAGCGTCTGCACACCTCTGCTAAATATATATGCCGGGCCCATGTTGAACAGGTAACTAGGGTATACCAACTACAATACCAGTAGGAGGTTGATTGGCATACTCAAGAGTTCCTGCACAAACGCCTCGAAAATCGTATCACCCGCATAGAACACTTTAACCATGTACTTCTTCTCCCAACATGGACTCAAGAATCTCAAGAACTCGTGCGACTTCCGGGTCCGCAATTCTTCTTTCGCATGCTGCCTCCAGAAGTCTCCGATAGTAACTTCATTTGCTGCCGTGACGAATCTCCCCACCGTCATCTCTCTCTTTTCTGCCACTTCCAGCTGTTCCTCCAGAAACTCCCATATTTGCTTCACCAGCGGTGGAGCACTCTCTCTCTCTCTCTCTCTCGTTTTGTCCGTTACGTTCTCAAGTTTCGGGGTCAGAAACGGCCATCTTCTTCTTTCTTGTGCCATCGATTCCCCTTGTTTTTCGGCTGCAGCCACATTCTTTCTCTCGTTGTTTGGCCCGCTCGCCCAGCTAGTGGAACTCGTAATCGTCAGGTCTACACTCTGAAACCACGAGCTGGCTCTCAGATGAGTTATCACATGATGGTCATCCCCTACCTCTGGGTTGAACTTTAGTTGCCGGGCAAGCTTCGACAACTCCAGACGAAGGACTTCGTCCAACACAATCAAGATGTCTGTGAGCTCGTAAAAGCCCCTTAGAGAAAGGGAAACATCCGCCCACACTTCCGCGACCTCCGACTTTAGAAGTCTCAAGTTTACTGCCTCTAAATCACGATTTTGGGCCGCCATCAGCATCCGCCATCAGTTTTCCTCCGCCATCAGTTTTCCGAGAGAAAGAATGGCCGTTTCTGACCCCGAAACTTGAGAACGTAACGGACAAAACCGGGATGTTACCAGTTCCTGCACCTCATTCATTGCTGCAAAAAGCGTCTGGATTGCCTCCTAGATCTGCTTTGGTGTAGGCTCCCCATTTCTCAGGTTCTCAAGTAGTCCCGCCGCGTGCGGGTGATCATTCAATCCCGCGAACAACAATAGCTCCGGTTCACACGGTGTCTCCAACTTCATCGCCTCAACATCTGATTCAACTCTGCCCCCGGTAGTAGGTACACCAAGGTCTCTGGTCTCTGTTTTCTCGTGCTGAACTTCATTTCATCCTTCAGGGCTAAGTGACCATCCTCAAGATCATCCTTCCGTCGTCATAGATGGGCAGCTGACTCTCGAGTCTTGCCTTCTCAAAAGACTTTGTCTTCAGCACTTCCCGAACCCCATACTTTGGAGCGGCGAACCCCGCGACTTCTTTGCTTGCGTAGTCCACGAATTTATTGTGGTTTCACAGGAATGGAAATATACTGCTGCCGAATACCCGATGAACAAGGGGTCCCAGCTGTCCGTGAACAACTTCTGCTGCTGCTCCACCGTTGCTCTCGTGTGTAGGTAACGGACTACCATTGGGCTATTCATTACCAGCGTCATTCACCTCACCGTCGGGAACTCTGGAGTCGTGGCGGGTTACACGTCCCGCTCGAGTATTGTTTCCAGCTCGCTCTTTGCGAACTCGAAACTCTTCGTCCAAGCCGGGATCCTCAAGACTTCCCTCGCGTATCTTGCTACTGGATTCAAGTTCCAGAACTTCGGATACACTTCGATGGGACCTTCTCGTTTCCCCCCATCCTGCATAGCAGTTGACCCTTGAACTTGAGCACTATTAGCTCTGGGTCCTTTGTTTTCCCGATGAGTACTGATTCACTCATTCGCGCCCTCAAGTCCTCTTGTCTGCACCAGTTTACTGCCATCCCATCCAGAACGCTGATTAGACTCACGTGCTCTTGTCGGTACGCTGCCACAAGCGGATCCGGAAAGGCTTACGTCATGGTTGGCGTGTAGACACAGGTCACCAGCTCTACCAGCCCTCTGATCATCCCCAAGGGATCAGATCTCATGGCAAAGCACAAGTCGGTTAGGAGAGGTATGCCTCCATTTGCCTCCCTCACTTCTTCTCTAGTCTTTGCGCTTCTTTCTTCGCCTGTCAATTGCCTGTTCTGCATCAGGAGATATTCCACCGGTAGCGTCTACAGTCCGGCAGCACACTCGTAGGAAAAAGTGTCTGCACTCGGGTGAGCCTCCCTCAACGACAGGGGTTCCACATATTTCATCAGTCGATGAAATGCCGTCAGCTCCCCATGTGTCAGGAGTATCAAGGTCAAGTACCCGTCGATTCGGAGCGTCTGCACACCTCTGCTAAATATATATGCCGGGCCCATGTTGAACAGGTAACTAGGGTATACCAACTACAATACCAGTAGGAGGTTGATTGGCATACTCAAGAGTTCCTGCACAAACGCCTCGAAAATCGTATCACCCGCATAGAACACTTTAACCATGTACTTCTTCTCCCAACATGGACTCAAGAATCTCAAGAACTCGTGCGACTTCCGGGTCCGCAATTCTTCTTTCGCATGCTGCCTCCAGAAGTCTCCGATAGTAACTTCATTTGCTGCCGTGACGAATCTCCCCACCGTCATCTCTCTCTTTTCTGCCACTTCCAGCTGTTCCTCCAGAAACTCCCATATTTGCTTCACCAGCGGTGGAGCACTCTCTCTCTCTCTCTCGTTTTGTCCGTTACGTTCTCAAGTTTCGGGGTCAGAAACGGCCATCTTCTTCTTTCTTGTGCCATTGATTCCCCTTGTTTTTCGGCTGCAGCCACATTCTTTCTCTCGTTGTTTGGCCCGCTCGCCCAGCTAGTGGAACTCGTAATCGTCAGGTCTACACTCTGAAACCACGAGCTGGCTCTCAGATGAGTTATCACATGATGGTCATCCCCTACCTCTGGGTTGAACTTTAGTTGCCGGGCAAGCTTCGACAACTCCAGACGAAGGACTTCGTCCAACACAATCAAGATGTCTGTGAGCTCGTAAAAGCCCCTTAGAGAAAGGGAAACATCCGCGCACACTTCCGCGACCTCCGACTTTAGAAGTCTCAAGTTTACTGCCTCTAAATCACGATTTTGGGCCGCCATCAGCATCCGCCATCAGTTTTCCTCCGCAATCAGAATTAGCATGACGTATACGAACTGTAAAGCAGGTCGCATGCCTGCGTAATCTGGTGATGACGCGAATACCACTTTTGTCTTCAATCCCAACCGGGATGTTACCAGTTCCTGCACCTCATTCATTGCTGCAAAAAGCGTCTGGATTGCCTCCTAGATCTTCTTTGGTGTAGGCTCCCCATTTCTCAGGTTCTCAAGTAGTCCCGCCGCGTGCGGGTGATCATTCAATCCCGCGAACAACAATAGCTCCGGTTCACACGGTGTCTCCAACTTCATCGCCTCAACATCTGATTCAACTCTGCCCCCGGTAGTAGGTACACCAAGGTCGCTGGTCTCTGTTTTCTCGTGCTGAACTTCATTTCATCCTTCAGGGCTAAGTGACCATCCTCACGATCATCCTTCCGTCGTCATAGATGGGCAGCTGACTCTCGAGTCTTGCCTCCTCAAAAGTCTTTGTCTTCAGCACTTCCCGAACCCCATACTTTGGAGGCATCGAACCCCGCGACTTCTTTGCTTGCGTAGTCCACGAATTTATTGTGGTTTCACAGGAATGGAAATATACTGCTGCCGAATACCCGATGAACAAGGGGTCCCAGCTGTCCGTGAACAACTTCTGCTGCTGCTCCACCGTTGCTCTCGTGTGTAGGTAACGGACTACCATTGGGCTATTCATTACCAGCGTCATTCACCTCACCGTCGGGAACTCTGGAGTCGTGGCGGGTTACACGTCCCGCTCGAGTTTTGTTTCCAGCTCGCTCTTTGCGAACTCGAAACTCTTCGTCCAAGCCGGGATCCTCAAGACTTCCCTCGCGTATCTTGCTACTGGATTCAAGTTCCAGAACTTCGGATACACTTCGATGGGACCTTCTCGTTTCCCCCCATCCTGCATAGCAGTTGACCCTTGAACTTGAGCACTATTAGCTCTGGGTCCTTTGTTTTCCCGATGAGTACTGATTCACTCATTCGCGCCCTCAAGTCCTCTTGTCTGCACCAGTTGACTGCCATCCCATCCAGAACGCTGATTAGACTCACGTGCTCTTGTCGGTACGCTGCCACAAGCAGATTCGGAAAGGCTTACGTCATGGTTGGCGTGTAGACACAGGTCACCAGCTCTCCCAGCCCTCTGATCATCCCCAAGGGATCAGATCTCATGGCAAAGCACAAGTCGGTTAGGAGAGGTATGCCTCCATTTGCCTCCCTCACTTCTTCTCTAGTCTTTGCGCTTCTTTCTTCTCCTGTCAATTGCCTGTTCTGCATCAGGAGATATTCCACCGGTAGCGTCTACAGTCCGGCAGCACACTCGTAGGAAAAAGTGTCTGCACTCGGGTGAGCCTCCCTCAACGACAGGGGTTCCACATATTTCATCTGTCGATGAAATGCCGTCAGCTCCCCATGTGTCAGGAGTATCAAGGTCAAGTACCCGTCGATTCGGAGCGTCTGCACACCTCTGCTAAATATATATGCCGGGCCCATGTTGAACAGGTAACTAGGGTATACCAACTACAATACCAGTAGGAGGTTGATTGGAATACTCAAGAGTTCCTGCACAAACGCCTCGAAAATCGTATCACCCGCATAGAACACTTTAACCATGTACTTCTTCTCCCAACATAGACTCAAGAATCTCAAGAACTCGTGCGACTTCCGGGTCCGCAATTCTTCTTTCGCATGCTGCCTCCAGAAGTCTCCGATAGTAACTTCATTTGCTGCCGTGACGAATCTCCCCACCGTCATCTCTCTCTTTTCTGCCACTTCCAGCTGTTCCTCCAGAAACTCCCATATTTGCTTCACCAGCGGTGGAGCACTCTCTCTCTCGTTTTGTCCGTTACGTTCTCAAGTTTCGGGGTCAGAAACGGCCATCTTCTTCTTTCTTGTGTTAGACGATATGCCATCGATTCCCCTTGTTTTTCGGCTGCAGCCACATTCTTTCTCTCGTTGTTTGGCCCCCTCGCCCAGCTAGTGAAACTCGTAATCGTCAGGTCTACACTCTGAAACCACGAGCTGGCTGTCAGATGAGTTATCACCTGATGGTCATCCCCTACCTCTGGGTTGAACTTTAGTTGCCGGGCAAGCTTCGACAACTCCAGACGAAGGACTTCGTCCAACACAATCAAGATGTCTGCGAGCTCGTAAAAGCCCCTTAGAGAGTGGGAAACATCCGCCCACACTGCCGCGACCTCCGATTTTAGAAGTCTCAAGTTTACTGGCTCTAAATCACGATTTTGGGCCGCCATCAGCACCCGCCATCAGTTTTCCTCCGCAATCAGAATTAACATGGCGTATACGAACTGTAAAGCAGGTCGCATGCCTGCGTAACCTGGTGATGACGCGAATACCACTTTTGTCTACGATCCCAACCGGGATGTTACCAGTTCCTGCACATCATTCATTGCTGCAAACAGCGTCTGGATTGCCTCCTAGATCTTCTTTGGTGTAGGCTCCCCACTTCTCAGGTTCTCAAGTAGTCCCGCCGCGTGCAGGTGATCATTCAATCCCGCGAACAACAATAGCTCCGGTTCACACGATGTCTCCAACTTCATCGCCACAATCAGGGTCAATATCTGATTCAACTCTGCCCCCGGTAGTAGGTACACCAAGGTCTCTGGTTAAAACAACATCGGTGACGTCCCCTCGAAGTCCAATCCTGTCACAATGATCGCTCTCGCCGCTCCAAGATCCGATCAATCATAAACTGCTAACGTCTTGGCCAGAAGTGAAGTTCCACAGGATCTCACGTACCTTGGGTCTTCCTCAAGTTTTGCACCCATGTAAGCCGTGTCAGAAGCCCCATGCTGTTCGGCGCGAGAAGCTTGTCCAACGACAAGTCTGATACTGGCTATACTGGTCCGAAGTTTAGGAGGCTCCACTATGAGGTCTGGACTTCCCAGTTCCTTGAGAGATCTGTAATTGATTGTTCACATTATAGATTTCTGGGGAATTCCCGTCAAGTCCGTCGTCTCCAGTGTCTCGGCTCGAGAGAAGTGCGCCTCGTGGGCCTTTAGCCAATCCACACAATAGTTATTTCTCAAGTCCTCGTGTGACAGACTCTTGAGCCCCAAGAACTCCGTTAACTCTTGCCTGCAGGCCAGATCCTCGAGATCCAGATCTTTCACTCGTTCCAAGTAGCGGGTTCTGCTTGCTTCCCCCGGACCTTCCACTTTCTTCTTGTTGTCCACCATGACCACTGACGACACAACGGAGCTCTGGGGCGTAGAAGATTCCGCCTCGTCTCCCTCCATGGGTGTCGATCTCAACTGTCTGCTTCTGCTGCTAGTTGAGCTCCCTCTCGAAACGATCCTTCCCCCCAAGCGATCCGCTGCGGACCTGGCTGAGAAGAAGGGAGGTATCGGGGGTGGACCAAACGTGAATTGACCCGTCTCCACCAGATCCGACACAAGGAAGTTTATATGTCTCTGGAAGACGCCGTTCAGCCACTCCATGCCTCTTGGCCTACCGAAAAGGATACCATCCGAGGATGAATTCTCCGAGAGGGAATCTTCCATTATTCTTGCTACGTCAAGCACTCTAATCGGTATCATAATTCTATGCTCGATTTGCCTGATTATCTCGTTTATATTTCGTACCCTTTCATTCATCTCCCTCGCGTTCTGGTCGGCCATCATGTTGCAGGGGACGGTGCAGATGATGAGCACTGCTGGCTCCAGGTAAATTCTTAGCTCCTCAAGAATGCAACTCACTTTGTCTTGTATCCTCGTCATTTTTCTTGACTCGCCCCTGGACACGTCGTTGGTTCCCATCATCAGTGCAACCGTGTATATTTCCCCATCTCCAGCATCTAAAACTCAAGACTCTCACGTGCCAATGGGCCTGGATACTCGTCCTCGACGAGACTGTCCCTTATGATCAAGCTTACTGTGCCTTCGGGTATTTTCGGCTTTACGAAGTACACTGCCCAAGCAGCGCCATGAAATTCATCCCTTCCCTCTCGTTGCGCTACCGTCCAGTCCTCTCGATTATGTCGGTGGTACACATCGTCAGTGTTCTTCTTGTAGCTCGAGATCACGACGCTCCTCACTGGATGTTCTCTCCAGGTGGTTGGTTGTTCCTCACGCGCTGCATTCTCAAGAACCCTCGCCTGCAATTTCTCCTGCAACTCCAAGAAGCGTGATGACCCCGTTCCAGTCTGACTGCCCCTGGTTGAGCTGGACGTCAGTCCTGGCAGCGCAATGTCCATTAGTGGTCTGATTTAACTCGCCTCTAGATTCCTCATGGAAGGGACGGGCTCAGGTGGTGTCCATGCCTCCAGGCCTTCGTTCATGTGCTCTTGAGCCACGCGGTCCAGATTGAAGCGGCCGCTCGATCTGGGCGCTTCATGCACATCCAATTAATAAGTAAATTGGAACTAATCCGGTAACCAAGTTTATTTCAAGAAGTTTGAAGTGAATTAGTTTAAACTCAAGACACAAGTTTTCTGTTTGGACCATTGGGCAGCTTCAGCTGTCCACCTTTCCACCGAAGGTTCACTCTGGTCCACCTGATCTTCTTTGTCTCGTTCCGTCACGACTAAGAATGAGACAGCTCTACTCTCGTTCTATTTATACGGCGAAGTTGCGAATAGCAATTTCACGCTCCTATTTTTTGGACTACTTTCCCGCGATTGTAGTTCGATTCTTCTGATATTATTTTCAGTTGTCGCGAAAAACTTGAGCATGACATGCTCAATTCGAGTTTTTGAAAAAGTGCATTTCACCCCAAAATCAAGACTAAACGTTGCTCAAGGAAAAACGTCCATATATTGTAACCTATGTAACATTTGTACTTCACCCTGAAGTACAAATCGACGGAAAATAAAGCTAGGTTCTAAAACGATTTGCCAACGTCTAAACACAGCTCTACATGCTTTTCACCGTCTCTGCCAAAGCCAGTCCTTTTGGTGGTCTTTCTTTTCTAACTACGGGTCGACAAAAACGTTACTGTTTCCGGCTTCGGTCAAAACACTCAAATTAACTTTATTATATGCAAAAATAGTGAGCTCAATAGTGAAAAATCATCATCTCCATCGAAGATGGATCAACCCTTTCCCTCACTCCTAGCTTCTCATTCTCTGAAAATGAATCTGGATGTTAATTAAATTCAACTCAGGACATGACCAGGAAGCTAAAATTTAGATAAATTCTGGAATCCGGGGAAATATCACTCCTATTTCTTTCCGGAAGGCTGGACTTGCCGTCCCAAAACCCATTTCTTTCTCGGGTTCTGCGTTGTAACGATTTTAGCAGCAAAATTGTTACAACTAGGAAAGGTTCCTGACAAATTCCAATCACAGTTTCAATCTTTTGTTGTTTTCTCGCAGTTGTTTTCACTGCAACTATAGTTGTTCTGTTTCGCCGTTTCAGTGTGTGCGAATTAAAAAAACGTTATGTGTCGTTCACGTCCAAATCAAAATTTTAAAAATTATCATGTCAGTTAAAACTAACCTTCCCGATTTGTCTAATTGTTCAAATAACGTCGCTAATCCGCTAAAATCATCAATCTTCCAGGTCAGATGTCCTTTTTTATTCCGATAAAATTTCGATTGCGAAACTGCATTTTCGTACATTCTGGTCGAGTGTCACATACTCCCCGGACAGCCCGGTCAATGTCCTCATAGAGTCTCGTAGTCTTCATCGAAATGTTACACTGCCATCGAACAGAATTTACAAAATGCATAAAGTCATTTTTATCCACGTCATATCGAATCACTGCAGAAAATAAAATGCATCATACTACACTACTTAAGTCTTCCAAATTCTTTTACCAATCTGCACTTTCGAAGATATTTTTTAGACAGAACATTTTTTTAGACTTTCAATGTCTGCGTCCCGATCTAAAACTTTTTCTCCTATGTTTAAAAGTGTAGGTATGCAGGACAGTCCTGCCAACCCACAAACTAAAATTATCCTACTATGCTTCTTTCCTTCGGAAACTTAGTTGTTACTGGCCCTGAATATTAAAATTAGGGAACTCGATTGTTAGAAGGAACAATGAAATAATCTCCTTCTTCAAGAGATTACCCAAGCCTTTCATGTCACCACAAAGTAATCAGTCGTCCTAGTTGATTAAAAACAATCATGCAGGCTGGAATGTTTTAATATGTTCTCCACTCAAGCCTCTCTAAAGAAATAGTAAGTGTCTCTAAAGCCACCAACTAAAATCATAATGCAAATTTATAAATGCAACAAATTCTTTAATCTTCAAAACTCAACTAAATGTTTTCGTTTCTGTTTCAATTGCAAACTTAGTTGCTTTGTTTTTCATTTGAGTTTTTTGTCACATACAAAACAATTCTGAGTTTTAACAACTTCGCTTTCGTCGCTTCTTTTTTTCCTCCTTTGTTCGTCGTTTAGAAGTTATATAACTTCTAAATTCTTATAAATTTCTTTCCTTTTGGTTCTTCTTTTTCGGCCATATGTCAATGTTCTATCTCCTCCTCCTGCGACACTGACTGCGCACTTTCATTCTACGTGTCTTGCAACACGTCGGTAGCCATTCTGATGCTGTTGGAAGCAGTCCTCCAACCCTTCTGCTCTTCTAGTCTTTGTTTAAAACAAGTTAGAGAATCAACGTTAGATTCTCTGTTGCGGCAGAAGCTGTTGTGGTGGCACAACGTCACGTTTCTCACCAAGTCTTCCCTCAATATCTCTTCTTTTTTTCCCTTCCGTCACATTCAGTTGTCCTAGAAGTTCTCTTCACTGCGGTGGTTACTGTGTTCCGATGAGTTACAAAAGCTCGCTTAAAAGCTCCTGCTCCAATGTCCAGCTGATACGCACTGTACACTCTGCTCTGCTTCGACATATGCTTCTTAGCATACTCGTACAACCATGCAATCATGTTGGCTCTAAACCATGGAGTCAGTCGTCTTCTGGCCCATATTTTTTAAACTTCCATCGGAATGTTTAAGATTTTAGCCAATCCAATTCCTGTAACTGTTCTTTCGTCGGCGCCTCATGTCTGTTGTTCTCTTTTACATGAGCTTCCAACCATCGTATCGCCACCATAAACCCTACTATCACTATCGTTATGGGCTGTGATGAATCTGGTAAACCCATGGAGAGCACTTCTCCACAATCCCAGATCAACACCAGATTACTACGCCCGGGATTCCACCATGTTTGTAGCAAGCAATGGCAGGGGAACTCATCATGTGTTGACATGATGCCCCTCCAATTACGTTTTCCTGAAGCTTCCAGTAGTGGTTACTCTTCCATCATCACTCGGTGGACTTCATCATGCTCATCTACTGCATCTACTGCGTCAACAATCCGTGACTGTTGATCCTTTCTGCTTTTGTCTTTCAAAGTCGCTGAAGTTCCCACTGGCGTATCCCATGAACTTCTTTCCCAGTATTAATTCTAACTCCTCTTTGGTTCTCTCCGGAACTGCTGAGAACATCATCTTGCACAGTAACATGTAAGATTTTTCTGACATTCTCGCTAGTCTTACACATTTCGGCACTGAGGAGGCTTGATCCACGAACGTTTATCGTACTTTTCACAACCACCGCTACGAAATGCACTGGGTATCTGCTCTTGCACATTGGAGCTAAAGTTGATCCCCCTAAAGATCTCGCTCCCATCGATCTTCGATAAGTTTCACTCTGCCGATGTTCATTTCCGCCTCGATCGCTTCTCTCCACTTTCCAAAATACTTCTGCTCGGTTTGCAACACTCCCGGAAACACTTCTACACTGATGGTCGTAACCATCTCATGCTTTTGTTCTAGATTCAATAGTGACTCCAAAGAACCAAACATGCTGTAGAATCCTAGTGCTGTCACTAGATTCACCTCATATCCTCCATGGCAATCTGCAATCAGTTCCGTTTCTGTTTTCGCCTTCATCACAATGTTCCCAAACAATATCGGCAATTGCTTGTGTTGTTTCTCCAGGGTTTTTACGCAATCCAGGCCTCCACAGATGTGACCCTCCAGCCCACAGACTTCTGCCAGACAGCTAACAGGTTTGACCCTAGTCCTCTGGTCCCCAGTCAGGCAACTCTACCTTGTCTTCTCCGTTGCTCTTAGAGGCTGTCGTCATCAAATTATAGATGATGTTCAGGTCTCGCAAGTTACAATCTCAGTTCAGTTCCTTCTGCACATCTTGTGCCGCACGTAATATCGAATCAGCGAAGGGACTAGGAGACCATGATGGTTTCATTAGTTCTCACACTACCATCAAACTCGTTCTCAGCAATTAGTCCGAGAATCCCAATCCAAACTCCACTCGGTTGTCAGATTTTGGCACTGAAGGTACAGTCACCTTTTCTTCCAAGACTAGTCCCAGCTTGAACTGCTGATTAGCAGCGCTTCTTATCGTTGCAATTCCAGAACCTCAACACTTATGCTTGCTCTTAGTCGAAGAAGCAATCGCGTATGTCTTTATTTATGAAGGGTTTGTACGCCATCCCTATGATTCCGGATACGTAACTGTATGATTTCTTCCTGATCGGTCCACAGTATTCACTGGACCTCGGCAGTGCTCTCATAGATTCTTTCGAGAGCTTCAGCTCCTTGCTTGAGAACCTCCTTATTTCGCCTATTTTCTTCATCGGTTCTAGTTCCACGGGTTCTTTCATATTCACTCGCATTGGTTTGCTCTGATATATGTCCAAAATTGCTAGCACGAACAAGGCTTTCGCTCGTTCATTGCCTTCTCTTAACATATTGACCCAAGTGTTCAATGCTGGGGCTGAAATTTGTTCTATCATAAATCGAACGAAACATAGAGCGTCTCTACGCTTCGCGCACGCTACTGTTGATCCTTCTTGGGTCATCAGATCCCTCACACTCGTCATTAAGAAAACCTTTTATCACTTCGATCTTTTCCTTTCATCCGAATCATATTCCCCGCGAGTCGGTCCAATCATGCACCAAGCGAACCTCAGTTGTAACTCTGTTCTCACATAGGGTATTGCTATCTTTGGCGTGGTTCTCATTTCTTCTTCAAAGTATCGTAACACTACCGCTCTCCATTGAAGGCTCACCAACTGATCAATCGTTTCGGCGTGCATTTCCGACGATACCAGAGTCCTGTATGCCATCTGCTTCAGGGTGGTGCCTTGCATCATCGTCTCCAAATAACCTTATATGGCACTTTTATCTTCTAGAGCCATTAAGTGTCCTCTGGCCGAATTTCTGTACTCTAACATCTCCATGTATCCACCGGCGAGATCATCAATCGATACAGCTACCGACACTGTCAGTCGGTTATATTCCACTGGGACAAGCTGTCCTACGACGCTTCCCTTTCCGTGATTCATGACAGACGGTTTGAAGTCTTTCAGAGTACTCTCTCCACATTGGCTGTGTATCTCCATTTCTAACTTCGCTCCAGTCAGAGTGCGGTCACTCTTCTTAGTTTTGTTATTGACTGATTTTATTCCTGCCATGAGAATGGGTGGCACCATCGCTACGTCAGTCAACATCCTGTCTGTGCCAGGCAATCGATCATCACCCTGTCCCAGGTCCATAGCTTCTTCGACAGCGTTTCTTTTACCTGAGTTGACGGTTTTCATCGAGATCTCGGAATCCACCTTTGTCTTCCCCATTTTCCTCAATGTCACCTTGCTGCCCAGTTTCATCTTCATTTCATTAATTCTGTCATTCACCATTTTCGATCGCATCGTTCCCTTCCGGGTTCTTGGCAGATATACCACTTCTCTTTTGTCTGCTTGCGGCGTCATCTTGATAAGAGAGTTTGCCTCTTTTTCGTCAGTGGCCGAGTCAATCAACAACTCGCTCAATCTCCCTTCACACTCGTCAAGTTTGTCAAGACTTTCCCGCATTAGTGGTCGGTTGAGACCTAGTTTCAAAATATACTGGGTTCCGTAGCTCTGAACTACTGCCCACACCTCTTCCATGAATGCCACTCTGTACATTCTGCATCCCGTCCTTTATTTCGTGGTCTCTATGATGCACCTCCTACTCTTCTTCGGGCAACGTTCCCAAGAAAGGTACTCTGGCAGCGCCTTCTATCCTTCTTCTCCTTGGTCATTCCATCAAGAGTTTCTGTTCGGCATTCTTAGAATTCCATGAAGGCCGACGGGGGTTCCAGCGTGGAAATTCCTTCGTCTGCCGGCTCAGTCGTCGCTTCCAACGTGTCCGTGCGTGTTCAAAAACGCTGAGGAAATTGAAGTCCAGGCTGGATATCCCTCCTATCAAAGCCTTCTCCCTGCCCATCATCTTGTCTCGGATTCTTTCCTGAATTTGAGGGCCATTGCTCTTCACTCCTTGCCCCATCAGGAAATTTCGGTATAACTAGTCTGCCTGTGGACTGATTTTCCTCCTCTCCATGAACTACTTTAACTTCTTCGTGTCCGAAGGGTGCTAGCATGGTTCTAGTCTGTAGGGTTCCTCCCACCGTTAACCCTGGTTTCACATTTGTTAGGAACAGGGAGGCTTCTTGTAAGTCAGCCTTGCCTCTCATAATCATAGGCGCTAGATCCAGTTTCGCCCATTCCTCGTCAAACATCCAAGGCTTCGGAGTCGCTGCATTGCTCATTCGTCTCCTCGTTGCTTCATCAGTGTAAGTAAATTGCGTATACTACAGCACTGCGACTTTTCTGCTGCCAATGAAACACGGATCCACCATTTCAGAAAATTTCGCCATCCTCCTTTCGTTAGTCTCAAAGGCTCCCATCCTAGTGGTTTGCACTGAGGAGACTGCTCCGAGCAGCATCCTCCTTATCAGAGGGAATTCAAGGATTTCCTCCGGCAGTTTCTTGTAATCACGCCAGCCTTTCGTCTCTTCTCTCACCTTATGGTACGCGGTCATTAGACGAGGAATTCTCGTGATCTCACCACTTGTTTTATCATGCGGCCTTAAGTTCCAGAGCTTTGGGAACACCTCGATGTGTCCTCTATACACTTCTCCCATGCGATCACGGAAGTGATCGTCAAAGTTAATGACCGTCATCTCTGGCTCCGATTGCTTGCAAACAAAAGGTCTTTGCTCATGAGCTCTCGCAGTACATGCTGCTCACACCAATTCAGCGCACTTTGATATGAGGTTCAGGTGCAGCACCGACCTCCTGTATGCTTCCACCTTAACATCAGGGAACGCAAACGTAACTGCAGGTCCATATATGATCGTCACGAACTGCGTGGCTCCTCTGATCAATGCTAAAGGATCGGTCCTCATAACTAAGCTCAGATCAGTTAGCAGGTCATGCGCCCAACATGATGTCGCATGTCTTCCTCCCTCTGAATCGTTTCCTCATCTCCTGTTCCATAGCGATTCTGCTGCAGGAGGTACTGGACAAAAGTTGAAGCAAATCTCTTATCTTGTTCCAGGAAGCCGTAGATCGTTTCACGTCGAATTTCCTCACGTTCTCTCTCATCTGCTCCGTATAGCGTGTCAAATTCATCAATCCCCCTAAGTTTCTATGCGTTTTCGCGATCAACGTTAGAAGTCCATCTAATCGCAAATTCTGCACTCCTTCGGTGAGCAGTATCACTGGTCCTTTCACAAAGTTCTCTGCTCAAAACGACTCGAACAGGGCTAGTAATTCAACGATTGATACTTCTACGGCTACTTGGAGGAATTATTTTTGTCAGATATCGAGAAACTGAAGGGTTTTTTTTTCGCCAAGAAGGACGCGGTCCATCCGGCTCCTAGCCCTTCCAACATGCTGTCAGCCCAGTCAAAGCCTTCTTCTCCCTTCATATTCTGTGTCCAGAGAGCTTCCAGGGTCACTTGGCACACTCTGTTCACGAATTCGGCTGGTTTCTCTTCAGCATTTTTGGCCAGATTTACCTCTTTCACTAAGTAGGCATGGATTTTCCTGATCACCACTGAGCCTCAGTCGAAAGCATCCGCGCCTAATGCTGCTATCCGTGGGGTCAAGTGCAGCCACTTGTTAGCCTCTGGTTTCGTTCTCAAAACCATGGCTTCCAAGTGAGCTCTGGTCTCCTTGGAGTTCTTCCTTCTCTCTCCTTCCTCTTTTATTTCCATTCCTCGGAACCATAAATCGTTTAACGTTGTCACGATCACTCTATGGTCATCGTCAATTCCTGGCTTCAATTTGAGCTGTCGGCTGAAGGTGGACAGTTCCAACCCCAGTGCCTCGTCTAACACTAGCATGTGTAGTGAATGGTCCTTAAATCCTCGCATCGCATTTCAGATGTCAGACCACAACGCAGGTAATTCAGCCCTGAGTGGCCTCAGATTCTCCATCTCTATTCCGCGATTTGGGGCAGATATGATCACATCAAATTTCCCTTCCGAGAGCAAATCCACCATCGCATATACAAACTTCAGTCCATCCGGGAGCTGTGCATATCCCGGAGACAGTGCAAACACGGCTCTCGGTGTTATCTTGGTGAAGGCGCTTTCTTTCAGAGTGGTCACTACTTCACCCATTGACTCGAGGATAGCCTTTATAGCTGGCCATGCAGCGTCTCCGGCTGTCGTAGGCTCTCTGAGTCTGCTCAGGAAACCCCTACTATGTAGATGGTCCTTCATGCCAGCAAACACGATTGTGATTGGTTTCATTTCTGTCTTTCGTTGTACCCCAATTGCCATCGACACAGATTGCATTAGGGTTAGGTTGACCGCTGCCAACATTATAACATCAGGCCAAAACAGAGAGTTGGAGGTATACACGAAGTCTGAGCTCGCGACTATCATACTCTGATCCTTCCTCATTTCTGTTTTGTCATAGGCTGCAAAGATGGTCTCATCTTTCTTGATCGCATTCAATCCACCGTACCTCTGAACATCACCTTCTTGATTCACTTATTTCGGGTACGCTCTTTCTTTTACATGAATTGGGGGTAATTTTATCTGTCAGAACAATTTTACGTGTTGTCCTTTTGGTGACCTCGAGGTCAAGAATCTTCCGGGTCTTTCTTCTCGATTTCCTTCACATCCTGCAACGGTCTCGCATTTACTGATCCCATTGTATTGTTTGAGGGCAGTGCCTCTAAGTCGGCAAATCTCAAGGCGGTTGTAGAGCTGAAGTCTATGCCAGCGGCTATCAACCAGTCCACGCCTGTTATTGAATATAGTCCGTTGACCGACAATCTCGCTCAATTTAACATCCTCATGGCATCTGATGTAAAGCTCCCCGTCTGGAGGTTCAATTTCATCAGATCCTGTTTGTATGTATGACAGGGAGAAGGTATGGGCCTCGACCACATCAAAGAGCTTTTGTCTGGACGTCGCTCCTCTCGGCTGGTACTCGTCGTCTCTGACATTGTCTCTGATCTTGAGGTGCTGGTCGTCTCCGCGGTCGGATTGACAGATCCTAATCTTCGTCTTGGATGAACGGTTCTCCTTATTGGCGCTTCCCCCAATCGATCTTGTACATCTGTCCTTTGGCCTGGCTCGCTAGAGCTTTGCGGACTGTATGTCACGGCTGAGACAGTTCCCAAACGTTTTTCTAAGTTAGAGGGCACGAAGGTTGAAATTGCCGGCTCATTCGTGGTTGCTTCCTTCTTCAGCACTCCCGTGTCAAAGATCTCGACTTCCATTTCATTCAGTCGCTCTTGGAAGACTCTGTTCAACCAGGCTTGTCCTTCAATGCTATCAATGTGGATTCCATCGGTGGTTAATCTGGCCTGATCCATAGCTCTCAGCTCGTGTTCAGTATCCATAAGGATCATCTGTCCAGCATTCCGACTCGCCAAGTTCCTTATTATATTGTTCCACCTGATGACTCCTTCATGATTTCTTCTTCCTGTCGCTGTCAACGTTTTCGTGCTCATGGGTACGGTGGAGACGGTCAGTACCGGGCACTTGAATTTATGCCAGAGAGTAGTTATATCCCGTTCTCGTCATCATCTATTGGGAGAATTGCACTCTGCCCATGTCATCTATTGTTCCATAGGGTGCAGTCACCCGGAACCTGGCGCATTCCTATTAGCGACCAATCGTCCAGCAGTCTCTATCAATTTTCTCACCGTTTGCTCCACGACTGGGTCACCTAGGGTGTCACTCGGGTCCGGGATTGTCGCTCGACCAGTTGTTGCTGGGAGTCGCGTCTCCGTCGTTTGACTCAACTCGCGAGGCGTCAAAAGATCCATCGGGGACTGCTCACGAGGAATATTCCTTGCAGGTATCACTTTTTCTACGGCTGTCGTCAACGTCAGCCGCTCCGATCGCTCTTTGTACTCTCGCCTCAAGCGCTCTATTTCTCTACCCTGTTTCTTGTTACAATCTTCAAACAGTTTCTTCCGCATGTCTCTACCTTCTTCTGTACTGAACATGGTCTTGGTCATTTCATCCAGCTCCCTTCTGGTCTTCTCCAGTTCTTCTACCGTTCCGTTAAGGTCTTGCATGGTTTCGTTCGTCTGAAGCACTTCCTCTACTCTCGCCCTCTTTGGTGACACAGCTGCTCTCAGTTGTGAACTAGACGAGGCAGCCTCGCTGTTCATCTCCTGATGCATCCTTCTCAGACCAGGCTTAGACTTAGTTGGCAGAGGCAACTCGCGTGGTTGGTTTGTCCGGAAACTTCCCAATCCAGGCTCGTTCGCCAAGTCACTTCCTGAGAGAGCCCCGTTTCTCCATCTCATTATTCTAATGTTCGGGCGGTCTAGTACTCCTCTTTCTCCATATGCTGCCATCAATAAGACTTCCGTGGGGCGGTCCCCACAGTTATCATGCCCCAAGATGTTTATTAAGGCTGTCAGCAACATGACTACCTCTGGGTCCTCCAGAGCAAAGTCTCCACCCATCAGCCGACGATAGATCGCATCTACTATCGGTCCCACATATGCCTCTGCAGGTCCATTAATACCTTCCAGTTGAAGTTGTCCATGTTACTTCAGATTAGATTTTTTTGTCAGTACGATGAATTGAAATCGAGTGAATAATTAAATGATAAATCAGGATCTAGAAAAAAGGTCACGAATATCATATTTGTCAGCTTTACTCCAATTTTATGTTAAAATTTATTTAAAACAGTTGGATAAAAAAATTTTGATCCTAAAGTTTATTAAAATCCGTTTGATGCAAAAATTGTGGAATTCGACATAAAAATGGACTTGATCCATCCTCTACGACCTCATTTTCATCGTTCTTTCCCCTGGTGCCTTTCTCATTGACCTCACAGGCAGAGTCCATCATCAGATAATCCCCCTCTTCCATATCTGCAGGTATACACCAGCCTTCTGACGATGGGTTGTGTGGCTTAATGTTCTCGTAGTGAGCGGCACGGCCAGTACTCAGTCTATAAAAGCGTCCCTCCTGGTGTACTTCCGTAATCATGAAGGGTCCCCTCCACTTTTTAGGAGCTTTTTCGTTCCCTTCGGTGGTATAACGTTCTGAAATACCCATACGTAGTCTCCTACCGAGTAAGCTTTTGCACCAGCTGCTTTTTTATCGAATCTTTTCCTCTGCCTTGCTTGTGCCTGCTGAGTGTTCCGTCTACACAAGTCGTTTGTTGACGTCTAATCACATCTCTTACGTAAACTTGTGGTGATGTTTTCTCCCCTCACACAGCGGTCGCGAATGATCACTGGCCTCTTCTCCGTTTTCTCAGTTACGGTCAATCGCTGCATGGTCTCCATCCACTCACGATCATGTCTGTCGACTTCCCTATCCAGTAAGTCACGAAGTTTCCCCATCACGTCCGGCGCCACCTTGACTGTCCTATTCAGCAGAGCTATGCTGTTTATACCCAACCTGGTGAGCTCCTGCTGTACCAGATTGGATCGGACTAGCAGATCCAGCGGAACGGGTTCTCCCCTGGCTAAAATCTTTATCTCAGCGGCCGTATCCACTGGAAATTCAGGGTGTCCTGGTATAAGGTGCCCTGACTTATCCAGCCACCTAGTGAGTGGTAGTTTGTCGTAAGTCTCCTTATCCAGGAAACAAAACCCATCTTTGACCTCCGCTTGGTTAGCCTGCTTTTCTTCGAGTCGCTCATAGAATTTTGTCTTCTTACTGAGGCTATCAGCATTTTGATGCTTGTCACGGGTACGGTGCTCTATGATCATGTGGTATCCGTCCAGGCGCACGATCCAACGACCAAAATAACTTTGGTCCATCGAATAGGTTTTCAGCCAGGCAAGGGCACGATTATTCACTCGCAACTTGAAGGGAGCACTCCCCAAGTAGGCCCTGTATTTTTCCACGAAAGTGATCACCGCGAACATTTCCGCTTTCGGTGAGCCATACTTCATCTCGGTATCGCTCAAGACCTTTGTTCCGTAGGCTATTGGACGGAGAACCATTCTCCCGCTCCACTCTTGCTCCTGGTGAAGTATGCCTGATATTGCAACCACTGATGCATCCGTGTCCAACACAAACATCCCCTTTTCTGTTGGCATGCCGAGGACTGGTGCCTAGCAAATTTCGCGTTTAATGTTTTCAAATGAAACTTGTGCCTCATCGGTCCAAATGAACTTTTTGCCTTTGTTTCTCATCAGCTGTTGAATGGGGTATATCTTATCGGCATATCCCTTGACGAACTCCCGATAATAGTTAGCGAACCCCAAAAAACTCATCAGTTGTGTATCTGTCTTTGGTGCCTTCCAGGTCAAAACCGCTTCGACCGCTTCGGGATCTGGTCTCACTCAATGCTTATCCACCAGGCGGCCGAGATACTTTATGGAGTCTCTGAGGATTTCACACTTCGAGGGCTTACATTTCAATCCCGCCTGCTTCATGCAAGTAAACACCTCATCTAAACTCTCTATGTGATCCTCTAGGGTTGGCGTTGCGATCACGACATCATCGACGTAACACATGATGAGATTCCCGTATTTCTTTGTCACACTCGTGAGTGCCTGGGTCCAGCTCGCACGCGAAACCCGTCTTTGCACGATCTTGCTTTCGGAGTGGCACTTGCCAGAACGCCGAGCCCAGATCTAACGTCGTGAAGAACTTCGCGTCCCCCAACTTGGATAGGCTCTCATCGATGCGGGGAATCGGGTATGCGTCCTTTATAGTCACTGCGTTCAGATAAGGGAAATCACAACAAAACCTGAGTTGCCCCCTTTCTTTTTAGCCATGACCACGCCACAAGCCCACGGGGACTTCGACGGCTCGATCATGTCGTACTCCATTAACATCTCGATTTCCTTCCTGCACGTTTCTGACTTATGATGGGTCATTCTTATCGCCCCTTCCCAATGAGGTACCGAGCCCTCTTCTATCTCAATCTCGTGTTCTACAATTTTACAGCAACCTATGTCGGCCTTATGTTTCGAAAAAAACGTCTGCATTCCGACTTAGCACCGCCCTGAGCGAATCTAGTTCCTTGTCTGCTATTTTACCCTTCAAATGTTCTATCTCAGGTAGGACCGGTTTATTCGCTGGTAACTCTGTTTCTGTCGGTCTCTCGGGAAAGTTCGAACAACTAGACAACCCATCATCTGTTTCCGACTTCATTGAAAACAATTTCTTAGAAGATTTCAATTCATTTACTCTCTTCAATATACATTCTTGGTTCGCATGCAAGGGACATTTAGTTACATCAAACTTTTTCAAGTTCTCCACACTCTGAAAGTCTGTGTTTAGAGGCAATGCGTGGCCAAGTTTCTTTCCCCTCTATATTGTCACTGTTGTTCCTTCTATGTTCAACAACTTACTCACACACAGTCCGCTCTGAGTGAGTGAGAAGCTTCTTCCTAAACTAGCCGAGCTCTTACTGTTCGGATTTGGTACCAGGCACACCTGTCTGTCATTACTGAGTTCATTAAGATTCGTCATCCTAAACGTCGCTACTACGGCTTGGTATGGTTTTGATCTCACTTTTCGATCTAGAAAAATTGGCACCTTAGCCTGGTTTATTAGGATCTTATTAAGAGGTTTTTTCTCATACTTCCTCTCCGGATCATTGATCCTGATCAACCCGTCATTGAGGTCGATCTTGACATCGAAGTTGCGTACAAAGTCCCTTACCAGGATGAATTGATCGGATTCGTCCAAATTCTCCACCACCAGGAAGCTCATCCAAAGATGTCTTCCCCCAAGCAGCAGTGATATAATAGGGGTCCGTCCTGTCACATAGATTGCTCTCTGATTGGCAGCTGCCAGTCTGATGTTTGTCGGTATCAGATCCGACCTTTCAAAGCCCATGTCAGTCCAGGTTTTGACTGGCATGACACTGACCACTGCACCCGTGTCTAACAGTCCTTTCACTGAAAGTTGTCTGCCCTGCACATCTAGCACATCTGCTGCCAGATCGGCTTAGCAACCTATGTGAACCGCATCCTGTTCAAGCATGGCATTGTGTCCGATTCGTCGCACCTTCAGCTCTTCTTGGCCAATATGATCCGGCCTACCTGATCACTCGCATCAGTTACGTGAGCTTTTGTTAAATCATGATGCCGTCCACATTCATCAGAATTGGATATGGGCCATGGACCTCTATGTAATGTCCATCCACTCTCATCAGCCTTGGACCTCCTGTCGTGAGCAGCGCTCGCACTGCCCTGGAGTCCAGCTTGGGATCTTTCTCCATCAGGTAGTCTGCATAAATGTCCAGGTGGACTAGTGTGATCTCGGATGGTTCACTCAAGTTCTTGACCACCTGGTGTCCTGCGACTGAGATAATGGACATTATCTTTGTCCCTTCTTTCGTCATTCCAAAAGTTCTACCAGATATGACATTCAGTTTTAGTCCCTGCTTTCTGGGTTCCTGTTTGTCCTCTTCTTCCGTCGTTTTACTCAGATTGTTAAACTTTTCCCGAAGATCCGTGCTTTCCAGTTCCGACCTTACCCATTGCTCTACTTCTTTCGTGGCAAGCTCCTGTTTGACATTTTGTAACGCTGCCTTGACACCCGAAAGTGCCTCTTCGTGGCGGGGGTGTTTCGCGTCCGCCACTGCATCCCAAAACTGAGTGCAGTCCGACTTGAAGTGTCCCTCCAAGTTACAGAAGAAGCACCTCGGTCTATATTTCATGATGAGCCCTCTAACGTACTCTTCGTGATCCTCGTCGGTCGCATCGACGTCGTCGAGAAAGTAGTCTATTGCCTTCATGTTCTGTTTGTAAGCAGAACACGCGGAAACATGATGGTCCATCGAACCACAATTCGCACATGACTTCCTCCTATCCATGTCGTCGCGAGGCTTGTACCAACTGGAGCTTGCGCCAGTGTTCGTCCCGCTGTAGTTGCTATAATTGCTGTAACGATTTTGCGCCCTTGGTTTTATGAGCAATTATTCACGTGACTTCTTACGCAAATCATCAGGCGTGGGTACCTGTTCAAGCGACAGGGTGAAGTGTGTGGCTAACATAGTTTTCAACTCCTCACTCTTTACTCCGTCCATGAACTTCGAGGCTATCGCCAATTTTCGCTCGGATATTCTCTCATCGGGATTGCTTCTCCTCCTAAGCAATTCAAGGTCGTCCAAAAATTTGTCTATGGATTCGTCATCTCTTTGACGCCGCTTTTCGAACTTCACCGTAGCCTGGTGCCCTTTTCTCCAGAGCCGAATTGATTCAGCAGGATGTCGAATATCTTGCGAGCGCTGTCTCTTTCATTGGCTCTTTTAGCCATTACACAATTTAGGGCAGTACCCTCCAGGTTGCTCGTTAGTGCGCTGCATTCCTGTTTCTTGGAGAGACTCTCTTCTTCAAAGTGCACCTTCATCACCTCGTATCCAAGTATCAATGCAGCCGTCTGACTCGTCTTTGTATGATTTAGGCTTCTTCAATGTCCTTCTTGACCTCTCTCCTCTCTCGGTTGACTTCGAGAGCTTGGTGATGAACGTTTCGAGGGATCTATTCAGAGGTTCGAACATCGAGGCATACATTGTTGTGTCCTGCGAGACCGTAGTCAGATCTGGCACTGACCTGACTTGTGGCACAGTGGGCAATCTTGTCTCCGGAGTAGCATCTGCTTCCGGCGGGGCTAGATTCGTCCACCTAGGTCTCGAGGGGGCTGCCCTGGGCCGCTCCCTATTCCTAGATTCGTAGACTTTCCTGGGCCCCGGCATAGTTGCCTGTACCATCTCCATCATTCGCCTGGCGTGAGCGCTCTCTTGGGTTGGAACGCTCCTCCCGATTGCTCCCATTTAAGATCTCGTCAAGCTTCCGCATCATTAGGTCAGATTTGGCATCTAACCTTTTTTCCAGGCTAGTCATCGTATGAGCGTAAGTATTATCGTGATCGTTCAACAATCGCTCGATCTCTCTTGTCATCCTAGCCTCTCTTTCCTCTGACTCCTTGTTTGCCTGTGCCAGGCTCTCCGCCAGGCATTGATCGGTGTTGCGAATCAATTGAGCCTGATCAACCCTCGCCTGTGACTTCACGTGCGTCAGTTCATCTCTCAAATTCTCTCTACCCTGGTGAGCTCTCTCGTCAACTTGATCTATTCTTTTAGTCATGTCCCGTCTCAGTTCATCCAGACCAGTCATTACGCCAGCAAACATGTCACTTATATCGCCACTTGCCACCAATGGCGGGGTTAGCCCCAGAGAATATCAGGTCAACTGCGGCTGCAGCCTGGTACTTGATGCCGCACCGCCTTTTTGCTTGCCCATCGACGTCATCAATCTGTCGAACGTCGAGGATACTCCCAGGGTTATCCCATCAGACATAGGCCTGGTCGGCGAAGTGGACAACGCTTTTCTGCTGATGTCGTTCCTCGGACACGGCGTGAAGTTCACATCCGGGTGTGTTATCTCCGGATGGTCATAACTGGAAGATAGACCTTCGGTTTGTAGTGACGCCATGCGCTCATCGTACAGAGACTTCCAACTCTTCTTTGCCTTCGAACCCGTTTGTTCTTCACTCGGACTTATACTCGACATCATCGCGTTCTTGCTCTGCTTTGCCAGAGAAAAGTTTGTATTGGTCGGTTGTGAAAAATCTTTTCTCCACTTATGACTCTTAGTCTCTGATTTGGACATTCCCCTGAACAATACTTCCTCTCGAGGCTCGACCTCGGAACGCTCCAAGGCCTCCTCTGTCCTCTCGACTTCCTCACGTTCGAGGTCCTCGCTCGGCTCAAAGTCGGGTCGAATAAACGTTTGTTCCCCATCGTCAAAGGGGTCCATAAGCGTCTCGCTCGCCGTTCCGGCCTCGGCGCTACGCCCTTGATTGACATCGAGGTTCTTCCCGCTTCTTAGTTTCTTTTTGCTCACTGAAAGATCAGCTTGACCTTTCGTCGATTCGTTATCAGCAAAAACGTCTGGAACGCTGCTAACCGAAGATTGGCTACGCCTAGTTCTAAGCTTTCGCGTAACTCCCTTGCTCAGCCTGGGAATCTTAGTAGTGAATCCTAGCGAGTCCCTACGCTGCATTCGTTGTATTAAACAGTAATTCTCGCACAATTTAATGGCAATGCACACGTACCGCAAACAAGTTCAAATTAAATTACAACGCCTACTCGATTCCGTTAGTATCAAAATGTCTCTAAGAATTCTTAATGACAATACTAGTGACTCAGCTAAAGTTACACACATGGCCTATTCAGTATTGATATAATGCTAACTCAACCCCGTTGTATGGTATAACATCATCACAAAATCTTCACAAGATATAATCAATACACAAAACACAATTGATAATCAGATAAGAATATCCAACAGGTGACAGCGACCTTTCGTCAGTATCAATTTACCGCCACACTCTTATCAAGTCACTGCTCTGTTAAAATTAAACAATCTTTGGTAAAAAGCAGTGATGATTCAGAAACAGATCAATAAAACTTAGTCTTAAAGAAAAAGACTTCCCTCAATCGGAACGATCCGAAAGAACGAAGCCCAGTACACAGTCCTCTCAAGTGAGTGTGTATCTGCCTAATACACCCACCGAGGTCTTCTTTTAGGTGTCCTGCGATTGCCCGAGCTGTCCTACTAAGTAGCTCAAGGCAACCTCTGGTCGAAAAATCTCTAAAGTCTATGAAAAAGCTCCCACACACCCGGAACGCTCCAAGTGCACGAGAGCAGGGAACAACTTTTCTTCTCAACTGAGTGTGTATCTGCCTAATACACTCACCGAGGTCTTCTTCTATGTGCTCCCGTATTGTCCAAGCTTTCCTATTAAGTAGCTCAAGGCAACCACGCAACCAAAATCACAAACAACAACAAAAAATTTTGGTTCGGGTACTCCTGATACACCCGATCTAGAATCCAAAGTTTATCACAAATTTCCGTGTCAAATGGGATCCTATGATCCTAATATGAACCTTTTATCCCAACCTTAAATGGATATTTTCCGTTTCTCAAATTGCCCCAGAAGGTTTTCCTAGGTTTCCACTAAGGAGGGTAAATAAGAGGCTTAATATGTTGGGGTGTTGTTTTAACTTCTTCGGAGAGTCTCGTGGAAAATTTCCACTAAGGAGGGTTGCTAAGGGGCTTAAGTCGCTCGGAGGGTTACTTCGGAGGGTTCCCCAAAAATCGGGAAAAAGGGTTATTTTATCGCAATAAAGTCTCCGAATGCGGTGTAACTTACTTAAAACCAGGTTGGCTGACATGGTCAATCTTTCCAGTAAAATAAAAAGGTGTTTTTATAAAATTTTCTGCCGCTCGGAGGGTTACCTATAATTTGGACCCTCCGAACCAACAAATTCTAAAAAAATTTTCTTTTCCGAGATTATCAACCCAAAAACGGTTGCGGTACGAAAAAATGGTCAACAACGTCCACTTATGGTACCAAAATTATCCCGATCGGTTGACTAGTCTTTGGGAAATCGCCAAAAACGTGTTTGTCCAAATGGCCTTTTTTCACCACCCATATAGGTTCTGAAAAACTTTTTCCGCAATTCCTATTGAAAGTGCCTAAAAATAATTGAAACGAGCGTAGTAGCCCTGTTCGGCACTGGAGTAATGCAAAAAACCGGACCAAAATTGGTTTGGAGACAAAAATTTGGCCAATAACTATCAAATTTGGACTCTCCGATAAGTTCCTTTTCCAATCCTTGAGTCGTTAGCTCTATCCACGGAGCTAATCGGAGGGTTACCAACAATTTTTCTGACAGCCGAGCACGTTATGCTAGCACATTCCTAACACAAAAAAATTTATTGCTCTAACTCTAAAAACTCAAAAACTCGATCCCCAAAACACTTGACAAAACTCAGAAAAATATCGAAATTTTGATCGAAAAATTTTCGTTTTTTTCCAACTTCTACTGAGTCCTTTCTCACGCAGTTTCTTTAGTCAGGGGGATCGAACTACGTAGCTACTCCCTATATAAAAGCTTTTTGATGTTCGGAAAAGCTCGGATATCCAAAAATTTGGGGGTCTGTAGTTTGGTCGAAAATCGGTAATTTTCGACAAAATTTGGGGGTTTCTTGGGTCTAAATAGGAGATAGGTAATATATAATAAGGATAATAACCTCCTAGTAGTCGTTAATAAAAATTACTATACCCTCTTTTGCACCAAAATACCCGAATTAAGACCCTTAATTCGGGAATTTGTGATCGACGGAGGGTACAATCGGACCGCGCCAATCGTGCCCCCCACCACTTAAGTTTTAATGAAATAGTACCCAAACGCTACTAAAATTGATTCAACGATACCCAACAGTCGTTGTGGATGTTTTCCCTGATGTCTCTGTTGAGAGTGAAACACGTCGGTCGGCTTGCCACTCTACCCTCCGGTCACCGGCAAAATCACCATTAACGTGCTCAAATACTCAAATTACACTCAAGGGAGAGTACCCAACCCTTCACCAAAACACACAATCTTTCTATCAGAAATGATATAAATCAATCTGAAATAGCAACAAACAGGAAGGTCAGATCACATCTCGTCCGGAAATAACATACTAACTGTCACTTTATGTTTCTTACTGTTTTTGGTCTTTCTCGGATTTTAACTGTTTTTTGTACTTTTTTATTTTCAAGTAAATTTATTTTTGGCTTTTCTTGGTTATACACTATTTTTGTTTGGTAATACGCTTTCTCATTAATTGTTTTTGGTCCCGGGACCTTGGGACAAGCGGGCTCATGACTTCCCATCTAACCCTCCGGCCCCGGAATTTTCGGTGTTAACTCAGTTGAAAAGCACGTTTATGCATGCACGTACGTTTATGCATGTCTCAGGTCTTCCCCCAGCATATTTTGATAATAAAACCAATTTATAAAGTTTTTGGTTTTATTATCAAAATATGCTGGGGGAAGACCTGAGACATGCATAAACGTGCGTTTCAGGGCCTGAAACGCACGTTTATGCATGTCTCAGGTCTTCCCTCAGCATAGGCGGAAGGTACGCACCTTCTCCCTAGTACAAAAAAGGTCACTAAGGCCTCTTACTTGGGCATACGCCCGGAGCGGAGGGTTCGTCGCTGAAGCGTTTGCTGATCATGATGGTATCATGCCTTCAACAGGTCCACCCAGGAGCGCCATAAAAACGTCTATGTAACATTCGCCCAAATACTACACAGCGACGGAGCGTAGAAAAAGTACCTATAAATTACTGGCAGGCGTCAGTTACATTAATTCTACTCGTTTTCACCGTCTCGATCTTGCCAGTTGATTTTCTGGTCTGTTTAGGGCTAAGTAAAAAGTTACTATTTTTAGGCCATCAGTCAAACGACTTTTGATCAGCTTTCGTTTACATGCGAACACAACCACATAGCTGAGTCTCGGATCCTTCGACTACGTGATTGCTATTAAAAAAAAGGCTCGAATACCCTATTTTAAATGGTTTTTGGTGACAGTTCTATATTAAATCCATTGGAGATGGATTGACCCTTTCCTCTTCCTAGCTACTCATATCTTAAAATATCAACTAATACCGTGTTAATTCAGAGTTCTATGGCATCAGAGTAGCTAAAAAGTTAATTTACTACAGTCTTTCACCATATAGTCTCTGGGGGACCAAGCCTCCGCTTCCGTGTTTTCCTCGAGATAACGTTGTTATCACTCCAACTTCGTGGCACGGGAGGGTACTGCTATCCACCACTTCCCCACCGAAGCCTCCTTTCCCACTGATTTCTTCCACTAAGTGTCTTATCGTGCTTGATTGTCACGATAAGAGGCTTCGTTTTTCTATCGTTCTCGCGTGACTGTTTTTCGCTAGATTTGCGGTTGTTCTGTTTATCTCAGCTTTTTTGGTCAAAATGGCCGTTTTTCGTACTTCTGAGAAATATCAACTTGACGATCGAAATTTTAAAAAAAGAAAAATTCAGAATACTTCGACCCTCCTTTCAAGCACTTTTTCGCTGTTAAGGCCTTTTCTCTCTCATTCGTGCTTCGTCGGAAGGTTGCGCTGTGCCAATCTGGCAGAATGGCACAGGTCTTTTATAATAGGCAAGTTACCAGTGCAGTCACTAGTTCCTAGCCTGTCTCTTAAAAACCTAATACCTTTCACTATTCTCTTTTCTTCTGTCTACTTAAGTCTTAACAAAAATAGTACCCCTCCTGATTGGCAAAATAGTACCCCTCCGGATTGGCAAAAACAAGACCTCTCCGGATTGGCAAAAATAGTACCCCTCCGGATTGGCAAAAATAATACCCCTCCGGATTGGCAAAAATAATACCCCTCCAGATTGGCAAAAACAGTACCCCTCCAGATTGGAAAAAATGGGACCCTTCCGGATTGGCAAAAGAAGACCCCTCCGGATTGGCAAAATTGGGACCCTTCCGGACTGGCGAAATAGGACCCCTCCGGATTGGCGAAAATAGTACCCCTCCGGATTGGCAAAATTGGGACCCTTCCGGATTGGCAAATTTGGGACCTTTCCGGATTGGCAAAATTGGGAGCCTTCCGGATTGGCAAAATTGGGACCCTTCCGGATTGGCAAAATTGGGACCCTTCCGGATTGGGAACCCCCCGGCTTTGTAAAAATAGCTTTTCAGAGACTTTCAAATTTTTCACCCGATACCCTTCCGGATGCGTTCTCCGATGCTATAATGCTGTTGGAACTAACTAGTAAGGGTGTATTTTCTTTCCCTAGACCCTTCCGGATTGAAGCTAAGCCTCTTATTTGACAATTTATCTTAACTGTGAAGGGTCTTATCATTAGCCTAGTTTCAACTCTACTATGGTTTTCTGGTTTCCTTAGCCTTCATTTTCCATCTAGAACAGCGTAAAATTGCCTTATTCAACCGTTGTTAACCTTTGGTAAGGGTGTAAGGGCTTTCCAAATTTTTTTTATAAAACGTGAAGCGTCTAGCTTCCCGAATTAGTGATTTTGCAAAAAGCAACCTTAAAAAATTTTCACGCTTACCTTATTGAATAATTTATATGTTTCTTTGAGTAAGCTCACCTAATTTCTGATCTAATGGTACCAAGATCAACTGGATCTGTCCAGCAGTTTTAAAGTTATTAACCAAAACGTCTTTTTTCTAAAATCAAAAAATTTTCTCTCTTATAGGTTCCGCCTAACTTTTTCCGCAATTCTGTTCTTTTTGACCTAAAATTATTGATCCGAGCTATACTTTTCTAGTTCAAAGTAAAAAAGACGATCTAAAACATTCCAGCTGAACAAAATTGCCAAAAACACTGCTATTTGGACCCATCCGGATTGATGAATCCACTAAATCAAACAGGTTAAGTTCGATTTCACTGTAACCCGGAAGGTTATCGGCAAACGGGTTTTTAAACCTGTCTATTCACTAGCGAAAGTTGTCCGAACAACAATTTTTATTGTCCTAATTCAAAAATTTCAAAACTTTTTCTTATTTTTTAGCGTTTCGTTTCTTCAAAACTCAAAGAAATTCGGTTTTTGGTACCCAATTAATTCCAACCACTTCCGAACTAAACTTAACCGGTTTCACCTATGATACTAGTATAGTTACGATGTAACTCACTAATTTAGCACTTTTTCAAAAAATATCGATATCTTAATTTCGCGATTTTAGGGGGGGATCAAAATATCACTTTTTTGACCCTAAAAACCGTTCTGCTTACTGTGGTATCTTACTCGGAAGTTCGCAGTTCGGTGAAAGGTGACTACAGTGCAGTCACTGTCGAGCCCCCCACAGAGTAATAACTTACTTTTTATACCAAAAGGGATACAAAACTTTTAACGATACGCAACAGTCGATTATTGTTGTCTTTGAGCCCCTTTTGTCGCTCCTTGAACTGCTTGCCCAATCAGTCTTCTTCTCTAATCCCGAGACCCTTCCGGATTGAGCACAAGTTAGCATTAACGTTCTTAAATACTCAAATAACCCTACAGTACAAGCAACACAAACAGGCCAAACAATTGCTCGTAACAATCCTAACTGATATAAATGCCTGTAACAACAATATATTTAACAACAACAGACGGGAGGGTCGGATCACATCTCGTCTGGGGGGATGATTTCTCCTGATTTTATAATTTTTTTCTTACTGTTTTTGGATTTTTCGGTTATTTTTCAAACTTTTTGTTTTTCTTAGGTACTATACTACTTTTTGTTTGGTTTCTTGAATATCTTTAGGTGTCTTTGGTCATGTACCACTCAGGAAATGACGGGAACGCGAAACACCCCACCCTTCCTGGTTAGTGAAACTTCGGTCTTAACTGGGTTAAAAAGCTATTCACAGGAATCCGAAAAGCTTCCGAGTTCCGAACTACCCTTCCGCCCCGGTGGTTAGGGCGTTGTTTTGAGCATCCGCTCGGCGCGGAGTGCTCGTTTACGGTTCTGCCGGTCATGATTTTTAAAAAATAACACCCAGAAGCGCCATAAAAACATATATGTAACATTCGCCCGGAAGTACATATCGACGGAAAAAAGCTAGGTCCTAAAACGACTGGCCAGCGTCTAAAGACAGCTCTACATGCTTTTCACTTCTCTGCCAAAGCTAGTTCTTTTGGTGGTCTTTCTAAAATCGGGTCGACAAAAACGTTACTGTTTCCGGCTTCGGTCAAAACACTCAAATTAACTTAATTATATGCAAAAATAGTGAGCTCATGGCTGGGTCTCAGTATCCCCAGACCACGAGGTCACTCCTAAAAACAGGGCTACTACTATTTATCAAATTACTATTGTTTTTGTTCAGTAGATAGAAATCATCATCTCCATCGAAGATGGATCAACCCTTTCCCCCACTCCCAGCTTCTCCTTCTCTGAAAGTCTGAGTCTTGGGCCCGACACCGCTCCGGTTTCTGAAATTCGGGGAAATAGCACTCCTATTTCTTTCCGGAAGGCTGGACACGCCGTCCCAACACCCTTGCTTTTTCTCGGGTTCTGCGTTGTAACGATTGTAGCAGCACAATCGTTTCAATCTGTTGTCGTTTTCTCGTAGTTGTTTTCACTGAAACTATTGTTTTTCTGTTTCGCCGTTTCAGTGTGTGCGAAATATTAAAAGGTTATCATGTCCAAATGGATATTTTAAAAATTAGCATATCAGTTAAAACTAACCTTCCCGATTTGTCTAATCGTTCAAATAACGTCGCTAATTCGCTAAAACCATCAATCTTCCAGATCAGATGTCCTTTTTCAGACCGATAAAATATCGATTGCAAAACTGCATTTTCGTACATTCTGGTCGAATGTCCCACATGACCGACTGGCACAATAATCTGCTGACTGGCCAGAGGTTGCTGTTCCAATAATACGAGCAAATTCTTCCCCCTGTTCAAGGTATTGGGGTTCAAAGAAAGGCCGGGGACTATGTAGACCTTCTGCTGCGTCTCTCTCCCTTCCTGTAGCTCAAGATCTTTCAGGCTGTAATAAAGGGAGCTTGGCAGCTACTATCATTGCCATTTTAACTCGACCACTATTGACATTATGAACAAAAAGAGGTAGTAAAATTCTGTACAAATGATAGAGACAAAAAGAAAAAAATGATAAAAGAATAGAAAAATGACTGTTTTCCTTAAAAAATATAACAGTTTACTTATAGCTTATCGCTGAAAAGGGTGAGAATATAACAAAAATGTTATAAGAATTTTGAAAATTTTTTTAGAAAGAAGTCAATTAAATTGAACAAGAAATAAAAAGAGCGTATATACCGCACAGTTTAAAGTTGAATCAAAAAAGCGAAGGGTTTGTGTCAACTAGTTGCCTCAAGGATGCATCCAGCGTTCCCGCGCTGAATCGCTAGGTCTAGCTTTTGTTTGAGAAATTTAAAAGCTAGTTTCTCACCTGTTAAGACTGTTATTCGCCTTGCAAGTTCTTTGAAGAAAACTGCAGTAGACCTACCAGCGCCACCCAGTGTTTCCATGGCAACGGGTTCGAAAATTACAGTGGAAGGCAGGTCTGAATAGTGGTTTCTTTTGCGGACATCGGCCTTGGAAGCTGCATTGGTACCCGGAAGAACTCCCATTCGCAGATTAGAGTTTGCCAAACGACTTTTCATGTGAAATCCCATGCCAAGGTCCGTCCTCGCTGCCATGGCATTAGTGTGTGTCCATCTGGTCTGCGTCCATCTTTGCGTAGCAACCCGATAGGTTCTAGTGTGGAACTGATGCCGAGTGATTTTGTAGAATCGTTATTGACCATGATGCCATTCGAGTGTCTGATGAACCTGTGCTTGATCTTGGGACAGACAAGTGCGTGTCTTCCATCTGTTGCTGCGACATAGCCACATTTGCACGTGTGTTGTGCGGTTACTGGGGCGCCTAGACGCAGACCAGCTGAAATACGGAACTCATCATCAGACAAAGTCAGACCCAGCGGACGAGAAGGAAGGAACTCCAGCCAAGCGCCTGAACCTACCGCGCGACAGCCGTGATAACGAGCAAGTGAGTTTTCGTCGGTACAATTTCCCAATTATAATTGTTGTTCGTAGATAGGTTTTGTCCAAAATTTTTGAGCGCGCTGGGGGGGTTACGTTTTCAAATCGGTGGTTGCTGAGAGACTCCCAGTGGTCAACGGCTTCGTTAAAAAGACCAGGATTGCTTGTCTCAGGAGCAAGGCAGTGCCGTAAATTTTCAGTGGAAACAAAAAAAGCAATAAATGCCGATGAGCTGAGAGTGCTGGTGTTTGAAAGACCAAACCCTCCTTGTTTCGTGGGCAAGCAAATTTGTCTGAAAGAGACATCGGAAATGATGCAATTGAAGATTCTCTCAAGTTCAAGGCGTACAAGTGTGTCGACTTCGTCGAGTAAATCTGTGTGTTAAAAGGCAGGACTAGCGCGGAGGACTTACATAATTTAGGGACAAAGAAACAATTTTTAATGAGAAAGAAAGCGGTTTGACATGGTAAAGAAGCTGTTCGCTGCAGGAGTGTCTTGAGTTTCGCAAGTTTGTCCACTAACTCGAATCGACCGAGTGCCTAGACCAGCCCCAAGAAGTGTGCTGTCTTCGGCATCAACGCATTGAATAGTCGGAAATGTCTCACGAAAAGCTCTTTCTATCTCCTTTTTACTGCTCCCAAAAGCTGTCACCTCGCATTTCTTCTCATTCAAAAGAAGACCAAGTTTCTCACATGCATGTTTGATACTCAGAAGATCATGGAGAGTGGTGCGCCATTCATCAGCAAAAGCAACGTCGTCCAGGTATCCAGTTTTCAGCTTGCTCAAGATGTTCTGCAAAGGAGGATGTAGGGCAAGACAAAGCAGGATAATCTACTCGCGTTTATTTTGTATCTGGAAATTGCGAATAGCAATTTCCCGCTGCTTTTTCAAGTACTTTCCCGCGATTGTAAATCGGTTGTTCTGATCTTCTATTTCTGAGATTTTCAGTTTTCGCGTGAAAGTTGAGCATGACAGGCTCAATTCGAATTTTTGAAAAATTAAATTTTCTCCCAAAATTGCGTTGTTCGTATTCCTCAAGGTCAAACTTCCAAATATGACCGACTGGCACATTCTCCCCGGACTCAATATCAATGTCCTCATCGCGTGTTGCCGCCTGCCAGTGAGTCCCCAGAATACCGGGTGTTGCTCAAAATATAGTGCCAGTGGTCATTTACAGGAAATTGTCATGCAACATTTTGATTTATATAATAACTATAGCATATTAATAACAATACTTTGTCTCGTTAAAATTTCTTTTCCGTGACCTCGGATCTTATCCGAGTTCACACTCGAGCCCCTTCCTTTCCCTCTCAAGACTCAAGAAACCCACATTTAGCTCCCTGCTCACTTCGTATTCCTAGCCTTCGAAGTGCTAGGACCTGATGAATTTGACACCGTGATCTGCATTATTAGCGCTCCCTCATCATCAGAGCTGATCACAATTTCTTCCCATGCTCTCAATTGTTTGAAGGATCGCATCCACTCCTTCTGCTCCTGCAACCTCGTTGCCTGATTCGGTAAACCTTTCGTTTTCAATTCCCTGTTCAAGCAAAAGGAATTGTGCAGGCTCAAGCTCACGTTCTTCGCCAAGTTCTCCTCCAGTATCGATTCTCTCGCTTTGGTATTATCTCTAGACACCCTACCGACTCTTTTCCAACCTGTTGCGATCGCATTTCGGTGGGTCAGCAGAGGTCTCTGGAAGGCTTCCGGACATATCTCCGCTATGAACTGTCGATATTCCTTTTGGTATTTCTTCATGTGATCCTTCGTCGCTATGTACAATCAAGATGTCAACGTCGCTCGAAACCACGGAAAGAACCTTATGCGGCTCTATACGTGCCTGACTTCCATTGGTATGGCGAATACCTTGCATACAGTCTCAAACAACTCAAGTCTCCTGCTGTAATCTATAGCGTATATCGATTCCGCCGTTGGTGTCTTCGACTCCCTATACTTCGTTACATTTTCTTCGATCCATCGTAACGCCAATATCGTGCTTACTACCAAGATGGTCACATTCTGCTGATGATCGGGTAACCCGATTGACCGAATTTCTTCTACATCCCACAATAGACAAAGGTTTGTATGCTCCGGGTACCACACTGTCTGTGCCAAGCAGTGGCATGAGCATTCCCGATGTGTAATTTCTATGCTTTGGAGATTGCATTCCCCCGAGGCTTCCAGCAGAGGCTCCAGTTCCATCATTTTCTCGTGCGTCACATCATCCTCCTCCGGCGCAGGGACACTACTCATCGGCTTCCCGATGACATTCTGTCTCTCAAAATCACTCCTGTTTTCGTCTCCTAAGCTCAAGAGTTCTTCCCCCCAGATTTCACTCAAGTCATCTCTTTGTGCCCTTAGCAACGTTCCCAGAATCTTCCTCAACAGTATGTGTGAATGATGCGACATTCGAGCCAGCCGTACGCACTTGGGTGCCGAGAAGGCCTTATCCACTAGTATCCTTTGGCTGGATACCTCCACCATTGCCATGTGCAATGGATAATGGCTCCCACATACGTTGGCCATTACCAATCCCACCAAGGACTTTGCATTTACAGGCAGGCCATAAGCTTCGCGCAATGGAAATCCCATCTCCGCCTCTAGACCAATTTTCCATCCTCTGATATGTTTCTGAGTCAACGCCGTCACCAAATGGTGTTCAGACTCCAGCATCTCCAGTGATTGCAGACTACACATTCTAGAGAAAAACCCCAGCGCCGTTGCTATAATCACTGTAGTGTTCGTATAGCACTCAGCCATTATCTGCACCTCGCTCTTCTCTCTTTCTGTTGTGTCACCAAACCAAATGACTAGGTCTTCTCCCTGAAAAGATTGTGTTCTGACACATGATCGTCCATCAAAGGTGTGCCCTCCGCCTCCGCACGTCAAGTCAAGACAGCTACCAGGTTCCAACTTCTTTACTGATCCCAGCTTACTCGTTGCTCCGCCCGACTCTTTACTCTGTGGCAGGATCAATTTGTGTATCACGTCCAACGTTCCCAGATCCTCATCTTTTGTTGGTGTTAGCCTCACTCGTTCCGTGACTTCTTGAATCACGCTCGCATGGGGATGGGGACACCAGGAAGGTCTCAGCAATTTCCAAACCGTTCGCAAATTCGTAGTCATCATGTCATTTCCATTTCCCATCCTCAATTCTACTCTTTTGCTCGAGCGCGGCACGCTTATCACCTTTGGCGTCGCCTCATGTAGCAAGCACAGGCTCGGTTTCTCCCTTTCCATTGAATCGCTTACGATTATCTTCTTCGTCCAAAATTTCAAGAGCTCCGCCACCTCATGATTCCAGTAAGCGCTCGCGGCTTCTGAATTCAAGAAAGGATTGTACGCTATTCCCATCACTCCAGACACGTATTGATACTTTCCCTTTTTATTGGGTCTCGCGTAACCCTCAGCCAAGGCCTAGTTGGGATGCACATCTTGCCCCTCTTCAAATTTCTTGTTGTGGATTCTTCGTATCTCATCAAGTTTTCGATGATTCTCTAGGTATTGCCTCGAGTCATCCTCCTTCTCGATTCCCGTACTCTGGTACACGTTCAGTAAGACGGTGGAGACTCTTCTCTCCATGGTTTGCTCCCCATGGCCTTCTGATGACACGCTTGGACGGTGCTATTGGTCATTACGGACATTATCCACCTCAAGAAACAAATGGCATCTTTTCTTCTCGCCAGGCTCAGACCGGAGTTGTCACTCGCGACATGTTGTACCAGCTTCTGATAGACTTCCAAGTTTTTATTGCTCAACTTCAATTTGTCACATGAAGTCAAGACCTCCAACTCTGTTCCCACTAGGCTCCACGCGAACATCAGTTGTCCCGCGGTTCTCACTAAGGGATTTGCCATCAGAGGCAATTCTGATGAAGGTGTTCTCATCGCCTCCTCAAAATAATCCCGCAACAGGCTGTGCCAAGTTCGCTTTAGCTGACTTCCAAATTCCAACTTGTTGACTTCAGCTTTCTGTTGAGTAGCCCAATTTCGACGCTTTCGTGATACCCCTTGATCAAGCTTTTTCAGACAGTCCTCCAATTCCTTCATCGTCTCTAGGGCCACCCACCAAGGTCGAGCCGTTTTCCTCGTCGCTTTCTTCTCAAGAGGGTAGTTGGACACGTGTTTGCCAATAGCTTGATGTTCGCTCGAGATCCATTCTCTGCCCACATCTACTTCCCAGGTTTTTCCACTCGTCGAACTCTTTTTCGAGCCTGCCTTCTGAGGTTTGAAGTCCTCCTCCGTTACCAGACTTGTCGAGACCTCTATCTCTTTCACTATTTCGGTTGGCCTCCTTGGTTCGGAGCTACTCTTGTAGGCTGCCGTCTTCCACCGCGCTAAGATCATGGGGGGCAGTCTCCCTCAAGTTCTTCTCCGAGACAGCATCCACCGACGGGCTGCTCAACTCCTCCATCCCCCGCTTCCTCTTTCGAGACTCCATATCTTTGCTTGGGGGTGTCGTCACTATCATCACAGATTCGATCGCACCGTCCCGATCAGACCCTTCCAACTCTTGCCTCCCCCTGCTCGAGCCTTAAGGATATTAGTACTCTTAATCATATTACTAGTCTTAATCTTATCCTCCCCTTCAACTTTAATTATTTTATCATCAGTCTTTCTCTTTAGAGTAGAGCCGTCTTTACATTCATCATCTTTGGTCTTCTGTCGCGTCTCCCTCAACTTGACCATCTTGCTTAGCAACTCCTTTCTTGCTTTTTCATCCAGTCCGGTGGCCATCAGCACCGGTTCCCCAAACTTGACCACCGTGTTCCACAGTTCTTCCTTGAAGTTATCCAGCGTGGTCTCGCTCTTCGTCTCATCAATAAATTCACTCAAGAAATCCCGCCAAGCCTTCTCATCCAGAGTCCCCAGAAACATACTCTTGTTCCCCTCAAACGTATTATTTTGCCTCTCTTCGGCACTCAAGAGTATCGTCCCCATGTTGGAAGTCTCACTTGTCAATGGTAATTCCAGGTTGTTACGAGGTGATGAGGTCAGAGGTGGCGTGGCAGTGTCCGCCCAATCGTCTCCGCTCAGGTCCTGCAGTAGCTCCTGGGCGGGGAAATTCACCTCTGCTGGTTTCGGCTCAGGTGTATTCCCCACTTCCATTTCCTCCCCGTGTTTCACTGAGAGTTTCGTCCATGTTCTCTTCTCCCGACTCGGCTTGCCTCCTTCCAAGTATCTTCCTAAACCGGTCTTCTACGGCGCCACTTCTCTTGTCCCCAGGAGTGCCCACTGACAGGAATGAGGGTGTCGCGGAGTCTTGCTTCTTATATTCTCTCAGAGCCACATATAACGAGCCTGCCGCATCCAGCTCTCTCCCTTCTTGCCTCATTTCCACCTGTTCCAATCCGTAAGGTGCCCGATACTTCCTTGTGGCAAACTTCATCTCGTCCTTCAGCGCTATGTGTCCCTCTTCTACGATCATCCTGCCATCATCCCATATCGGTAATTCATTCTCCAAGCTCGCCCGATCAAGCGTTCTCAAGATCTCCCGCACCTCGAATTTTGGAGGCATTGAGCCTCTCATTTTCTTTGCTTGAGTCGTCCATGAGTTTATCTTGATATCGCAGGTGTGGAAATAGAACGCCGCCGTATATCCAATGAACAAGGGGTCCCAGCCATCGGTGAACTCCACTTGCTGTCTCTCTACCGTAGCTCTCGCGAACAGGGATGGGACTACCAGGGGGCTATTCATCCCCAGGGTCATTCTCCTGACTGTTGGAAACTCAGGAATGGTTGCGGGTAAGATTTCCTTCTCTAGTGTCGCATCCAGTGCCTTTTTTACTAACTCGAAGCTCTTTTTCCACGCGGGGATTCCCAGGATCTCTTGTCCGTTCGCCATCAGGGGATTCAGGTTCCAAAACTTAAGATACGTCTCAATGGGGCCTTCACGTTTTCCCCCCATCCTGCACTGCATTTTCCCCCGGAAATTAAACAATACCAACTCGGGAACTTTCACCTTCCCGAAGAGCACCGTATTACTCATCCGTGCCCTGGGCACCTCTTGTTGACACCAGTTCAGCGCCGTCCCATCCAACACGCTTATTAAGCTCACGTGCACTAATGAATGGCGGTATGCAGCCACTAGAGGGTCCGGAAAGGCGTATGTCAACGCTGGTCCGTAAATACAAGTCACGATTCCTTTAGTCCCCTGATCACTCTCACTGGGTCAGACCTCATCGCCAGGCATAGATCGGTCAGTAGAGGGATACCACCATTCGCCTCCCTCCATTCCTTTCTTGTTTCGGGTTCTTCTCCTCGCCGGTCATGTGTCGGTTTTGCATCAGAAGATACTCCACCAGCAACGTCTTGAGTCCCGCCGCACACTTGTACGAGTAAGTGTGTATACTCGAGTGGGTCTTTCCCATTGACAGGGGTTCACCATATTTCATCAACTGATGAAATGGCACCAATTCGCCATGAGTCAGGAGCACCAGTGCCAGATACCCATCAATCCGAAGTGTCTCTACACCCCGACTGAACATGTACGCTGGACCCATGTTAAACAGGTACCTCGGGTAAACTAAGTATGGGGCTAGCAAGAGGCTTATGGGCATGCTCAGCAGTTCTTGTACAAAGGCCCCGAAAATGGTCTCTTTCGCACAAAACACTCCAGCCATGTATTTCTTCTCCCAACAAGGACTCAAGAATTTCACGATCTCGTGATCTTTCCTCGTCCTCAGCTCACCCTTTGCATGTTCCCTCCAGAATTCTCCAATGGTGACCTCGTTCGCCGCCGTGACGAACCTAGCCACCGTCATCTCACTGCTCTCGGCTACCTCCAATTGTTTCCCAAGAAATTCCCAGATCTGCTTCACGAGAGGTGGGGCACTCTCCCTTGTCTTGTCAGTAGCATTCTCTAGTCTTGGTGTTAGAAACGGCCACCTGCCTATCTCTTGTGTTAGCCGATACACCATCGACTCCAGTTGCTTTTCAGTCGCAGCCACATTCTTCCTTTCGTTACTTGGTCCCTTCGATTTGCTCGTGGAGCTCGTGATGGTCACGTCCATGCCTCGGAACCATAAGCTGGCTGTCAGGTGACTTATTATCGGGTGGTCATCCCCTATTGTCGGACTGAACTTCAGCTGTCTTGCGAGATTCGAGATCTCGAGTAAGAGGACCTCATCCAGTAAAATGAGTATCTGCCAATGAGTGTCTGCCAATTCATAAAGTGCAAGGAGTGTCTGCCAATTCATAAAACCCCCTCAATGCATGGGACACGTCCGCCCACGCCGCCGCCAGTTCTCACTTCCGAAGTCTCAAGTTCGTGGGTTCCAGCTCTCCATTGGGAGCTGCGATCAAGATCCGCCATGCGTTCCCTTCGGCTATTAGAATCAAAATAGCATACACAAACTGCAGGGCAGGGGGCATGCTAGCGTATCTGGGGGACGACGTGAATACCACTTTCGTCTTGGGTCCAAATCGCGAACTGACGTTTTCCTGTACCTCGTTCATCGCGGCAAACAACTCCGGATAGCCTCCCATAATTTCTTTGGCGTAGGCTCATCCCCTATCAGCTGCTCTAGAAGCCCAGCCGCATGCAGGTGATCGTTCATTCCCGTGAACAGCAGCAGCTCTGGTTCGCAGGGCATCTCTGACTTTATCGTCACCACCAAGGTCAACATCTGGTTCAATTCTGCACCTGGCAGCGAGTATATTACTGGCCAGAACAACTTGAGTAATGTTCTGGCCAGAACAACCTGGGAGACGTTCCTTCGAAGTCCGATCACGTCACGATGATCACTCTCGCGGCTGCTGGTCCGCTCTGTCATACACTGCCAGTGTCTTGGCCAATTGAACATTGCTACAGGGTTTCCCATATCTTGGGTCATCTGCCAATCTTGCACCCTCGTAAGCGGCGTCTGGCAATTCCATCTCTTTTGGATCCAGTAGCTTGTCCACCACCCTCAACTGCGCAGGAGTTGCCAATCTGATTCTGGCGGTACTTGTTCTGTGCTTAGGGGGCTCCACTATGAGTCCCAGACTCCCCAGCAACTTGAGAGGTCTGTAATTTATTGGTCCCATGACTGATTTCATGGGAATCTCAGTCAGATCAGCCGTCTTCATCATTCTTGCTCTTGAGAAATGCGTTTCGTGGGCCTTTAGCCAGTCTACGCACTGGTGCCGACTCAAATCCTCGTGTGACACATGCTTGAGCCCCAGGACTTCTGCCAACTCTGCATTCTGCAACTGTCTGCAATCCAGATCCTCCAGGTCCAACTCCTTTACTTTCTCCAGATGTCGCGTCCGGCTTGCCTCCGCTGGCTTCTCCACTCTCTTATTCTCTACCACTACCACCGAGGACACCGCTGAACTTTGGGGCGTTGATGACTCCGCTTCTTCGGCTTCCATTGGCGTGGAACCCGGTAATCTAGTCCGGCTGCTTCTCGAGCTGTCTCTTGAGTCGACTCCCGCTCCCAGGCGACTAGATAGGGGTCTTGTGGCAAGGGAAGGGAGACTTGGGGATGGACCGAATGTGAATCGGGCCGTCTCAAACAGGTCTGCCTCCAACTCATTTATGTGCCTCTGGAAGACGTCGTTCAACCACTCCACGCCCCTAGGCCTGTCGAAGTGAATTTCATCTAAGGACGCATCCTCTGGGAAGGACCGCTCCATCTGGTCGGCTACGTCCAACAATCTGTCGGGGAGGACGCTCCTTTGATAAATCTGCCTGATTATCTCGTTCAGGACCCGCACTTTCTCGTTCAATTCCATCGCATGTTGGTCGGCCATCATGTTGTAAGGGATGGTGCAAACTGTGAGTATGGCGGGATCCATCTGAATCCGCAACTCCTCCAGAATGCAGCTCATTTTATCATAAAGCCTCATGACTTTCCTTAATTCCCCTCTGGACACATCATTGGTCCCCATCATTAGAGTCACTGTGTACATTTTTGCCATCCCTACTATCTCGAGTGATGCCAACATCTGCGGCGTTGCGGCTTCAGAGAAACTCAAGACTCCAGTCTGCCAGTGCGACTGGATTCGGGTCAGCACCCGTACCAGGATGTCCCCTACAATCAGGTGAACTGCACCCTCCGGTATTCGCGGCTGTGTGTAGTATTCAGCACAAGACGCGTCAAGAAAACAATCCCTTCTCGCCCGCTGCGCCACGTTCCAATCCATGCGGTTGTGCCTGTGGTATCTGCCCTCCGTGTTTTTCTCATAGCTTGCGATCACCACGCTCCTGACCGGTTGCTCTCTCCAAGTTGGGGGTACCTCCGCTCTAGCTGGACTTTCACGACTTCTCAGCTGTAGCCTCTCGTGTAATCCTTAAGACGCGACGAGCTCCCGCTCACCTGACTGCTGCTCGGGTTGAGCTCGGGGTGTATCCAGGCAGTGCCACGTCCATCAACGGGCGTATCGGATGCGTTGTCTCCGAACCGCTCAGGGAGGACGCTGATTCGGTTGGTATCCATACTTCCAGCACCTCGTTTATGTGTTCTTGAGCCGCGCTGTCTAAGTTGAATCGTCCCTTCGACCTGGGAGCCTCATCCACCTCCATACGCGACTCCGGCCTTGAGCTTGCAACAGCTCGCTCCGTCGTCCTGGTTTCCTTTTCCTTTTGTTGATCGAGCTCTCGTTGTCGCCGCTGGATCCTTTCAAGTTCCGATTTCAACTGCTCGCAATTCACCGCGTTCTCTCGCACCATCTGTTCTTGCTGGTATTCTGCTCTCAGCATCTCAAGGTCACGACGCGCCTGGTTCCTCTCAAGGATCGCCTGGTCCCTCTCCAGATTCGCTTGATTTCTCTCGAGCTTCGCGCTACCCGGTCAAGATTTGCTTATTTCTTTTCCCTCTGCGCCCTCTCAAGTTCCCTTTTCAGGTTGCAGAGGTCAGGATACGTCTCTTCCGTTTGCTGGGCTCTCGTCATGGAAGGTGGCTTGCTCGTGGACTGGCTAGCTGATCTTGCTGACGGTCTGACCGGCAATGGGAATTCTCCCGCGCCGTACTCAGTGTTGTTGCTTAAGCCAGGATTCCTCGCCAAGTCGAATCCTCTCATCCCTCCATCCACGTTCCAGGATAGCCACCTGGTCTGTTCCTGATTGAATATGCCTTCCGTGGTGTAGCCGACCATCAAGACAGCTTCGGTCGCGGACTCCCTGCACTCACCTTGCTCCTCTAATTGCAGGATAGCGTTCAACATTACTGCCATCCTCTCGTCCACTTGGGTGTAGTCCAGGTCCCTCAAGCGTCTGTACAACTCATCGAGCGTAGGCCTCTTTAGCGCCGCAGGCATGGAGTTCCAAAATTGATCTGCCATTTTTACAATTTCTAGATTATCTCGCGCAACAACCAACTTGAGAATTACCGTACCAACTTGAGAGTTACCGTACCAACTTGAGTGTTACCGTACCAACTTGAGTACTTGAGAGATCTCTTGAATGTTTCTGATGGTGAGCTTTGCTCAAGACCTTCTATTCTCTTTCCAAAGAGTGTTTTTGGGTCGTCCACTTCGATTTAATCAATCTGAAAGTAAAATCCACTTTTTTGACTAAAGTGTCATGTTCCTAACCTAAAACCCCCCCATTATTGTAGTTAAAAACTTATCCCTCCATCTGTTTTACTAAAATATTTCAATTGGAATTTTTTAAGAGCATGCAGATTCATTTAATGTTTTAGCACCATCACTTTTTTAAATTATAATTGTCATGCCAATCACGTTAAAATCCATCTACATGCCCCGAGGTCGCCATGTACCCTTACTCGAGATCCCCATGTCCACTCATAGCTCAGGCGATACTCAAGTAGTATTTCTTGTGTAGGTGTACCATTATCTCCGTTTCTGCGAAGACCACGTGTAGGATGGCATATAATTCCCTTGGGCTCAACTTGCCCCTGTTTGGGTCATAAACAGGCATCGAGACCTCCACTATCCCTCTTTCAATCATGAAATCTCTCAGTTTCGTTAGTGCTAACATCACGTGCTCAGGATCTATCGTATTCCTTTCATTGATCCTCGTCACTAGGAAGCATAGGTATTTGCCCGGGACTTGTGCCACTGATGGGGGAAGCGCAGCCATTCCTCCCAGCCCCGGTCTCTGTCTGAATAGAAACTCCACGTTCTGGTATTCTCTCTTGAAGTCGGCTTCTAGTCTCGATCTGAAGCTCATGTCCGCTGTTATACAAATCGCGCTGGTCCTGTCTGACAGAATGAAGTCGCTGTCCGTAACCATGATGATCTCTGAGTATTCATTTGGAATTTCGAATTTTGTCTTGAAATTCCTTCCTATGATAGGCTCAGCCTCCTCCTCGCCCAGTTCCAGCTCACTTGTTTCTCTCACTTTTTTGAGCTTTTTTATCATCAAATTTTCGGTGTGGGTAAGTCCTACCCCCACTCCCCGGACAAAAATATTTATCGACGTCCCCGTCGATGATGCTTGGTCTAAATTATCTGGTGGTATTTCGAGCGGCCTCTCGGTTGCCGTCCAACCGAAGAGGTTATCTTCCGTTTTCACGTGTTGTTCCGCTGACACGTCGACCTGCTGGATGCTTTGCCCTTCATCTCCTTTGCTCTTGACATCACGCATCCACTCTAGTATTCTCAGGTTCGTGTTCTCCCTCCTCTCTATCTCGCTCAGCTCCAGATCTGTTTCTTTTTCTGGTGTGGAGTAGTCCTCCTTTGGGTAGTGTTCGCTGTCGTTGATGATTTGCCATTCATCGTCTGCCACCAATTCGCCCACACTCAGTAACTCGTCGCCCATTTCTTCAGGCCGCATCTTGTCAATCAAAAAGTCATCCCGTACCTATTGTACCTCATGCCTCTCCGTTTGCGATTACCGCTCCTGGTTCCTGCCGTTATCGGCGAGTCTGGTTTCGTCCACTTCGGCACCTCGTCCTGCTCCGGATCGTTCCAATCTTCTTCCACAAAGGATTCTGCCTCTGACTCCGCTGCTATCTTCTCATTGTCATCCAAACTCAAGCCCTCGTTACCATCGTTTTTCTCTCCGGTGCCTTTTTAATTCACCTCACACGCTGGCTCCACCAGTAGGTACTCGAGTCCTTCTATGTTCTGCGGTACGCACCAGTCTTCCGGGGTTGGTACATGCGGCTTCAGATTTTCATAATGTGTTGCGCGCCCCGTACTCAAACGGTAGAACTGTCCATGTTGGTGTACCTCCGTTATCATGAATGGTCCTCTCCATTTCTTAAGTAGTTTCTTTGTCCCTTTTCGAGGTATGAAATTCTGGAAGACCCACACGTACTGGCCCACTGCATATGGTTTCTTTCAGTATCTTTTCATCGTATTTCTTGCGCTGTCTCATTTGTGCTTGCGCAGTATTCCTCCTGTAGAGCTCGTTTAATTCCTGCTGTCTCCTGATCGCTTCTTTCACATAAGCTTGAGGCGATGTCTTTTTCCCTTCGTACTCCGGGTAAAATAATGTTAGGAACATTGCTCTTTACTTACCCGTCAACATCATGAAGGGACTGATTCCTGTTGTTGAGTGTGGCGTACTGTTGTAGGCCCCTACCACCTGCGGCAGATTTTTATCCCAATCTGTCATGTACCTTGAGCAGTTTACCCTCAGCATGTTTGCCATCGTTCTATTCTGCCTCTCTACCAACCCGTTGGTCTGGGGATGGTAGGTCGTTGAATGCGCTTGAGCTATTTGGGACCTCTTCATCAGTTCTTTCGTCAAGTCCCCCACGAAGGCTTTGCCGTTGTCCGACTGAAATGTCATGGGACAGCCATACCGTGATATCCAATGTGTTATCAGGTGGTCACAAGTTTCCTCTGCCGAGGCTGTCTGTTACGGCACCGCTTCTGCCAGCTTTGTGAAGTGATCTATTATGACTAGTATCTGGTTATATCCTGACTCTGTCATACAGATCTTTTGGTGGTCTATTTGCACGACTTCGTTGAATTCCGAGCTCTCAACGGACTTGAGTGGGAACTTCATCTTCCTTGGGTCTTTCACTTGCAGGCATGGTAGGCATGCATTTACCCATCTCTCGTAAGCTTTCCTTAAACCTGGCCAATCAAACCTGTGAAGTATTCTCTGTTGCACCTTGTCTATCCCCTGGTGCCCCATTTGATGCACTTCGGTATTGCGATCTGAATTACACTTCGGTCTGATACAACTGTGGCAATATGATAAGGTTATGCTTGTGTAATATCTTCTCCTCATCCTTTCTCTTGCACGCTACCACCCCATCAGCTGTGTGATAGAAAAAATCTTTTCTTTCTTTGTAGAACTGGCTCAAGATCTTGTAGCTGTCTTCCTCTAGGTCCCCTTTCTCTTTGGACCCCGTCCGGATCCATTTGGAGAGGTTACTTGTCATCTTGTCATTCTTTTGGGCCCTTATTAGATCCGACAGCCTATATCTCGCCATGACATACTCCTTTAGTGCCATTATTTGAACATTCATTTCCCCAGGGTTGTGGATGTCATCTTTTAGCTTTACGCATACTATCCTTTTCATGATCTTTCTATCCTCTTCTGGCACCAGATTTGTTCTGACATTCGAGTTGCATGATAATTCCCTGAACGGTTTCCTCGATACCGCAATTTTCTCAAGTTCTTCACCTCTCCGCACTTCTTACTGGTTCAAGTTGTATGTTCCTGATGAGGAATCCGTCTGCAGCTCCCCGTCGCGGTGTCTCATCTTCTCAGTATCATGCACAGACTATCTTGGTCGTCGCTGCTGCCCTCCGAACCTTCATCCCATTCTCCACACTCCCTGGACAATTTTTCATCTCCAGCATCTTCTTCCTCTGTGGGCCACTCCCCGGACTCTTTACCTATTCCAAGGTGTTCAGCTTCTTCCTTAAACGCCACTTTCGTTTTCCTATACCGAGTCCGTTCAAGTATGTCATCAGGGATTTTGTCAACCAGTGACTGCACGACTTCTTTCCCATCAGGATTACTCTCTTCTAAGTAGTTTTCGCCGCCAACTGTCTCACTCCTTCGCAGTATCGTGACTTCCGGTTGCTCTTTACCCTTTCCTTCGAACACGGGTTTATCATCTGCCAATTTTTCGAGTAATCTCATCAAGTCCTCATATATCTGTGCTTGTCCCGTTTCTACCTGTTTGAGATCATAGCCTTTCGCCTTGAGCGTCTCCCTCACAATTTTTGACTTGAGCATTATCCCTATCGGCATCCCTCGGGTCTTCTTCAAGATTGTTTTCTCTGGAGGCTCTTTTGGTAATTCGGTATGATCTTCTATCGGTTTGCCTGACTTGTAGAGCCATCTCGTGAGCGGAAGACTATCATACGTTTCCTTATCCATGAAGGAGAAGCCCTCTTTTATTTCTGGCCTATTCGCCTCCCTCTGTTCCTGTCTCTCGTAGAACTCCATCTTCTTACTCAAGCTATCGGCATTTTGATGTTTTTCTCTTGTTCTGTGCTCAATTATCATGTTGTACCCGTCCAGGCGAACTATACACCTCCAAATGTAGCTCTGTTCCATTGAGTACGTCTTCAGCCAGCTGAGTGCCCTGTTGTCGACTCGCAGCTTGAATGGCTCACTACCTAGGTATGCTCTATATTTCTCGACAAAGGTAACCACCACGAACATCTCTGCTTTCGGCGCCCCGTACTTCATTTCCGTATCACTCAAGACTTTGCTCCCATACGCTATTGGTCTTATGACTGTCTTCCCGTTCCATTCCTAATCTTGACGGAGAATTACAGAAATCGCGACTACCGACCCATCCGTATCCAGCATATACATTCCTTTCTCCGTTGGCATCCCTAACACCGGTGCCTCGCACAACTCTTTCTTAATTCTCTGGAATGATTCTTCAGCTGCGTTGTTCCACGTGAACTTCTTGCTTTTGTGTCCCATTAATTGTTGCATCGGGTATACTTTATCCGCGTAGACCTTGATGAATTCCCTGTAATAGTTCGCAAAACCCAGAAAGCTCATCAACTGGTGTTCCGTTTTTGGCGATTTCCAAGTTGAAACTTCTTCTACTGCATCTGGATGTGGTCTGATGCCGTGCGTGTCCACCATCCTCCCCAAGTATTTTATCGAATCCTTGAGTATCTCGCACTTTGATGGTTTGCCTCTTCATGCATGCAAACACCTCGTCCAGTCGCTCGATGTGATGTTCCAGTGTAGGCGTCGCTATTACCACGTCATCCAGTAGCACATTACCAGATTGCCATACTTCTTTGTCACACCTATCAATGCATGTGCCATCACTCGTTGAAATGTAGCCGTGGCATTGCAAAGACCAAACGGCATCCGTTTCCATTGAAACAGCCCCAACTTGCAGGCAAACCCTGTTTTGTCCCTATCCTGCTTCCTCAACGGGACCTGCCAAAAAGCCGAACCTAAATCAAGAGTCGTAAAAAATTTTGCATCACCTAACTTCGAGAGGCTCTCATCAATCCTAGGTATGGGATAGGCATCCTTCACCGTGCGGAGTTCAGATACCGAAAGTCACAACAAAACCTCAATTGGTCGCCTTTCTTTTTGGCCATCACTACTCCACACGCCCACAGTGATTTGGATGGTTCTATCATATCATACTCTAGTAGTGTCTCTATCTCTTTCCTACACGCATCCGATTTGTGTGGGGTCATGCGCCTCGCCCCCTCCCTGTGCGGTACCGCAGACTCCTCAAGCTCTATTTCATGTTCAACAAAATTACAACATCCAATGTCTGCCTTATGTCTCGAAAAAACTTCCTCGTTCCGCTCTAGTAGGTCCTTGATGGCCTCGAGCTGTTCATCCGTTACCTTACCCCTTAAATGCTCTATTTCAGGTAAAACTGGTTATCCATTTCCATTTCCTCTAGTGTTGGTCTTTCTGGGAAATTTGAACAACTCGAGAGTCCATCATCTGTCTCTGACTTAAGTGACTTTACAAGACCTGATGAACCTTTTTTTTATTCAATCGTTTCAAGATGCAAATCTTGTCCCTGTGATTGGGACATTCAAGTACTTCATTCTTTTTTACATTTTCAGTCATTTCATATCGAGTTTTCACGGGTAATGCATATCCTAACTTCCTCCCCCCTCTGGATTGTTATGGGTATGGCAAGAGTATTCAACAAGACACTGACGCAGAGACCGCTCTTGGTTATCGAGAAGGATTTTCCTCAAACAGCAGCACTTAGAATGTTTGGATTGAGGACTATGCATACTTGCTTACTGTCACTTAATTCATTATAATTTTTCATCCGTAAGCCTACAATTACCGCCTCGTTCGCTTTCAGCCCTACCCTTCTATTCAAGAACTCCGGCGCTTTCATCTCATTTACCATTATCAGATTTACCGGTTTAATTACGTACGTCCTATCCGGGTTTCGAATCCTGAACATGGCATTGTTCAGATCAATCGTTACGTCGAAGTTCCTGATGAAGTCTCTGCCTAAAATGAATTGGTCAGACTCGTCTAGGTTCTCCACCACAAGAAAACTCATCCACAGGTTGCGTCCACCTAGATTTAGGGCTATTATTGGTGTTCTGCCTAGTGCCCGCAGCGCCCCTTTGTTCTCAGCTGATAGCCGTATTCTTAAGTCTATCAAGTCATCTTTGTCGAAACCCATTCATTCCCAAGTGTTTCGATTGGTAAAACACTCAAGACCGCTCCCGTATCAAGTAACCCACGTAACTGAGTCTTCTTGCCACTTATGTCAAGCACATGTGCTGATACGTCCGCTTCCGTCCCGATGTGCATTGCATCTTCTTCCAGCATGGCGCAGTGTCCAATCGATCTCCCTTTTAGTTCTTATTTGCCCATGTAGATCTGCCCCGCTAGATCTTCATCACATGTTATCATGGTTTTCGTATAGATGTTTATCCCATCTATATTTAGCATCACCTCATGCGGACCATAAGCTTCTGTATATCTGTTCTCAACACGGACTGACTTGCTGCCACCTCTTGTGAGTAGCACCCTCAAGGCTCTAGAGGTCGTCCGTGGGCTTATCGCACTCAAGTAATATGCATACACATCAATGTGCATTATTGTCTGATCACTGGGTTCGTTCAAGTTACTCGTTACTTCATGGCCGCCCACAGTGATTATTGACATTATCCTGGCTCCGATCTTGGTTATGCCGAATGACTTTCCCATCACCATTTTCAGAGTGTTGCAATTTCCACTATTTGTCGACCCTGCTACAGCTTCTGGCACAGACACCGACCAACTCAGTTTGTCTGTTTCTCTGGTTCTGCACCGCCGCTAACGCCAACTTATGCTTGGGGTGACTCTGGTTCTTGACTGCCTCCCAGAACAACGGACAGTCCATCCTGAAGTGCCCCTCTTGGTTGCAGAAGAAGCATCTTGCACCTATTTTGATGATCAAGCCACTATAGAATTCGTGTTCCTCCATCTGGCTCATATCTTCCTCATCGGGTGCATATCCCAGACTCTTCATGCCCTGTTTGTATGTTATGCAATCGGCCACCTGATGATCAGCTGACCCGCTGTTTGCGCATGATCTACGTTTGTCATTGTCATCTCTAGGCTTATACCATGATGACCTTTGTGGCTGACTCCCCCCTTGCATGTTCCTGTTATCCGAATATGAGTATTTCTTGGGTTTCATTAGCTGTAACATTCGTCTACTGCAGTCACACATGAGGCTTAAGAAAAATAGGCCCTATAACCACTGGCTCAAGGGTCAGGGACACTATCTCTTGTGTTTTTCTACCTCAAGAACGGTCGGAGCCAGTTCGGTTCGCTTGTGACATGAGACTACGACCCGTTACAGCTTAAAGGCTACTACTAAAATATCCCCCCACTCTAGAATTAGAAACGTCCCCATACTTAGGTCTCTAGATACCCAAAATACATGAACGCCGTTAAAAACCGGGTTGGAACAATCCGTTAAGTTACTTTTTATTAGACAGTGTAACTTTGATCCATTTCAGATGGATCAACCTAAAACTCGCCTTACCTCAACATAACAATTATAAAACACACTCTGGGAATTTAAATTTGTACTCACATAGTAGCACGCTCAAGAACCAGGAAGTAAATAAGTCGGTAAACAACTCAAGAATCAACAAAGTAACTAAAATGAGTTTAATGTCAGTCAGTTTTAACAACAAGAACAAGTTTTTACTCTAGACTGCAAGTTCTCGTGAACCATTGGGACACTCTAGCTGTCCACCTTTCCACCGAAGGTTCACTCTGGTCCAGTCAATAATAGTATTCCAATCGTAATAATCCAACTCGTGGGAATGCTCTCGTCTCTGTTTCAGATGGGACAGCTCTACTCTAGGTTATTATTGCTTTCGAAATTGCGAATAGCAATTTCCCACCGATTTTTCTAGCAACTTTCCCGCGATTGTTACTCAATTGTTCTGAAATTGTTCTGATCTCTTTTTCTGATTTTCAGTTCTCGCGAGAAAATCGTGCATGACAGGTTCCATTCGAAATTTTGAAAAATTAAATTTCACTCCAAAATCAAGTGTTTTTTGCTTCTCTCAAGGTCAAACTTCCAAATATGACCGACTGGCACATACTCCCCGGACTCGAGATCGATGTCCTCATCGCGCGCTGTCTTCTGCCAGTGAGTCCCAGAAAAACCGAGTGTTGCTCAAGATACAGTGCCAGTGGTCATTTACAGAAGTTTGCAGCAGACTTAAGCTTATCTACACCCCAAAATTCACAGCCATTTAAAATTTCCACACTATTGCTAAACAGCAACCAAAATCTGCATACACCTGCACCCTTGAATTTTCGCTTTTCAAGCCAATCATTTTAAAATCTCTTTTGTCCTATTCAATCAGGAAATTGTCATGCAGCATTTCGATTTATATAATAAATATAGTATATTAGTAACAATATTTGCTTTGTTAAAATTTCTTTTTCGTGAATCCAAGTTTCACTCGGATCCACGCTCAAGCCCCCCTTCCCTCTCAAGACTCAAGATCCATCCGATTTGCCCATTCATCTCGTACTCTTAGCCTTGGAGGTACTGCATCCTGAAGTGCTAGATGCGGCAAACTGTCTCAACAGTTCCTCTTCATCATCGGAACTAATCACAATCTCCTCCCAAGCCTTCAGCTGTTCATAGGATCGCATCCATTCTCTCTGCTCCTGCAATCTCTTTGCTTGGTTGGGTAGTGCCTTCACCCTAGCTTCTCGGTTCAAGCAAAAGGAGTTGTGCAGGCTCAAGCTCACGTTCTTCGCCAGGTCTTCCTCTAGTATCGACTCCCTCGCTTTGGTATTGTCTCTAGACATCTTACCCACTCTTTTCCATCCTGTCGTGATCGCATTACGATGGGTTAGCAGGGGTCTCTTGAAAGCTTCCGGCCCAATCTCGGCCTGGAACTGTCGATACTCTTTTTGATGTTTTCTCATGTGATCTTTCGTTGTCATGTACAACCAAGACGTCAGTGTCGCCCGAAACCATGGAAAGTACCTCAAGCGACTCCATACGTGCCTGACTTCCGTCGGTATGGCGAATACTTTGCACGCAGTCTCAAACAACTCGAGTCTCCTGCTGTAGTCTATCGCGTATATTGACTCAGCCGTTGGCGTCGTCGCCTCCCGATACTTCGTTATATTCTCTTCTATCCATCTCAGAGCTAACATCGTACTCACTACTAAGAGCGTCACCTTCTGCCGGTGATCCGGTAGTCCGATCGACCGAATCTCTTCCACATCCCACACCAGGCAAAGGTTCTTGTGATCTGGATACCACACCGTTTGTGCCAAACAGTGGCATGGGCATTCCCCATGAGAGATCTCAATGCTCCTGAGATTACGCTCCCCTGAGGCTTCCAAGAGAGGTTCAAGCTCCATCATTTTCTCGTGCATCGTGTCGTTGTCTTCCAGGTTCGGAGTACTTCCCACAGGTTTCCCGATCACGTTTTGTCTCTCGTGATCGCTCGTGTTTTCTCTTTCCAACTTCAGAAGATCTTCTCCCCAGATTTCGCTTAAGTCATCTCTCAATTCTTTTGGTACTGTCCCTTTGATTTTTCTCAACAACTTGTGCGAGTGATGCGACATCCGAGCCAACCTCACGCACTTGGGCACTGAGAAGGCCTTGTCCACCAGTATTCTCTGGCTGGACACTTCCACCATCGCCATGTGTAGCGGGTAGTGACTTCCGCACAAGTTGGCCATCATTGACCCTATCAGCGATTTCGCGTTCAATGGCAAGCCATAAGCTTCGCTCATGGGAAATCCCATTTCCGCCTCAAGACCAACCTTCCAGCTCCGGATGTGCTTTTGAGTCACCTGCAACACCCCGGGCCATGATTCTACGCTCAACGCCGTCACTAAATGATGTTCAGACTCCAGTCTCTCCAGTGCCTGCAGACCACACATTCTCGAGAAGAATCCGAGAGCTGTCGCTAAATTCACCGTGGTTCTCGCGTAACATTCCGCTATTATTTGCACTTCACTTTTCTCCCTTTCTGTGATGTCTTCGAACCAAGTGACCAGGTCTTCTTTTTGAAACGACAGTATTCTGACGCATGACCGTCCATCGCAGATGTGCTCTCCGTTCCCACACGTCGAATCCAGACAGCTACCCGGCTCCAATTTCTTTGCTGACCCGGGGTCGCTCGTCCCTTCGCTTGGCTCTTGCATCTGGGGCGTGATTAGCTTATGTAGCACACTCAACTTCGCCAGATCTTCATCTTCCGTTGGTGCTAACCTCACTCGCTCTGTGGTTTCCTCGATTAGACTTGCATGGGGATGTGGACACCAAGAGGGTCTTAGTAGCTTCCATATCACTCCCAAGTTCGTGGTTAACAAGCCATTTCCACCGCCCATGTTCACTTCAACTCTCTTGTTTGAGCGCGGTATGCTTATCACCTCTGGTGTTTTCTCAAGAATCAGGCCCAGGCTCGGCCCCTCTTTTTCCACCGCGTCTATTTCCATTATTCTTTCTGTCCAAAACTTCAGTAGCTCCGTTACCTCATGGTTTCTGTGGGCTCCTCCAGCTTCCGAGTCTAAGAAGGGATTGTAGGCTATTCCCATCACTCCAGACACATATTGGTATTCCCCCTTCTCACTGAGTCTCGAGTACTGTTCTGACGAGGCCAGGTTACGGTGAACATCATGTTCTTCCTCGAACTTCTTATTAGAGAACCTCCGTACCTCGTCCAGCTTTCGATGGTTCTCTAAGGATAGTCTGGAACCATCTTCTTTCTCTATTCCTGTACTCTGATATACGTTCAAGATGATCGTTGAGACTCTTCTCTCCATGGTTTTACTTCCACTTGCTCTCTGGTGGCATGCCAGGATGGTGCTATCAGACATCATTGACATTGTCCATCTCAAGAAACATGTGGCATCTTTTCTTCTAGCCAGGCTCAAGCCTGAATTGTCCCTGGCCACGTGTTGCATCAGTGCCTGATACACCTCTAGCTTCTTGCTTCCCAACTTCAGCCTGTCATACGAGGTCAATGTCTCCAACTCTATTCCCACCAGACTCCAGGTGAACATTAATTGTCCCGCAGTTCTAACGAAGGGATTCGCCATTAGTGGCGGTGCTGATGAGGATGTTCTCATCGCCTCTTCAAAATGATCCTTCAACAAACTCTGCCAGGACCTCTTCAGATGACTTGCCATCTCTATCTTATTAACCTCGGCTTTTTGCTGGGTGGCCCAATTGCGTCGCCTGCGAGCTATTCCACTGTCCAACTTCTTCAAGCAGTCCTCCATTTCCTTCAATGTTTCGAGGGCCACCCACCACGTCCGGGAAGTGTTCCTCGTCTTGTTCCTCTCCAATGGATCACTCGTCACTTGTTTGCCCATGTCCTGATGTGCCTTCGAGATCCATTCTTTGCCGATCTCCACTTCCCCTACCTGTCCGTTCGTTGAACCTCTCTTCACGTTTACCTTCTGAGGCTTGAAGTCTTCTTCTGACGTCGAACTGGTGGAAACCTCTATTTCCTTTTCTACTTCAAGTGGTTTCCTGAGCTCTGAGCTGTTCTTGTATGCCGCCGTCTTGCATCGGGCCAAAACGATGGGCGCCGTCTCTCTCAAGTTTCCTTCCGAAACAGCATCCACTGAAGGACTACCCCATCCTTCCACTTCTCTCTTCCTCTTGCGAGTCTTCACATCTCTGCTCGAGGGTGTTGTGGCTATCATCATTGATTCGACCTCTCCATCCACTCCTTCCAACTCTTGCCTCCCGCCTGCTCGAGCCTTAAGGATATTAGTACTTTTAATCATATTACTAGTCCCAACCTTATCCCTTTTTATATCATCAACCATTTTATCCACAGTTTTTTGTTTCAGAGTAGAGCTGTCCTCACATTTCTCTTTTCTAGTCTTCGATCGTGCGTTCCTCAGCTCCACTAGCTTGTTCAGCAGCTCTTTTCTTGCTTTCTCATCCAGGCCCGTTCCTATCAGGAGCGGTTCCCCGAATCTCACTACTGCGTCCCACAGTTCCTTCTTGAACTTGTCCAGCGTCGTCTCGCTGCCCACTTCTCGATTGAATTCCCCCAGGAATTCCTGCCAAGCGTCATCCTCGAGAGATCCCAAGAATATGTCCCTGTTCCCTTCGAACGTGTTCTTCTCCCTTTCCTCCGAGCTCAAGAGTAACATCCCCATATTGAAGGTCTCACCTGCCAATGGCAACTCTAGGTTCTTCCGCGGGGACGGGTTCAGAGGTGGTGTGGCAGTATCTGCCCAATTCTCTTCGCTCAAGTCTTTCAACAGCTCTTGAGTGGTGAGTTCCTCCCCTGATGGCCCTGGTTCAGGTGTATTCCCCACCTCCATGTCTTCTCCAGCTTCACTGAGAGTTTCATCCATACTCTCTTCCTCTGATTCATTTCTTCTTCTCTCGAGAATTCTTTTGAATCGATCCTCAACGGGTCCACTCCTCTTGTCTCCAGGCGTGTCTACAGACAGTGGTGACGGTGTCGTAGGATCCAGCTTTTTATATTCCGTCAGGGCTACATGCAGTTGACCTGCTGCATCTAGTTCTGTTCCCTCCTGTGTCACTTCTACTTGTTCCAAGCCATAGGGTGCCTTGTATTTTCTCGTGGCAAATTTCATTTCGTCCACCAATGCGACGTGTCCCTCCATCACGATCATCCTGCCATCATCCCATATGGGTAGCATATTCTCAAGTCCTTCCTTCTCAAGAGTCCTCAAGACTTTCCGCACCTCATATCCAGGGGGCTGCGAACCTCTACTCTTTTTCGCTTGCGTCGTCCACGAATTTACCTTCATCTCGCTGGTGTGGAAGTAGACTGCCGCCGTGTAGCCGATGAACAGGGGATCCCAGCCATCCGTGAAATGCCTCTGCGTTTCCTCCGTCATCATCTTCGCCATTATGGAGGGAACCACCAAGGGACTATTCATTCCCAAGGTCATTCTCCTGACTGTCGGGAACTCAGGCATGGTGGCTGGTAGGATTTCTTTCTCCATTATGGCCTCCAGCTCCCTCTTGACTAGTGCAAAGCACTCCTTCCAGGCGGGGATTCTCAAGACTTCTCGTCCGTTGGCCGTCAATGGGTTTAGGTTCCAAAACTTTGGATACATTTCAATGGGGCCCTCTCGCTTGCCTCCCATTCTACATTGCATTTGTCCCCTGAAGTTGCACACCATCATCTCGGCATCTTTCACTTTTCCGAAGAGTACCGTGTTGCTCATACGCGCCCTGAGCACCTCCTGCTGACACCAATTCAGCGCTGTACCATCCAGTACGCTGATGAGACTCAAGTGCGTCACCGAGTGACGATACGTTATCACCAGGGGATCTGGAAACGCGTACGTCACTGCTGGACCATAGATGCAGGTCACCACCTCCTCTAGACCCCGGATTATCCCCATTGGGTCCGACCTCATTGCCAGGCACAGGTCCGTCAACAGAGGCATCCCTCTGTTCGCCTTCTCCCATTCTTCTCTCGAGGTTGGGTTCTCATCTTCACCCGTCATGTATCGATTCTGCATCATGAGGTATTGCACCAGCAGTGTCTTCAACCCTGCGGCACACTTGTAGGAGCTGGTTTCAATGCTCGTGTGGACTCTCCCCATAGACAGAGGTTCTCCATATTCCATTAACCGATGAAACGATACCAATTCCCCATGGGTCAAGAGTACTAGTGCCAGATACCCATCAACTCGAAGTGTCTCCACTCCTCGACTAAACATGTATGCTGGGCCCATGTTGAACAAGTATCTGGGGTAAACCAAATACAGGGCCAAGAGCAGGCTGATGGACATGCCCAGTATCTCCTGTACGAAGGCTCCGAAGATAGTCGCCGTGGTGCCGAACACTCCTGCCAAGAATTCTTTCTCCCAGCAAGGACTCAAGAACTTGAGAATCTCGTAATCTCTCCTAGTCTTTAATTCGCCGTTGGCGTGCTCTCTCCAAAATCCTCCAATCGTCACTTCATTGGCGGCCGAGACAAATCTAGCCACCGTCATGTCTCTCGTTTCAGCTAGCTCCAGTTGCTTCTCTAGAAAACTCCAGATTTGTTTCACGAGGGGTGGTGCTTCCTCCCTCGTCTTATTCGTGACGTTCTCCAGCCTTGGTGTCAGGAATGGCCACCAGCCATTCTCTTGAGTCAAGCGATATTTCATCGATTCTAACTGTTTCTCCGTCTCGACCACATTTCTTCTCTCGTTGCTGGGACCTCTAGACCTGCTGGTGGAATTTGCGACTTTCACATCCATACTCCGGAACCACAGGCTGGCCGTCAACTGGTTTATCGCCGGGTGGTCGTCCCCGATGACTGGGCTGAACTTGAGTTGTCTAGCAAAGTTCGATATCTCTAGCAAGAGTACCTCATCCAATACAATCAGGACGTCGGCCAGTCCGTAGAAGCCCCTCAGTGCATGAGATATGTCAGCCCATGCCGCCGGCAATTCTGATTTGTAAAGCCTCAAGTTCAATGGCTCCAGCTCTCGATTGGGGGCTGCCATCAGAATCCGCCATTCACTCCCTTCTGCTATCAGGATCAAGACCGCGTACACGAATTGTAGGGCGGGTGGCATATTTGCGTATCCTGGGGATGTGGTAAACACCACCTTCGTCTTGGACCCAAATCTCGAGGCTACGTTCTCTTGTACCTCATTCATCGCCGCAAATAACGCCTGAATAGCCTCCCATATCTTCCTTGATGTCGGAATCTCCTTGCCCTTCAGTTGCTCAAGAAGTCCCATCGCGTGCAGGTGATCATTCATTCCTGCAAACATTAGCAGCTCAGGTTCACAGGGCATCTCCGACTTTATTGCCACTACCAGAGTTAACATCTGATTCAATTCAGCTCCTGGCAAAGAGTATGTCAAAGTCTCCGGCCAGAACAACTTGGGAGACGTTCCTTCGAAGTCTGATCCCGCCACAATGACTACTCTCGCAGCAGCTGGGTCTGCTCTATCATATACTGCCAGGGTTTTGGCCAGCTGGGTACTCCCACAGGGCTTCCCGTACCTGGGATCTTCCGCCAATTTCGAGCCTTCGTAAGCGGCATCTGGCAATCCCGTTCCTCCCGGATTGAGTAGCTTGTCTACCACCTTCAACTGTGCCGGGGTTGCCAACCTGATTCTGGCGATGCTAGTTCGGTGCTTGGGAGGTTCTGCTATAAGTCCCGGACTCCCCAGCAGCTTGAGAGGTCTGTAATTAATGGGTCCCATGATCGTTTTTGTGGGAATTCCCGTCAGGTCTGTGGTCTCCATCAACTTCGCTCTCGAGAAGTGCGCCTCATGAGCTTTCAACCAGTCCACGCAATGATGCCTATTCAAGTCCTCGTGTGATACTCGTTCGATCCCCAGGGTTTCCGCCAATTCTTGCCTGCATTCCAAACTCTCTAGATCCAGTTCTTTCACCTTCTCGGGATATCTCAAGCGAGCGGTCTCCATAGACTTATTTTCCCGTTTGCTCTCTGCCACTACCACTGAGGATATCGCCGAGCTTGGAGGTGTTGATGACGTCACCTCCTCAGACTCCATTGGCGTGGCACTCTGCAATCTGGTGTGGCTGCTCCTTGAACTGTCTCTAGTGTCAACTCTCGGTCCCAAGCGACCAGCCAAGGCCCTCGAGGCAAGGAATGGTGGGTTGGGAGGTGGTCCTAAAGTGAGTTGGGCTGTCTCCAGCAGGTCCGCCTCTAGCGTGTTTATGTGTTCCTGGAAGACATCGTTCAACCACTCCGCTCCCCTTGGCCTATCGAAATGGATTCCATCTTTTGAGGTGTCTTCAGGGAATCCCTTTTTCTCCATACGTTCTGCTATGTCCAACAGCCTGAGAGGAAGCACACTCTTTCGGTGTATGTCTCGGATCACCTTGTTCAGGCTCCGCACCTTCTGGTTCATCTCTAGGGCGTGCTGATCAAACATCATGTTGTAGGGGACCGTGCATACCGTCAGCAGGATGGGGTCCATCTGGATCCTCAGTTCCTCAAGAAGGCAGCTCATCTTGTCGCACAACCTCGTTACCTTCCTCGCTTCTCCCCTTGACACGTCGTTGGTCCCAACCATCAGGGTCACTGTGTAAACTTTGGTCATCCCTAGCATGTCCAGGGTTGCCAACATCTGTGGCGTGGCAGCTCCAGCGAAACTCAAGACTCCTGTCTGCCAATGTGACCGTATCTGGGTCAACACCCGCACCAGGCTATCCCCTATAATTAGGTGAACTGCACCCTCTGGCACACGAGGTGGCGCCAGATACTCCACCCAGGCTGCTTCATGGAAGCAGTCCCTCCTGGCTCCCTGTTCCGCACTCCAGTCCAGCCGATTGTGCCTGTGGTAGTTCCCTTCTGTATTCTTCTTATAGCTTGCGATCACGACATTCCTGACCGGCTGTTCCCTCCAAGTTGGGGGAAGCTCTGGCCTTGTCGATCTTTCACGACTCTGCTGCTGCAATTTCTCGCCTAGCTCCTTCAGGCGCGATGAGGCGCCGCTCACCTGACTGCCACTCGAGGTCGAGGTTGGGGTATATCCTGGTAACACCACATCCATCAGGGGACGTACAGGTTGTGTCTCTAGGTTGCGCAGGGAAGGCGTCACGTCATTCGGTATCCAGACCTCCAACCCTTCACTCATGTGTTCTCTGGCCTCGCGGTCAAGGTTGAACCGTCCTCTAGCCCTGGGAGCTTCATCCACCTCCATGCGCGACTCTGGCCTCGAGCTGGTCACCACTCGTTCGTTTGACCTGGCTCCCTTCTGTGCGTCAAGCTCGCGTTGTCGCTGTTCTATCCTTTCCAACTCCGACTTCAATTGATCACGATTCGCGACGTTCTCCCGCACCCTTAACTCCTGTTGATGCTCAGCTTTTTGTATCTCAAGCAACCTCAGAGCCTGGTCTCGCTCATTGACCGCCTGGTCCCTTTCCAGCTGAACCTTCTCCCGATCCAGATTTGCCTGATCCCGATCGAGGTTTGCCTTATTCCTTTCCTTCTGCGTCTTCTCGAGCTCTTTCTTTAGAACACCTAGATCCGGATATGCCTCGGTCGTCTGTTGCATTCGTGACATCGATGGCACCCTACTCGAGCTCTGGCTGGTGGACCTTACTGTTGGCCTAGTCGGTAATGGGAATTCCCCTGCGCCATATTCGGTGTTGTTATTCAGGCCAGGATTCCTTGCCAAGTCAAAACCCCTTACTCCTCCATCCACATTCCAAGACAACCATCTGGTCTGTTCTTGGTTCGATATTCCCTCGGTGGTGTAGCCGATCATCAAGACAGCCTCCGTTGCAGACTCCCTGCACTCACCCTGGTCCTCCAACTGGAGGATGGCATTCAGCATCACCGCCATTCTCTCGTCTATTTGGGTATAGTCCAAGTCCCTCAGGCGCCTGTACAGCTCATCAAGAGTGGGCTTCCTCAGGACCGCGGGCACGGAGTTCCAGAATCGGTCTGCCATTCTTTGTAACTTCGGGATGTATGTAGGTAGATGTTAACCAGCTCAAGAATTACCTTACCAACTCAAGAATTACCTTACCAACTCAAGTATTCTCTAGAAATGTTCTCTTGCGAGTACTTGCTGTAGATTCGGATTATCGCGTGTTCAATCAAGATTTTCTCTTTCTGTTTCTCGCTTGAGTGTAGTTGGATTTTCAACTTTGTTTTTCAAACTCGATCTGAAAACAGAAAGCTCATTAAAACTTAGCATGTCACGTTCCTAACCTAGAGACCCCCCTTCTACCCATATGGTTAAAAACTTATCATTCTCATATCACTTAAAGCAATTCGATTGGATTTTCCCTTAAGAACATGCAGATTCATTTTATGTTTTAGCACCATCAATTCTTTCTTTTAAAATTCAATTGTCATGCCAATCACATCTTAAGATCCCTTTACCTGCGCCGCACCCCAGTACCTAACTCAAGACTCCTCCCTCACACCCGACCTGATACCTCCATGTACCCGACTCAGGCGATGCTCAAGTAGTACTTCTTGTGAAGATGCACCATTATCTCTGTTTCTGCAAAGACCACATGTAGGATAGCGTACAATTCCCTCGAGCTCAGTTTGCCCCTGTTTGGGTCGTACACCGGCATCGAGACCTCCACTATTCCTCTTTCAATCATGAAGTCACGTAGTCTTGTCAGTGCCAATATCACGTGTTCGGGATCAATTGTGTTTCTGTCGTTGACTCTCGTTACTAGGAAGCAGAGGTATTTGCCCGGGACTTGTGCCACTGACGGTGGAAGCGCTGCTATGCCTCCCAGTCCTGGCCTCTGTCTGAACAGAAACTCTACGTTCTGGTACTCTCTTTTGAAGTCAGCCTCCAATCTTGATTTGAAACTCATGTCCGCCGTGATGCAGATCGCGCTGGTCCTGTTTGACAGGATGAAGTCGCTATCCGTTATCATGATGTTCTCTGAGTATTCATTGGGTATTTCGAATTTCGTTTTGAAATTCCTTCCTATGGTAGGCTCTGGTTCTTCTTCCTCCAGTTCCAATCCGCTTGTTTCCCTCACTTCCTTGAGCTTCTTTATCATCAAATTTTCGGTGTGGGTAAGTCCTACCCCCACTCCCCGGACAAAAATATTTATCGACGTCCCCGTCGATGTAGTCGGGTCTGAATTGTCCTTGGGGATGTCCAGTGGCCTGTCTGTTGCTGTCCATCCGAAAAGAGGGTCCTCTGTCTTCATGTAATTTGCTGCTGATACATCGATTTGCTGAATGCTTTGTCCTTCGCGGCTCTCGTCTTTGACATCACGCATACACTCTAGAATCCTCAAGTTCGTGTTCTCCCTCCTTTCTATTTCACTCTGCTCGAGATCCGTCTCCAATTCTGGCGTCGAGTAATCATCCTGCGGATAATGTCCACCATCGTCAATGACCTGCCATTCCTCTTCGGCTTCCAGTTCGCCTGCGCTTAGTAGTTCATCGCCCAACTTGTCTGGCTGTATCTTATCGATCAAGAAGTCATCCCCGTACCTATTGTACCTCATACCTGTTCGTTTACGATTGCCAGTCCTGGTTTCCGGTGGTGTTGGTCGATCCGGCTCCATCCACTTCGGTACCTCGTTTTGCTCTGGGTCGTTCCAGTCTTCTTCTACAAATGAACCTGCATCCGACTCCACTTCTATCTTTTCGTTGTCGTCCAAACTCAAGTTCTCATTACCATCATTTTTCTCTCTAGTGCCTTTCTCATTCACCTCGCACGCTGGTTCCACCACCAGGTACTCAAGACCTTCCATGTCTTTTGGTAGGCACCAGTCCTCCGGGGACGGGACATGAGGCTTCAGATTTTCGTAATGTGCTGCTCGCCCTGTACTCAAGCGATAGAACCGTCCTTGTTGATGTACTTCCGTAATCATGAACGGTCCTCTCCATTTCTTGAGTAGTTTCTTTGTTCCCTTGGGCGGTATGACATTTTGGAAGACCCACACGTATTGGCCCACTTCGTATGGCTTTGCTCTTAGTATCTTTTCGTCATATTTCTTGCGTTGCCTCATTTGCGCTTGCGCCGTGTTTCTCCGACATAGCTCGTTTAGCTCTTGTTGTCTTTTGATCGCTTCCTTCACGTATGCTTGAGGTGACGTCCTCTTCCCCTCGTACTCCGGGTAGAAGAATGTTATAGGCATTGCCCTTTCCCTGCCTGTCAACATCATGAAAGGACTGATACCCGTCGTTGAGTGCTGAGTACTATTATAGGCTCCTACTACCTGTGGCAGGTATTTGTCCCAGTCCGTCATGTATCTCGAGCAGTACACCCTGAGCATGTTGACCAGTGTCCTGTTCTGTCTCTCTACCAACCCATTGGTCTGTGGATGATAGGTCGTCGAGTGCGCTTGAGCAATGTGTGATCTCTTCATCAATTCTTTTGTCAAGTCCCCCACAAAAGCCTTGCCGTTGTCCGACTGGAAAGTCATTGGACAACCATACCGCGATATCCAATTCGTTATCAGGTGATCACATGTCTCCTCTGCCGAGGCTGTCTGGCACGGAACCGCTTCCGCCAACTTGGTGAAGTGATCTATTATAACTAGTATTTGGTTATAACCCGACTCCGTCATGCAGATTTTCTGATGGTCTATCTGCACCACTTCATTGAATTCCGAACTCTCGACAGACTTGAGGGGAAACTTCATCTTCCTTGGGTCTTTTACTTGAAGGCATGCTAGGCAGGCATTCACCCATCTCTCGCAAGCTTTTCTCATTCCCGGCCAATCAAACCTGTGAAGTATCCTTTGTTGTACTTTATCTATCCCCTGGTGGCCCATCTGGTCGTGTGATCTGAAAAGCACCTCCGTTTGGTACAATTGTGGTAGTATGATGAGGTTGTGTTTGTGTAATATTTTTTCCTCATCTCTTCTCTTGCACGCTACCACCCCTTCAGCTGTGTGATAAAGTAAATCTCTCTTTTCTTTGTAGAACTGGCTCAAGATCTTGTAGCTGTCTTCCTCAAGTTCCCCCTTCTCCTTGACTCCCGAATGGATCCATTTGGAGAGGTTACTTGTCATTTTGTTATTCTTCTGGGCCCTTATTAGGTCAGACAGCCTGTATCTCGCCTTAACGTGCTCCTTTAGCGCCATGAGCTGTCCATTCATTTCACCAGGGTTGTGGATGTCATTGCTCAGCTTCACACATATCATCCTTTTCACGATTTTCATGTCGTCTTCTGGTACCAGATTCGTTCTGACGTTTGAGTTGCACGATATTTCCCTTAGTGGTTTTCTTGAAACTGCTATTTTCTCGAGCTCTTCACCACCTCGTACCTCTTGTATTTCCAGATTGTACGTCCCTGAAGATGGATCCGTCTGTAATTCCCTGTCGTGCTGTCTTATCTTCTCTTCCGCCAGTATCATGCATAGACTGTCTTGGTCTTCGCTGCTCTCATCCGAGTCTTCATCCCATTCTTCACGCTCCCCGGACAATTTCCCTTCTCCGGTTTCGTCTTCTTCCATGAATCTGGACCACTCCCCGGACTCTTGATCTAGTCCCAGGTGTTCAACTTCTTCTCTGAATGTTACTTTCTTATCCCTGACTTTTGTCTGTTCCAGAATTTTTTCGGGGATTTTTTCAACTAGTGATCGCACAACTTCCTTGCTATCAGTGATGCTTCCTTTTGAGACGTCAGTATTGTTCACTGTTTCTTCTCTCCGAAGTATGGTTAGTTCCTGTGCCTCCTGACCTTTCCCTTGGATCACGGGCTTGTCGTCTGATAGTTTCTCAAGCAACCTCATTAAGTCTTCATCTATTCGGACCGTTCCCTCCTCTACCTGGATGAGATCATAACCTTTTGCCTTAAGTGTTTCCCTCACGATCTTGGACTTGAGCATTATTCCTATCGGAATCCCTCTGCTTTTCTTCAAGATGGTCTTTTCAAGAGGCTCTTTCGGCAATTCGGGATGATCTTCAATCGGTTTGCCTGATTTGTCCAGCCATCTCGTGAGTGGAAGACTGTCGTACGTTTCTTTGTCCATGAAGGAGAAGCCGTCTTTGATCTCAGGTCTGTCCGCCTCTCTTTGTTCTTGCCTCTCGTAGAACTCCGTCTTCTTACTCAAGCTGTCAGCATTTTGATGTTTATCTCGTGTTCTGTGCTCAATTATTATGTTGTATCCATCCAAGCGAACTATCCACCTCCCAATATAGCTCTGGTCCATTGAGTACGTTTTCAGCCAGCTTAGTGCTCGGTTGTCGACTCGCAGCTTGAAGGGCTCACTGCCTAAGTATGCTCTGTATTTTTCGACAAAGGTGACCACCGCAAATATCTCTGCTTTCGGTGCTCCGTACTTCATTTCTGTGTCACTTAGGACCTTGCTCCCGTATGCTATTGGTCTCAAGACTGTCTTCCCATTCCATTCTTGTTCTTGATGGAGAATCCCAGAAATAGCGACTACTGACGCATCCGTGTCTAGCACGTACATCCCCTTCTCAGTCGGCATACCCAGTACTGGTGCCTCACACAGCTCTTTCTTTATTCTCTGGAATGACTCTTCTGCCGCGTTGTTCCACGTGAACTTCTTGCCCTTGTGTCTCATTAATTGTTGCATCGGGTATACCTTGTCCGCATAGCCCTTGATGAATTCTCTATAATAGTTGGCGAAACCCAGGAAGCTCATCAGCTGGTGCTCCGTCTTCGGTGATTTCCAGGTTAGGACTGCTTCCACGGCGTCTAGGTCAGGTCTGATACCGTGTTTATCTACCATCCTGCCCAAGTATTTAATCGAGTCCTTGAGTATCTCGCACTTTGATGGTTTACACTTCAGCCCCGATCTTTTCATGCACGCGAACACCTCGTCAAGCCTCTCGATGTGGTCTTCTAGTGTTGGCGTTGCTATTACCACGTCGTCCACATAGCACATTACCAGGTTGCCGTACTTCTTCGTCACGCCTATCAACGCGTGTGCCATCAGCCGCTGAAACGTGGCTGTTGCATTGCAGAGTCCAAACGGCATCCGTTTCCATTGAAACAGACCCAACTCGCAGGCGAACCCTGTCTTGTCCCTGTCTTGCTTCCTTAATGGTACCTGCCAAAAGGCCGAGCCTAAATCAAGAGTCGTAAAAAAATTCTAGGTATGGGATAGGCATCCTTCACCGTGACGGAGTTCAGGTATCGAAAGTCACAACAAAACCTTAACTGGTCGCCTTTCTTTTTGGCCATCACTACTCCACACGCCCACGGTGACTTGGATGGTTCTATCATGTCATACTCTAGTAACGTTTCGATTTCTTTTCTACACGCGTCCGATTTGTGTGGGGTCATTCGCCTCGCCCCCTCCCTGTGTGGCACCGCGTTTTCCTCAAGTTCTATTTCATGTTCAACAAAATTACAACACCCGATATCCGCCTTATGCCTTGAAAAAACCTCCTCGTTCCGCTCTAGTACGTCCTTGATAGCTTCGAGCTGTTCATCTTTCAGTTTGCCCCTTAAATGTTCAATCTCCGGCAGAACCGGTTTATCAGTTTGCATTTCATCTAGCGTGGGTCGCTCTGGAAAGTTCGAACAGCTCGAAAGCCCATCGTCCGTTTCTGACTTAAGTGATTTGATAAGACTTGAAGAATCTTTTATTCTCTGCAATCGTCTCAAGATACAAATTTTGTCCCTGTGATTAGGACAATCAACAACTTCATTTTGTTTTGAGTTTTCAATTGTTTCGTATCGAGGTTTAACTGGTAAAGCATATCCCAGCTTCCTCCCTCTCTGCATCGTGATCGGTATATCAAGGGTATTCAACAAGACACTGACGCAGAGGCCGCTCTTCGTTATCGAAAATGATCTTCCTAAAACAGCAGCGCTTTGACTATTGGGATTCGGAACTATACACACTTGCTTGTTGTCACTTAGTTCATTATAATTTTTCATCCTCAAGCTTACGATTGCCGCTTCATTAGCTTTTAACCTCACTCTCCTACTCAAGAATACCGGTGCTTTGTTTTCATTCGCCATTATTAAATTTACCGGTTTGATTGCGTACCTCCTATCCGGGTTCCGTATCCTGAACATTGCATTATTTAGATCAATCGTTACGTCGAAATTCCTGATGAAGTCTCTGCCCAAAATGAATTGGTCAGATTCATCTAGGTTTTCTACCACGATGAAGCTCATCCACAGGTTACGTTCCCCCAAATTGAGGGCTATTATCGGCGTCCTGCCCAACACCCGAAGGGCCCCTTTGTTTGCAGCTGACAGCCGTATTCTCGAGTCTATCAAGTCACCTTTGTCAAAGCCCATCTTTTCCCATGTTTCGATTGGTATGACGCTCAAGACTGCTCCCGTGTCGAGTAATCCACGTAACTGAGTCTTTTTGCCATTTATGTCTAGCACGTGCCCTGTCACGTCTGCTTCCGTCCCGATGTGCATTGCATCTTCTTCGAGCATAGCACAGTGTCCAATCGATCTTACTTTCAATTCTTCTTTCCCTACATAGATTTGTCCAATTAGGTCTTCGTCGCATGTTATCATCGTCTTGGTATAGATGTTGATTCCATCTATATTTAGCATGACCTCGTGTGGACCATAAGCTTCAGTGTACCTATTATCAACACGTACCGATTTGCTGCCCCCTCTCGTGAGTAGTGCCCTGAGCGCTCTAGAAGTCGTTTGTGGACTTATTCCACTCAAGTAGTCTGCATACACGTCAATGTGCATTATCGTCTGGTCGCTCGGCTCGCTCAAGTTTCTGGTTACCTCGTGTCCGCCCACTGTGATTATCGACATTATTCTTGCTCCGATTTTCGATATTCCAAAAGGTTTACCTGTCACCATTTTCACGGTGTTACAATTCCCGGTCTTCATTGAGCCCGTTCTAGCCTCTGGTATTGAGTTCGATCCGGTTAATGCTTCGTTAAAATTCTGTCTTTCGATCTCCAACTTTAGTCGTTGCTCTATTTCTTTCGCAGCCAGATCTTGTTTCACTTTGGCAATTGCTTCCGTCGCCGCTTTCTCATAATTTATCTCTAGAGAGCTTCCGGCCGCGGACTCTAACGCACCGCTAACATGTGTAACAGCTTTCACTGTCTTCGTCGGCAATTCGGTGTTTGGTGCCCCCAAGTTCCTAGATTCAAACTCGTTTTGCCTGTTCCGCTGATTCTGCACCGCCGCTAATGCCAACTTATGTTTGGGGTGATTCTGGTCCTTGACCGCTTCCCAGAACAAGGGACAATCCATTCTGAAGTGCCCCTCCTGGTTACAGAAGAAGCATCTGGCGCCTATCTTGATGATTAAGCCATTATAGTACTCGTGTTCCTCCATCTGGCTCATATCCTCTTCATCCGGTGCATAACCTAGGCTCTTCATGCCTTGTTTGTACGTTGTGCAGTCAGCCACATGATGATCCGCTGACCCGCAGTTCGCGCATGATCTGCGCTTGTCCATATCATCTCTAGGTTTGTACCATGATGACCTCTGGGGTTGGCTTCCCCCTTGCGTGTTCCTGTTTTCGGAATATGAGTACTTCTTAGGTTTCATCAGCATGTATTCTCTTGATTTCTGTCTCATTTCTTCTGGAGTGGGTGCGCTGTCCTTCGACAATGTGTAGTATGTTGCTAACATTGTCCTTAAGTCATCACTTTTCACCCCATCGATGAACTTCGAGGCAATGCTAAAGTTCCGTCTATTTGTCGACTCCTCTGGGTCACTCCTCCTTCTCAAGCTCTCGAGGTCATCTAGGAACCGATCTATTGACTCGTCGTCCCTCTGCCTTCTCTTTTCAAATCGCATCATCGCTTGGTGACCCTTCATGCCTGACCCGAATCGATTCAGCAATATCTCGAAGATCTTGTCCGCGGTGTCGCGTTCTTCCTCCTTCTTTGCGACCACGCATTTTAATGCCGTTCCTTCCAAGTTGCTCAGTATGGCTGTACATGCTTGTCTTTCGTCAATCAAGTTATCTTGTTCTAGATGTAATCTCATCACTTCCACCCAAGTGTCAATGCATCCATCGGAGTCGTCTTTGAATTCTTTTGGCTTCTTGAATGTCTTTCTTGATTTTCCCTCTCTCCTGTCGCTCGAGTCAGTGTTCCTCGTGGCGAAGGCCTCTAGAGTCCTGTTCATCATCTCCCAAGTGCTGGCCCATGTCATAGCATCCGGTCCTGTGTTGCTGTTAGCTGTTGAATCTCCCGGAGCAGTCGTTGTATTCAACGTTCCATTCTTCATTATTGTTTTCGCAGCTGTTGGTGCTATGCTTATCGCATCCCTGGTTAAGGGCAACGGTGTCGATTGCCGTTTGTTCCTTTGTGGTTCTACAAAGTCGACTCTGGTGCCTTGCGTACGATCCGCTGCCGGTCTTTCTTGTGGAGTAGAACCTCTCAAGATTGCATCCAACTTCGCCTGTATCGAACACGAACTCTCGGCTTGACTCTTGCTCATTGTGTCCATTCTCCTTTCCAGGCTCCCTAATTGGCTGTTGACATCATCATATCGGTTCTTCAACTGTTGCATGTCTGTTTTGATGTTCTGTTCTCGTTATTCATTGGTGGCTTCTACCTCATCTGACATTTCCTTGAGTCTCTCATCTGTTGCCTTAGCTAGGTTAAAATAACTGTCTAGATACTCGTGCTTGTTGTATCTTATCTCCTTTTTTATCACCTCTCTGTCTTCTTCACTGTGCTTAAGTCTTTTGTCAATCTGATTTAATTTCGCCAACAAGTCACCCAGCTCAATGGTAGTCTCTTCATGGTCAGCTGTCGGTCTCTCTTCGGCCGTAGCCTCTGCTTTAGCTTGTTCCTCTCTTGGATTGGCTTCTGAGGTCCTCGTGCTCACTGTCCCAAATGTTCGTGCTCTTTCTGCTTTTGGTTCTTCAGTCACGTTTTCTTTTGTTTTTATTCCGAACATTATTCCCAATTTTTCCGTAAAAGATGTCCTCTTTACTTGAGAGTCTTCTTTCACCGTTTCTTCGGTGTTGCCTATTGCATCTTCCGCGTCATCTATCGGTGAGAACTCTATGGGTTTCTGGTTCGGTTCCTCTGCATTGGGCATTGGAGTTGACTCTGTCGCCATCTTCCTTGTTTCATCCACACTTTGATCGGGTGTCTCTAGATCAATCTCGATGGTGGGTTCTACTCGCTCCCCTTCCGTGCCCTCTTTCGCCCTGTTCTCCGCTGTACTCCTTGTGCTGACCATGTTAACTGAAAAGTTCGTCTTCGTTATCTTTGGGCCCGTTGATGTCGTTCCGCGCAGCGATGAATTATATTTCGTGTTTGATCCACTTGACCTTTTTTCGAGCACCGGTACCCTACTCCGCCTCATTATTTCTATTTACAACTGCTTCTATTTACAATTTTATTATATACACGATTCTATTCTAAGGGTAAAAAAAATATTTTTTGTGGTAACAAACTCTGTACAACGTGTTAAAAACCTTATCCAATTCTCTTTCCAAAACCTCCGAAAAATTTTCCTTAATTTGGTCTTAACCCTACCTATTTCGATTTGTCTTATTCTGTCTTAAAACGCACTTGTTGTAATTTGACTTCAATTTCTATACCGTCCCAAGACTATTCGTCACTATCACAGTACTCTCCGCTAGTGTCCTAAGACCCTTGTACCAAGGCCACTGTTCCAAGACTACTGTCCCAAGACTAGTGTCCCAAGACTACTGTCCCAAGACTAGTGTCCCAAGGGTAGTGTCCCAAGACCAGTGTCCCAAGGCTAGTGTCCCAAGACTACTGTCCCAAGACTAGTGTCCCAAGGCTAGTGTCCCAAGACTACTGTCCCAAGGGTAGTGTCCCAAGACCAGTGTCCCAAGGATAGTGTCCCAAGACTACTGTCCCAAGACTAGTGTCCCAAGGCTAGTGTCCCAAGACTACTGTCCCAAGACTAGTGTCCCAAGACCCTGTCCCAAGACCCTGTCCCAAGACCCCGTCCCAAGACCACTGTCCCAAGACCACTGTCCCAAGACCCTGTCCCAAGACCACTGTCCCAAGACCACTGTCCCAAGACCCTGTCCCAAGACCACTGTCCCAAGACCCTGTCCCAAGACCCTGTCCCAAGACCACTGTCCCAAGACCCTGTCCCAAGACCACTGTCCCAAGACCACTGTCCCAAGACCCTGTCCCAAGACCACTGTCCCAAGACCCTGTCCCAAGACCACTGTCCCAAGACCCTGTCCCAAGACCACTATCCCAAGACTGCTCTGTCCCAAGACTTCTTCGGTCTTGTCCCAATACTCGTCACGGAGTGTCTTCCTCGTTGTAGGGTCTTCTTGAATCACCGTACCTTGTACCACCACTCAAGCTCTAGTAAAATTTTCCCAAAAACCCTCTCTTAAAAGCCAAATGCTGACCCCCCTCTTCTTTTTGGTTGTTTCTATTTCAATGTAGGTGCGCAGGTATCTTGTGATCACCTGTTCGTATAAAACCAAACACAAATCCTCACTAAAATGCAACGAAAATCTAAGTAAGAAAAATAATAAAAACAGAAAAATGAGCCCACCTGAAATTCAAAGGTGACCAATGTCTACCTTTCGTCGAAAAAAAATGTCTGGTACCTAATTGCCACGCGTTTTCCTCCCCCCACTAGTGATCTTATGGGGTTTCACAAAAGCTGTTTATATCCGGTCCCCCCTACCAAACCAACCAGCGTACCAGTCTTAACTCGAGTTGAATTTTGGATCTCCACCTAATATTACCAACGCGTGTTAATTTCTAATGTAACTAAGTCAACGATGTCGACTAATTAGTTACTCTAATTTCCCCCTTTTTACAATTTACAACCGCCAACCTCTAACTTAACCAGTCCCCTTTCTAACCTCCCCCCTTTCTAGCCCCCCTTCTTAAGCCTAAAAATTACTTTAAGCGCCGGGTGCTAAACCTCTCAAGAGAAAACCGTAGACCTGTTTCCAGGCCTGCTCAAGTAAAAACGTTCCTCAAAACTGGGGGATTTCGCTTATCCAATTTTACACTTATCTCCTATAATGTAATGTGGATTCTAACGATACCCGTTCTGCCCAACTTGAGAACTCGAGAATTGCCAAATCCTTCTTGGCTGCTTTCCCACTCGACTGGTCACCTGTTCCAGTCCAGTCTCCTATTGGTTCAGCTCAAGTGTCCCTGAACCACTTTCCCACTCGGCTGGTCACCTCTTCCAGTCAAGTCTCCTATTGGTTCAGCTCAAGTGTCCCTGAACCACTTTCCCACTCGGCTGGTCACCTCTTCCAGTCAAGTCTCCTATTGGTCCAGCTAAGTTCCAAGCTATCTGAAAACCCTTGACGACGCCCCACTTCGGGCACTTTATTCAGTTTACTGGTTTAAATTGCTAGGTTGATCGAAACGATCGAACTTGTAAAACAGTATGGGTATACTATTTAATTAATATAAAGGTTTGATCCAACTAATCTGGTGTCAAAGTCACTGTCTTTTTTCGTTTTATGATTTTTGTTCCTTTTTCTATTCTTTTTTGGTTTTTGTTTTGCTTTTTGTCTTTTTGCTCGTGTTTTTGTCTCCCTAGTTGCCCCCCTTTACTCGGTTAGCTAAGCCTCGTTCGGAGAGCGTACCAGGAAATTTTCTCGAGTTTTCTTAAAAAGCTATCACGGTACAACCGGAAGGTTTGCACGTTCCTGTCGAACCGTACCGCCGGTACTCTAGAATGGGCATTCAGCCCGAAGCTGTCTCAAGTGGGTTCGACTCCGTAGTCTTGATGTCGTAAACACCCAGGAGCGCCATAAAAACACTATGTAACATTCGTCTACTGCAGTCACACATGAGGCTTAAGAAAAATAGGCCCTATAACCACTGGCTCAAGGGTCAGGGACACTATCTCTTGTGTTTTTCTACCTCAAGAACGGTCGGAGCCAGTTCGGTTCGCTTGTGACATGAGACTACGACCCGTTACAGCTTAAAGGCTACTACTAAAATATCCCCCCACTCTAGAATTAGAAACGTCCCCATACTTAGGTCTCTAGATACCCAAAATACATGAACGCCGTTAAAAACCGGGTTGGAACAATCCGTTAAGTTACTTTTTATTAGACAGTGTAACTTTGATCCATTTCAGATGGATCAACCTAAAACTCGCCTTACCTCAACATAACAATTATAAAACACACTCTAGGAATTTAAATTTGTACTCACATAGTAGCACGCTCAAGAACCAGGAAGTAAATAAGTCGGTAAACAACTCAAGAATCAACAAAGTAACTAAAATGAGTTTAATGTCAGTCAGTTTTAACAACAAGAACAAGTTTTTACTCTAGACTGCAAGTTCTCGTGAACCATTGGGACACTCTAGCTGTCCACCTTTCCACCGAAGGTTCACTCTGGTCCAGTCAATAATAGTATTCCAATCGTAATAATCCAACTCGTGGGAATGCTCTCGTCTCTGTTTCAGATGGGACAGCTCTACTCTAGGTTATTATTGCTTTCGAAATTGCGAATAGCAATTTCCCACCGATTTTTCTAGCAACTTTCCCGCGATTGTTACTCAATTGTTCTGAAATTGTTCTGATCTCTTTTTCTGATTTTCAGTTCTCGCGAGAAAATCGTGCATGACAGGTTCCATTCGAAATTTTGAAAAATTAAATTTCACTCCAAAATCAAGTGTTTTTTGCTTCTCTCAAGGTCAAACTTCCAAATATGACCGACTGGCAAAAGCATGTACTCTCTTGACTTCTGTCTCATCTTTTCTGGAGTCGGTGCGCTATCTTTCTACAGTGTATAGTACAATGCTGACATTGTTCTCAAGTCGTCACTTTTCACCCCATCGATGAACTTCGAGGCGATGCTAAAGTTCCTTCTGTTTGTTGACTCTTCAGGATCACTCCTTCGTCTCAAGCTCTCGAGATCATCCAGGAACCGATCAATTGATTCATCGTCCCTTTGCCTTCTTTTTTCGAATCTCATCATCGCTTGGTGACCCTTCATGCCTGACCCGAATCGATTCAACAATACCTCGAAGATCTTGTCCGCCGTGTCGCGTTCCTCTTCCTTCTTTGCAACTACGCATTTTAACGCCGTGCCTTCTAAGTTGCTGAGTATCGCTGTGCAGGCTTGTCTCTCGTCTTTCAAGTTGTCCTGTTCCAAATGTAGTCTCATGACTTCTACCGAAGTATCGATGCATCCGTCTGAGTCATCCTTAAATTCTTTTGGCTTCTTGAAGGTTTTCCTGGATTCACCACCTCCTCTCTCACTCGAATCAGTGTTTCTCGTAGCGAACGCTTCCAATATTCTATTCATCATTTCCCAGGTGCTACCCCAAGTCATGGCATCCGGTCCCGCATTATTGTAGGTCGTGGAATCACCTGGACTATTTGTCGTATTCGCGGTTCCAATTTTCATAATTGTCTTGGCCCCCCGGTGCTGTGCTCGCTGCATCCCGGGGTAATGCTAACGGTGTTGACTGCTGTTTGTTCCGTTGTGGTTCCACGAAATCAACTCTGTTACCTTGCGTTCGATCCGTTGCCGGCCTGTCTTGTGATGTAGAGTTTCTCAAGATGGCATCTTGTTTTGCCTGTATGGCACATGAACTCTCAGCCTGGTCCCTTCTCATTGTGTCCATTCTCGTTTCCAGACTCCCCAACTGGCAGTTCACAACGTCATACCGTTGCTTCATCTCTTGCATGTCTTTTTTGATGTTCTTATCTCGCTCTCCGTCAGTGGCCTCTACCTTGTCTGACATCTGCTGAAGCTTTTCTTCTGTCGCCCACGCCAGATTGAAATAGTTGTCCAGGTACTCTTGTTTGTTGTATCTTAACTCTTTCTTTATCACCTCTCTATCCTCCTCGATGTGCTTTAGTTTCTTGTCGACCTGGTCTAGCTTCGCCATCAAATCGCCCAGTTCAAGAGGAGTTGTTGTTTCATGGTCAGCTGCCCCTGTTTAACCTGGCCATCGTCTTGGTTGGCCTCTGTTGTTATCGTGGAAACTGTTCCAACTGTTTTGCCTTTCTCGGCTTTCGGTTCTTCCCTCACTACGTCTCTCGACTTCATTCCAACCATCATCGCTATCCTCTCTGTGAATGACGTTCTTTTTGCTTGAGACTCGTCCTTTACTGTTTCTGGCGTGTTGCCCGTCGTGTCCTCCACAGTGTCTATCGGTGAGAATTCCATCGACTTTTGATTTTGTTCCTCTGCATTCGGCATCGGTGTTGTCTTCTTCTCCACCTCATCAACACTCTGATCTGGTGTTTCTAGGTCAATCTCAATGGCGGGTTCCGTTTGTTTCCATTCAGCGCCCTTTTTCGTCTTGTTTTCTTTTGAACTTCTTGTGTTGACCATGCTCACTGAAAAGTTCTTCCTTGTTATTCTTGTGCCAACCGTTGTCACTTTTTGTTGCGACGAGTTATGTTTTGTTTTTGACTCCGTAGCTCTTTTTTCAGCAATCGGTACCCTGCTCTGTCTCATGATTTTTATTTACATTTTTTTCTATTCACAAAATTGCTATTTACAAAATCCTAATCTAAGGATAAAATTTTTGATAATAAATATTATAATAAAAAACAACGTTCCTATTCCCTTTTAAGATATATAAAAATTTACCAGTTCGTGGTCCCACCAGAATTGGATCTATCGCGATTTAACGTTCCGAATAGTCCTATCGCTTTTGATTTAGTTATTTCGACCTGTCTTAAGACCCTTTAGTACCTTCACACCACTTTTTTGTACCGTCCCAAGGCCTCCCGGTACTGTCCCAACACTTCTATGTACTGTCCCAAGACTTCCCTGGTGCTGTCCCAAGACTTCTAGGTACTGTCCCAAGACTTTTAGGTACTGTCCCAAGACTTCTAGGTACTGTCCCAAGACTTCTAGGTGCTGTCCCAAGACTTCTAGGTACTGTCCCAAGACTTCTAGGTACTGTCCCAAGGCTTCTAGGTACTGTCCCAAGACTTTCTGAAGCTGTCCCAAGACTGCCCTGTCCCAAGACTGCCCTGTCCCAAGACTGCCCTGTCCTAAGACTGCCCTGTCCCAAGACTGCCCTGTCCCAGGACTGCCCTGTCACAAGACTGCCTGTCCCAAGACTGCCCTATCCCAAGACTGCCCTGTCCCAAGACTGCCTGTCCCAAGACTGCCTGTCCCAAGACTGCCTGTCCCAAGACTGCCTGTCCCAAGACTGCCTGTCCCAAGACTGCCTGTCCCAAGACTGCCTGTCCCAAGACTGCCTGTCCCAAGACTGCCTGTCCCAAGACTGCCCTGTCCTAAGACTGCCGTGTCCCAAGACTGCCCTGTCCTAAGACTGCCGTGTCCCAAGACTGCCCTATCCCAAGACTGCCCTGTCCCAAGACTGCCTGTCCCAAGACTGCCTGTCCCAAGACTGCCTGTCCCAAGACTGCCTGTCCCAAGACTGCCTGTCCCAAGACTGCCTGTCCCAAGACTGCCTGTCCCAAGACTGCCTGTCCCAAGACTGCCTGTCCCAAGACTGCCTGTCCCAAGACTGCCTGTCCCAAGACTGCCTGTCCCAAGACTGCCTGTCCCAAGACTGCCTGTCCCAAGACTGCCTGTCCCAAGACTGCCTGTCCCAAAAAACCCAATCTTACTGGCCAAAAGTTAGAATTACCAACCCCCTTGTATATACTTCTCTTTTATTATTTTGATGCAAGTTGAAACCCAACTTGTTCGAGGTGTCTTGTGATCACCTGTTTGTCCAAAACCGATTAAAAAATTTTTACCAAAATTGTCAAAATTTGAACAGAGAAAAAATAATAATGATAAAAACAGAGAAATAAACCCACCTAAAATTCAAAGGTGACTTGTGTCAACCCTTTATCTGAACAACAACAAAAAAAATGTCTGGTACCTGATTGCCACGCGTTCTCCTCCCCCCAGCTAGCGATCTTATGAGGTATCACAAAAACTGTCTATGTCCGTTCCCCCCTCCCAATCCGACCAGGGTACCTACCTTAATTCGATGTTAAATTTGTATATCCGCTTCTTATATTCAACGCGTGTAAAAATCTAATGTAACTAAATCGACGATGCCGATTAATTAGTTACTCTAATCTGTCCCCCCTTTTTACAATTTACAACCCCAACCTCTAAACGTACCAGCGCCCCTTCTAACCTCCCCCTCTTTAGTCCCCCTCTTAAGCCGAAAATTACCTTAAGCGCCGGGTGCTAAACCTCTCGAGAGAAAACCGTAGAACCTGTTTCCAGCCCTGCTTGAGTAAAAACGTTCCTCAAAACAGTGGGGTTCCGCTTATCCAACTTTACACTTATCTCCTATAATGTAATGTGGATTTTAACGATACCCGTTTGACCAGCTTGAGAACACTCCCGTCCTCTCCTGTTGCTCTGATTCCGTGTTGGTTGTTTCCTTGACTTGTCCTGCACCTGATCACAAGTACCACTTTTCCACTTGGCTGGTCACCTGTTCCAGTCAAGTCTCCTAATGGTCCAGCTAAGTCCCTGTGAACCACTTTCCCACTTGACTGGTCCTCTGTTCCAGTCAAGTCTCCTAATGGTCCAGCTAAGTCCCTGTGAACCACTTTCCCACTCGACTGATCACCTGCTCCAGTCACGTCTCCTAATGGTCCAGCTAAGTTGCAAGCTATCTGAAAACCCTTCACAACGCCCCACACTCGGGCACATTTTTAGATCGCTGAAATGATCGAAACGATCGGTCTTATCAAAAACAGTATGAGTATACTTTTTAATTACTATAAAGGTTTGATCCAACTAATTTGGTGTCAAAGTCATTGTCATTTTTTTGTTTTATAGTTTTTGTTCCTTTTTCTGTTCTTTTTTGGTTTTTGTTTCGCTTTTTGTCTTTTGCTCGTTTTTTCGTCCCCCTAGTTACTCCCCTTACTCAATTAGCTAAGCCTCGTTCGGAGAGCGTACCAGGAAGTTTTCTCAAGTTTTCTTAAAAAGCTATCATGGCACAACCGGAAGGTTTACACGTTCCCGCTGAACCGTACCACCGGTACTCTAGAATGGGCATATAGCCCGGGGCTGCGTCAAGTGGGTTCGACTCCGTACTCATGATGTCGCCTACTTCGGTCACATATGAGGCTTAAGAAGAATAGGCCCTATAACCATTGGCTCATGAGTCTGGGACACTATCTCTTGTGTTTTTCTACCTCAAAACGGTCGGAGCCAAATCGGTTCGCTTGCGACTTGAGACTAAAAACCCGTTACAGCTTAAAGGCCACTACCAAATTACCCCCCACTCTAGAAAATAAGAACGTCCCCATACTTAGGTCTCAAAATACACGAACGCCATTAAAACATGGTCGGAATAATCCGCACAGTTACTTTTTATTAGACAGTGGAACTTTGATCCATTACAGATGGATCAACCTAAACCTCTCCTTACCTCAAAATAACAATCATAAAACACACGCAAGAAAACTAAATTGGGTACTCACATACCAGCACACTCAAGAATTGGAGTAACTAAATCAGTAAGCAACTTGAGAATTAAGTATGATAACTTGAGAAGTTTGTTACTAAATAATTTCAACAAGGGAAACAAGTTTTGATTCAAGAATTGAAATTTTTGTCTGAACCATTGGGAGACCCCAGCTGTCCACCTTTCCACTGAGGGTTCACTCTAGTTCAACTCGACTAAATGTATTTTCCTTCTGTAATCACTCCTTCTCCTATTTCAGGATAGGACGGCTCTACTCGCGTTTATTTTGTATCTGGAAATTGCGAATAGAAATTTCGCGCTGCTTTTTCAAGTACTTTCCCGCGATTGTAAATCGGTTGTTCTGATATTCTATTTCTGAGATTTTCAGTTTTCGCGAGAAAGTTGAGCATGACAGGCTCAATTCGAATTTTTGAAAAATTAATTTTTCTCCCAAAATTGCGTAGTTCGTATTCCTCAAGGTCAAACTTCCAAATATGACCGACTGGCACAAAAAAAAAGAAAACAAAGAACCGTGAATAAAAAAAATTTTCTGCTCTCCGGTAACATTTTGTTTTCGGCTATCCTGGAATGGATTCATTTTTTCGGGTATTCCGCTCGATGACGCGCCAGGGAATAAACAGGCCCGGTTTGAGACAGTAATTGTGCGGATACGTTTGTATTTTCAGGATCATGTATAGCACTGATGTTGAGTTGCGTAAGAGTTTTTCTTCGAGCTTGCGACATTGAAATTGTTTCTTGAGTTGCTGTGTTGTGCGTTAGCTCGGGTGATCTAAGAGAACTCAAATATTTTGCCGAATAGATGGAATTCTTGCGGTCAAGTTTCCGGGGAACTTTGTTAGGAGCCTTGCTTGGCGATTGTGTCGGTCTAAATTTTGAAGGGTCCGCAAAAGTGCCCTTTTCTGTGCTTAATAAACACTTATTCAGATTCCAATCTTTGTCTACAGTCTTACCTTACAGTGATGACTCAGCACTCACACTGGCTTTGTCTGAGGCATTGATTGAATCGAAATTTTCTTCACAACCAGACTGTGTAAATATTGCAAAATCATTTCGTGAGCATTTCAATCGAAATCCCGACCGCGGCTATGGAGCTGGAGCTTCCGAGTTATTGCCACAGCTTTTGTCTAATAAACAAGAGGATCCTTTTTTTGAAGCCTCATTAATGTTTGATGGCACTGGAAGCTATGGAAATGGGGCTGCGATGAGGGTCAGTCCTGTAGCCCTGTTTTCTCAATCGTTTGAAGATTGTAGACATTATGCCGCCATGCAAGCAAAATTAACCCATGCTCACATCTTAGGAATTCATGGTTCAGTTTTGCAAGCGGTTGCGGTGAAGTGTGCTCTGAATCAAAATGGTGTCAAAGATTTGGATAAAGTGAAGTTTCTCGATTTGTTAATCGATCAAATGAAGTTGGTTGAAACTGAAGACTCCGTTAAAACAAGAACTGATTCATTTGTGTGCTATTATTTGAACATCCTTGAAACTATCAAGCATCTGGTACTCAAATTTGAGGGCCATGCGTTAGACGCCACGAAAATGGCGACACTTAGAACTGAGCTTGGCAATGAAATTTCGGCGCACCGATCTGTTCCTCTGGCCATTTTCATGTTTTTGTTTACTCTTCACCAGCCAATAACAGTGGAAAATGGTGTGACCGGAACAAAAGAGCAGTTACCACCTTTGTGCAATTCTATTTTGCATTGTATTGCGATGGGAGGCGATACGGACACAATAGCTTCAATGTGCGGGGCTATTTGCGGTGCTTATTATGGATCAGAACCTGATCAGATTCCTCCAGCTTGGATAAAAGCTTGTGAAGCAAATGAGCAGTTCATCCAAATTGCAGATAAGATTTATGAACTGCGTTCACAAGTTGATGTTAAAGTAGAGCCAGCGAATCCATGATAATTAATGAATTTTTTAATTATTTTTTTAACTCAATTAAAACATTACAAGCCACTTTTTCAGCTGACTGGGCGTCGGCTTCATTGTTGGCTTATTCATTTTGCCTTTTAAAAAAGTTTTCGGTCGTATCCATTGGTATTGGTTTAACTCTAATATTAGTTATGAAAGCTTCACATCAAATTTTCCCGAGCCTATTTGAAAAAATATATATTTTCAAATTTTTTTTCTGGTTTTCTACGAATGTTAGCTTCGTTAGACGTTTTACTCGGTTTTTCTTGAATGATCTGCTGTATTTGTCCTAGCCTTTCGGCAAAAGGCTTATGAAAACATGAGGTTATGCGTATCACAGGTTGGCAACAAAACTAGGTATAATCAACTGTTTAATAAGAGAGCGATAAAAGACTAGTAAATCAACTTCTATATATACGGAAAGTTAACCGCCTGTTGAGATCTGATCTCGTGATATGACATCGCGTGACATGTGCGATATCCAATCATGTTCTTATTTAACAAAAAGTGGAAAAAGACTTCTCTATAAAGTGAGAAGTCATTTCTCCAAAACTTAACACTCCTCCTTTCAAAATAAGTCTGTAACATTCGCCCGGAAGATACATATCGACGGAAGACAAAACTAAGTCTTAAGACGACTGGCTAACGTCTAAACAGAGCTTTGCATGCTTTTCACCGTCTCTACCAAGCCAGTACTTTTCGGTGGTCTTTCTAACATCGGGTCGACAAAAACGTTACTGCTTTCGGCTTCGGTCAAAACACTCAAATTAACTAGATTACATGCAGAAATAGTGAGCTCATGGCTGGGTCTCAGTATCCCCAGACCACGAGGTCACTCCTAAAAACAGGGCTACTACTTATTTTATTACTATTGTTTTTGTTCAGTAGATAAAAATCATCATCTCCATCGAAGATGGATCAACCCTTTCCCCCAACTCCTAGCTTCTCATCCTTATCAAAATGAATCTAGATGTTAATTAAATTCAAGTCAGGACATGACAGGAAGCTAAAAGTTTATGTAACAGGATCAAAGTTTCAGTTCCTTTACCCCTCCGGATTGACAAATCCGCTGGATCAAGCTTGTTAATCCTGATTTCTTCTTAATCCGGAAGGCCGTCTTTCACCCTTCACCGTTGTTCGCAACGGCCTTGCAACTATTGTAGCGGCACAAATGTTGCAACTCGGAGTGTTCTCTGTAACTCGTTGTCGTTTTCCAATCTCGATTTCGTAGTTGTTGTTAGCGCAGCTAATGTTGTTCTATTTTTCTTTCTTGTTTTAGCCAAATCGGCCGTTTCTGACGTTTCTCAGAAATATGACGTCATAATTCGAATTTTTGAAATTTTAAAATACCAGAATATTCCAGTCCTCACCGTTTGGCCAATCGTTCCAATAACGCTCTTAATTCTTAATAATCACCAATCCGGAAGGCTCGCTGCTAAAAATTCGAATTCTGCAGAGATTGCATTTTTCACATTCTGGTCGAATGTCACAGTCTACACTATTCTTGAGATTCAGTTTTCCCATACGATATTTGTTGAGAGCAGTATCAGTCTGTCCTAGCTCAAGTATCCTGATCAATTTGCTTGCACTGCTTTCAAACTTCCTAGTCTTCAATTTCTTTGAACCTAACTTAATGTCCATACTCTGAGACTTCTTAGCCTCGCATAAGTTTCTTGACTCCTCCTTACCTCGTTCATCTAATGACTTTTTAGTTTTTGCATGGGCTCTAGACTCATTTTTCAGCTCAACCTCTTTCATTTTGTCATCGTCATTTGTCATCAAATTCTCATTTTGCTCTTTAAAGTTCTCTATTTCTCTCCTGTCTCTCTGCAAAAATACGTTATATTGAATCTGAACTCTGGAAGAAATGTTTTCCATTTTATCAACACTTCATTTTTCGTGATTTCTAAATCCTATTATTTTTCAAATAAAACGGTTTTCTCGCTCACTTAGAGGATAAATAGTCTCATTTTCTTGATCAATACGTAATTTTTTTCCAAAAATTACTCTAGCTCCTCTTCTAAGTTTTGAGACTGACAATAAATTTTCTGATTTTTCTGCTACATGGAAACAATCGTTCATTGAAACTTTTTTTCAAATTTTCTTGAAAATATCTCAGTAAACTCACCGGTTCCTTAAAACATTAGACTCCGTTTTGTTAGCGTTTTCAACAGTCCAACTCAACGAAAAAACCTCTATCCTTCATCATACTGCAAGTTGCGCCTGAATCTATAACTAAGTCAACATCGACTCTATCGGCTGAGTTGTAATAGCTAATATAAGTTTCATTTGTTTCAGCTAACTGCTGCGCTTCTCCCGCGCTTTTCTCTTCTTACAAGTCCTTCTTACAATCCCTTGCTATGTGTCCTATTTCTAAGCACCTGAAACATTTCACTGGAGGTCTATCACCAGATGATTGGTTAACCTTTTTCAATAGCTAAGATCTACAATGAGCTGCTATGTGTCCTGTCTTATTGCACCTAAAACATGTTTTTGTTCGAAAATAAACGAATGTTCAGTCGCCTCCTTCTCATTCCTATGATTACTTTCAAAGTTTAACAAGTCTTTCTTAATTTCGTTTAAACACTTATCATCTATGCTAAACTTAACCAAAGTACAAAACGTATTGAACTCTTTTAATAGGCCTTCGAGAATGATTGACACAAACATCTTTTCACTTAAATCCTCGCCTGCTGCATCTAAATTATACTGCAACTCTTCACCTCTAGGGATATAATCGACTTCACTCTCATTACCTTTCATTCTTATCGAAGTTAAGTCTGAAATCAATTGCTGCAGTCTCGGTCTCTCGGCGCTTTTGAAACTTGTGCACAAATTTCCCAAGCCTTGCTTCCCTTGCCTCTATAGGGTCTCCAAAACCAAAGAGATTTTTTGTCTAAACATTGTATCAACTCATATCAAACATGCAATTATTTTTCACCTAAATTTCTCTCCCTTTTCTTAAAGATGCCTCTCTCTGTTCTACAGTAGCATTTTTCCTAACACTGGATGAAAATCTATCTAAGAGAAAAAAAATCTAGCCTCAAATTGCTCAGCAAAGTACAAAAAATATTCTTTTCCTGAAAACATTTTTCTCTGACTGAGTCATTTTTAACCTAAACCGTATTGCTCTGAACAAATATCTTATGTTCCACGTACTTTTCAATGACAAAAATTCAGTCTATATTATATCCGCAAACATATCGCGGCGCATAATATACGTAAGCATGTATCTCATTACCTAAGTCTGATCCGAAGCCTAACGGTAAGCATACTGAATAACACATCAGCGATTTAGCAAAGCTAAGGTTACTTCACAGACTTCATAAATAGCAATATATATTAGCAAAATAGAAATTTTGGAGTCTTTTTCTATTGTGGAACTTCTATTCTTTAAATCAGGTTCGAGTTCAGATCTCGCAGCGACGGATTACGATCCCTCCAAGCAACATAAAAATCTACAAAATCTACAAATTTGTAAAACACCACATCAATTGAGTTTATCAAATTGACCAGTTGGTCAGTTTCTATCTATCACTGTTTCTCTCTCTCTCTCTCTCTCCCTCTCTATCTCCCTCTCTCTCTCTCTCTCTCTCTCTGTGTGTGTGTATCTCTTTCTCTCGTGTGCTTCTTTCGGCTTTCCTTGTGACTGTCTTCACTGATCCTTGAATTGTCTCAATGCCCTGTCTCAATGACTCCTCGTTTTGCTCTGTTGTCTATCTGCCACTTCACTATCTTCTTTGTGACTTTTTCCTCGGTTGTCTTGGTGTGACTTCGGGTCACAAATTTACAGCTTGCTCTCTCAAAATTTTTTGTTAAGTCATTCAATCTAGACTTTTGGCACGTGTTTTGGCAGCTGGGCCCATAACCGATCACAGGTTGGCAGCAAAACTAGATATAATCAACAGTTTAATTAGAGAGCGATAAGAATAGAAAATCAACCTCTATATATAAAGAAAGTTAACCGCCTGTTGAGTTCTGATCACGTGATATGATATCGCATGACATCGTGCGATATCCAATCATGTTCTTATTTTGAACAAAAAAGTGGAAAAAGACTTCTCTATAAAGTGAGAAGTCATTTCTCCGAAACTTAACACTCCTTCTTTCAAAATAAGAATTGCATCATCAACTTCCTACTTTCCACTATCTTTGAACCTAACTCTATGTCCATACTCTGAAACTTCTTAACCTCGCATAAGTTTCGTGACTCCTCCTTACCTCGTTCATCTAATGACGTTTTAGTTTTTGGATGTGCTCTAGACTCATTTTTCAGCTCAACGCTTTTCATTTCATCATCGCCATTTATCATCAAGTTCTCATTTTGCTCTGTGAAGTTCTCAATCTTCTCTTCTGTCTCTCTGCAAAAATTATTTTCATTGAATCTGAATTCTGAAGAATTGTTTTCCATTTTATCATCGCTTCATTTTTCGTGATTTCTAAATCCTATTATTTTCCACATAAAACGATTTCCTCGCTCACTTAGAGGATAAACGGTCCCATTTCCTTGGTCAATACATGAGTTTTCTCAAAAAAATATTTCTAGCTCCTCTTCTAATAAGTTTGAGACAGACACTAAATTTTCTGATTTTTCTGGTACATGGAAACAATCACTCATTGAAACTTTTCTTAAATTTCCTTTAGAATCTCTCACAGCCAACTCAACTCTAACTTGAAACATTAGACTCCGTTTTTTTAGCGTTTTCAACAATCTCGCTAAAACTCGTGCAGCTCAAAAAAAAGAATCTTATCCTTTTTCATACTGCAAGTTGCGCCTGAATCTATAACTAAGTCACAATCTATCTAAGTGGATTTCTTGATATGGGAATTTTCTTGCAATTTACGAGCCACCTAATCATAATTAGGAATTATAACCCATGTTTACTTGTTACGCTTGCGATTATCAAGCGTTATCAAACTGAAATAGACGTTTTTTAGTTAATAACTTGTTTAACAAAATCACTTGTATCTTGGTTCATAGTGAATTCAAACTTGCATGTAGTCCCGGCCAACTCAGCCTGGAGGTAACGAATATGCCTGGGGCGGTAAAGTTTCTGGCGTCGAATCTGACCAGGACCTGTTTTTTTTTTTCAAGCGGGAAATATTCTGTCCACTATCGCAAAAAATTTTCAAAAAAATAGGCCAGTTTAAAATTTTAGAATCTCAAAAAGCAGCTTAGATTTTTTCAGATTTACAACTTGTTTTACAGACTCAGGGAATCATTTGGTACCTTGTTTTGTTATTATCAGACCATTTAGCCTGAAGGTAAAGATCATGCTTGAGAAATCATTGGGCTGGTGATCAAATCCGGACGAGACCTCTAAACTTTGCATACAAGAACTGTGTGCCTGCTTACTTTTGTCGGTTTAGTTCTAACCTTTTTTTAACCTATTTTGAATACCATATCTAACGTAATAATCTAGGTAACTATAGAGGTAATAGTGCAGGGACTTAAGATCCATGATATTGCAACTCTTACGAGTTTTTGCATTTCATGTTTGTTGTACTTAATCGATCTCTGTTTCGAATTTCTGAGATTGATTGTGTTTGTGAGAGAGCAAGAGAGATTTAGGCAATTTTTGTTTCTACCTCGTCAAATCTCGCTGCAGTTCTCCCAGGGCATCTAGCAATTTTCTTGTTAAAGTTTCGTAGACTTGACAGTTTTGCTTGTTATATTGGTATTGGTGCATCAGCCTCATATTGCCTTATTTGAGCTAAATTTGAGTTTCAAAAGTTATTAGAGCTTCACAAAAATTCGATCTTTTTCCCTCAAGACAAAGGGCGTCTACCCAGATTTTCTTACTGGGATACAACTTGCTCGTGGGCTTCTGATAATTTGCTGAATCAGTCATTTTTCGTGTGTATTCATCATTTCGAGCCAACTGAGTAATAATTGCTGCTCATCTGAAAATCTTACATTCCTGTTTCATCCGATAAAAGCCTGTTGTTCTAATCGCCAAATTTTCTGCCGAACAAAAATATGAAATGGTCAGTTCATGACAGGGTTGCAATGTTTAAAACATGTCTCGCTTAAAACGTGTTTAAAACACGTTTAACACAGTGTTTAAAACACTGAATAATTTAGCTTTAAAACAACTTCCCCTGATTTGCAGATTTTCTTGTGTGCTTTGAAAAAATGAACTGTATTCGTGGAACAACCTCCTCGATGGATTTCGTGAACGAGGTATCGAACGACGCGAATGGCTCGAAAGTGCCGAATAACGGTAAAAATCTTCTCTTCTGGGTTCTTGGTTTGCTGCGTTTTTTTTGTCTCCGCTTACGATTTTTTTTGGAGTCGATCCTGTTGAAAGTGAAATGAAAAAAGCACTCAACTGGGTAAAGTGCGGCGCACAGACTGCATATAGTTTAATTGTTTTTTTTTTGTTTAAAACATGGTTAAAACGCTTTAAACGTTGAAACGTTTTTTTTTATAACTCGAAACGTGTTTTTTTTGCAACCCGGGTTCATGATGTTTGCCTCATTTTAACCTCGAATTCGTTTTGTGTCTGTGTTTTTGCCACTCATCAAAAGAAAAATGTAAGCCTATCAAGACTTTAGTTCAGAGATTGTCAGGGGGTAATTTTCTTGTGCAACAGAGTCTTGTTTTACACTAGGATTAGATTCCGCTGACATTTAACTGTTGCGAAAGCATGTGTCTTGTAATCAGGAATTAGAATTTTCATCAAATCTGAAAGACTGCGCTCAGTTCATTATTTTTTAATCAATTTTTTATGGCGCCCATTTTGTGTATAGGTGAAGCGTTCGCTAGAGGTACCATGTTATTCCGACCATTGAAAATGGGAGGAACTTTGGATTCGGGTCTGTTTTACTATTTTTTCCTCGCAAAATTAGCTACCACAAATAATCATCGGACAGAGTTGAGTGATATGTCATATTAAAGCCCTACTATTCGTGATTCGAACATTTCAAAGTTAGAAAAACTTGCTCGTGATTCGAAAAATTTGTGAATTCGGCGAGGATCTGTTAATTCGGCGAGGCTCTGTTGCATTTCGTTGCTACTACAACGAAACATTATCCGTTGTCCGTAAAGATCAGTTTAGGTTTTCTGCGTCGGGCTATGAAGCTGCGCAGGGGCTTGAAGAGCGGAGTCTGCATCATAACAGGGCAAATTTCAGAGTGAACGGCGCCGGACACAAGGCAGGAGAAGAAAAGAGCTTATTGCTTGCTGAAGTCCCCGTTGTTGCGTACGGAAAAGGGTCCAAAGAAGTTGATGCCAGTCGAGTGTAAAAGGTAGACGTTGTCAGTCAGACGTAGTGGTAGGTCGGCCATTTGAGGGTTGAAGGGTTTTTGTCATATGCGGCGGCAGGGTAAGTATTGCCGGGTGATCCTTTTCTGGTGCTTGCGTGATCACAGGAGCCAAAAGTCCTATTGTAGAAATGTCGTAAGTACAGCAGTCGGTTGCTGCAAGGTTGGTTGAGTAGACCAGTCAATGCTAGGTGAGAGTAGGAAGGCTTGTCCTGTGATCCAGCGGGAGGTTGAAGTTATTTCTGAGGCTCTATATCCACGTTTGGCGTCGTCGGCTGAGTTGTATTACTGGGCGCGTATCTCCAATCCAAATGGGAAGTGATGTCCAAAATGAGGTTTGGGCGGTTAACAATGAATATCCGGTGGCGCTGATTTGGTGTGTTGATCTAGTGAAGAACTGTTGTACTGTCTTTCCAAACTGTCAAGCTGTTGATTGTGATTTCGTGCTATTCTTTCACAAACTTGGCTAGTTTGGCTCCATAAGTTGCGGCCTGAAGCTCCAGGTTCGGATTAGTCATTCTTTGAATGGTGATTTTCGGGCTTTTCCGATTAGCAACTTAAGGCCCACTGTGTTGTCGTTGTAAGCTATCCTGAGGTATGCAAGTGCTGCAAGTATCCTGAGGCGTCGCTGAACACGTGTAGTTGAATGTCGGTTGCTTTCATCTGGTAGGAAGTACGTTCGACTCTGGTAGTATGTTGTTGAAGTCTTCGATTTCGTGGATCAAATCGTTGAGGTCGGACAAAATAGTTAATTCGAGGTCTTCGTCCCATTGAGGTACTTAAGTTCATGCAAGTTGTAGGTTTTTAATGATTTAAGTTGTTTAGTAGTGAAATGACCAGGTAGTAAAATGTTTTTGTTAAATTGTTTGATACTAATTTTTTATGCACCTTTCAAATTCATTCAGAATAATTTTTGAGTTTAAAACATTCGTTTAGCTTCTGTATAGAAGAAATTTATCTTATCAGCAAGGGCATTGTTTTCCGTTACTAGACTTCTTTCCCGTAAACATTTTTGCTCACAGGACTCATCTAGACTCGTGTTACTTTAGTTCTTATTCAATTCAAATTTCTTAGTGCCTCCTGCACACTTAGCCTGGATGTAGCGAATACGCCTGAGACGGCAAAGTACTGGGGTTCGAATCTGACTGAGACCTTTTTTCAAACGGTCCATTTTCCGGGTCAGAAAAAGTTCAGGCCTTTTATTTGTCGGCGTATGTTTTGTCGGCTTAGTTGCCAGGTCTGAGAATCGATTTTTTCGTTGTAAACAGTTTTCACTGTAATTGCTTCAAATTTAGCATTTTAATTCTCCCGCCGATATGAAATTTGTTTTTATTACTGGCTGTAATTTTATCAACTCGGTTTGTCAAATTTTGTTCCCCATTTTTTGGGGTTTTTATCGGGTTAATAAGTTTCGGCTTGATTTAGATCGACCTAGTGGCCTTTTTCCGCATCATTCGGGGATCTTTATGCGTGCGTGTTCTCTGAGGGGAGAAGAGACATTATTTTTTTATTAATTGAAATGTTTTTGATTTTTTCCGGCATGAAGGGTTTCTGCTCAGATGTTTTCGGCTTTTTACCGCATGTTAGTTGGAATTTCAAACTCAATCAATCATCTGGCGTAAGTTACAGAAGCGAAACAGCTTCCATTTACTTAAATCAAACGGAACAACGTGCCTGCAGCCGTTCGAATCAGTTTGTATTTAGTAGGGAGGGCAAACTGAGTAGCCATCTGATTTGTTACTGGTAAAATTGCACTGACATTTGTAACTGTCGGTGTTAATTTTTTGCTGAGCTCTTTTGAGTGCTTGATGACATTTCGAGCATCTGAGTTTCCCTCTGAAAGGTCATGATTGTGCTCTCCACGGGTCTCGATCAATTCATTGCCTGTTCGCATTTATGTTAATCATTTTTGAGCAAATCTGTTTTTCGGTTAATTTCTTTTCGAAATAAACTTCGTGGACCGACGCTAAAAGTCTCAGTTTGTTTTAAGATGAACCTGTGTATTCGAGAGGTTCAATCGTTTTTTTTTCGATCTTTGCGTTTCTTCATGAATCGAGCACAGCATGAAATGACTGTCAGAATTTTGTTTTGTTCAGAAATATTATGTCAAATTGTTATAAATTAGCACAAGCAAGTTTTTAGTAATCATGTTTGTTTAGTGAAATATCTTATTATAAATACATAACGAACCTACGAACTTATCGATACGAGTCCTAAGTAATTTAGGAAGCTTCATTTTAGCAAGTATAACTTAGATGAGCCAACTTTTTCATGCTTATGTTAATCGCTGGCTTAACTTGGGTGTGATAGGAGGTAAATTGTTGTTGATTTAAGTTGTTTAGTAGTGAAATGACCAGGTAGTAAAATGTTTTTGTTAAATTGTTTGATACTAATTTTTCAGAATAATTTTTGAATTTAAAACACTCGTTTAGCTTCTGTATAGAAGAAAATCATCTTATCAGCAAGGGCATTGTTTTCCGTTACTAGACTTCTTTCCCGTAAACAATTTTGCTCACAGGACTCATCTAGACTCGTGTTACCTTAGTTCTTATTCAATTCAATTGTCTTAGTGCCTCCTGCACACTTAGCCTGGATGTAGCGAATACGCCTGAGACGGCAAAGTACTGGGGTTCGAGTCTGACTGAGACCTTTTTTCAAACGGTCCATTTTCCGGGTCAGAAAAAGTTCAGGTCTTTTACTTGTCAGCGTATGTTTTGTCGGCTTAATTGCCAGGTCTGAGAATCGTTTTTTTCGTTGTAAACAGTTTTAACTGTAATTGCTTCAAATTTAGCATTTTAATCCTCCGGCCGATATGAAATTTCTTTTTATTACTGGTTGTAATTTTATCAACTCGGTTTGTCAAATTTTGTTCCCCATTTTTTGGGGTTTTTATAGGGTTAATAAGTTTCGGCTTGATTTAGATCGACCTAGTGGCCTTTTTCTGCATCATTCGGGGATCTTCATGCGTGCGTGTGCTCTGAGGGGAGAGATGACATAAATTTTTTTATTAGTTCAAATTTTTTTTCGGTACGAAAGGTTTCGCAGATGTTTTCGGCTTTTTTACAGCATGGTAATTAGAAATTCAAACTCAATCAATCATCTGGCGTAACTTACAGAAGCGAAACTGAGCTTCCCTTCTCTTGCGATACAAATTTGATTAAAATCAAACGAAACAACTTCAAAAAAATTCTAAAAATCGTGTTGTCAACAAAAAAAGAAGTTTTCACATGTGCTTGAGTGACACAACTGCCTGAGTCCGCTCTTTTTTTTTGATAAAAAAGATATAGTTTTTTCAAGTTTTTTGTTTAATTTTAACCAAATTTGTATCGCCAGTGGGGCGAAGTTCAGTTTCGCCTCTGTAAATTACTGGTTAATGAAAATGTTATTCTATCTGTTTTTACACTGGCGATAAGGAAGGATATTGCAATCGCATACTAGATTTCTTTCCCGTGAACAATTTTGTCCACCGGATAATCTCCAATTTCTCATCTCGGTATATTTCTCTTCTCAGTAGGTTTCAACAACTACCACACAAGTTGAGAGTGTGCATAGCTCTAGAAACACTTTCCAAATGTACGTGACTTTTGTTAGCAACCATTCAGTAATGACAATCGCTGATGGAATTTGCATGAACTTAGTTTTTGACTTGTCATTACTCTTTTTGTTTTTTGTACAAAAAGAGTTTCGCCTCTGTAAATTACTGGTAAATGAAAATGTTATTCTATCTGTTTTTACACTGGCGATAAGGAAGGATATTGCAATTGCATACTAGATTTCTTTCCCGTGAACAATTTTGTCCACCGGATAATCTCCAATTTCTCTTCTCGGTATATTTCTCTTCTCAGTAGGTTTCAACAACTACCACACAAGTTGCGAGTGTGCATAGCTCTAGAAACAGTTTCCAAATGTGCGTGACTTTTGTTAGCAACCATTCAGTAATGACAATCGCTGATGGAATTTGCATGAACTTAGTTTTTGACTTGTCATTACTCTTTTTGTTTTTTGTACATTTTGGCCTCGAGTTTTTCCAGTTACGAGTAGTGTTCTGCGTGTAGCTTGATTTCAATTTTTGTGGAATTTGAAAAACCAAAGAGAAGTAAATTTTCTTATTTTTAGTTATTCTCTGTATCGCATGTCTCCCCAATCTCTGCTACGCCTCTGTGTTCAAAATTTTAAAATTCAATGCTTGCGATTACCAAATGCTATCAAATTGTAACAAAGTTGTTTCAGGTTAACATCTTGTTGAACTGAGTCACTGCTTACTCGCGCATTGCAGAGCAAAAATTGCTGGCATGTACAATTCCTGCAACATTCAATTTAATTTACCGGTTACTTTCCTCCAAACTTGTATTTAACTTTTTCGAAAATCCAATTTTCTGTCTTTTGTTTGCGTGTTGATTTTTTGCCGGCTTATTAGCATGTTTGTTTTTTTCTTATGAAAGTTCTGACTACTGAGAGGTATTTTGGTTCTTTCTGTTAAATGTAAATTTAGTAGCTCCGCTTTCGTACTCTTTTTTTTCTTCAAAGGTTCAATGGGCGTAACTTTTTTCGGCTCGTGTTATTATCAGCTCAGTCGCCTCATATAGTCCTTTGAAGGGCTACCATAGATATTTTTGCGTGTCAGGTTGATCTTGCCTGATTTTTATTTTCGTGGATCCAATCGTTGAGGTCGGACAAAATAGTTAATTCGAGGTATTTGTGCCATTGAGGTCCATAAGTTCAGGCAAGTTGTAGGCTCGTTCGAAACCGAATTATTGAGAGCATCTTGAATCCGAGTGGTTTCAATAGCGAGGATGTGAACTTCAGGTGTATCCGTTGCGTGATGACTGCTTTCCTAAGTGTCTGGAATTTCTTGGCTTCACGAAAAATTGGCTTCCATTTGACTCAAAGAACTCTTTCCAATGGTCTAGCGTCAGTGATGCGGCTGTCTTTTTCTCCGAGGTGTTCTTATATGCTATAACTGAATTGCTTAGAGTTGAAGGTCCATTTCGTCAAATTGAGTCCACCGAGACTAAACGTGCTGTAGTTCGAATTTCAGTCCGATATCTTCGTCGGTCGTTGAAACGATTTTCTAAGGGTCGTCAACGTCGAAGTTTTGTTCGGATATTGAAATCAAGACGGTATTTGTTATCGTTGTCCTTTGCGCATCGTCTGGTTGCGTAACAAGCAACACAAGGAAACTCGATTGCTCCAAAGATGTGTCGCGTGTATTGGTATTTGATGTTGTTCTGGTTGTCGTCATTCCATAAAAAACGTAGGTATGGCTGGTCCGCTGTGGTCACAAAAACTTGCATGAACATTGCTTCAATGTCGGCTAAAATGGCAATTTAGTCCTCGCGAAATCGCACGACAGGTCCGGTGAGTAGGCTGCTGCTGAGGGACATCTTTATGTAGATGCTGAAGGAATTGAGTATTCGGCGTAATTTGCTGGGATTGTTCGTGTTCGCTACTGGGTTGTGAGGCAAGTAACAACATTAGTCGTTGTCGTTGCTGTTGACTTGCTTGAATCCTTTGTGAAAGTCAGTCGTGATGGTCTCCTCGTATTTGCTGCCAGCCAAGTTCTGGTTTGCGTTGAAAGCTGGCTTCTATTTGCAAGCCAGTAGTTGTTTTAATGCTGTCGAGTCTTCTTCCATAATAGTCCAATCTGTCAGTGTCCATTGTCGAGGAGGCAAATTGTTGTTTCTAAGATTTGGAGAGTGTCTTTGTCCTCAAAGGACATACTTCGTTTATCAGTTTAGATACCTAAGGCGTCGAGTTTGATTCACACAGCAACATGGTGAAACAATTGATAGGTGTCTATGAAGTTCGTTGTTTTGATGTCGGGTTTTGCTGCGATTTCTCTACCACATAGAGACCATCCAAGTGGCACGTTCCAACCAAGGGTTTTATTAGCTGCTGATTGTACTTTTTCTTTTTGTGTGACAAGGCGAGCGAAGTCGCATCCAGTGATGACAAGGCGAGCGAAGTTCATTGGTAACTGGGCAATGGTTGGGTGTCAATGTCCTCGTGTTTATGCCCGTACCTGAGAACACCACTAAGATTAGTAGGTGAAGCGGAAAGGTTAAACTATCTAGAATGGGCAATTATTAATTAAATTGAGAAACAGAAAAAAAAACAAGAAATAAGATTGTTTGGAAAAAGCTTGACATTTGAAATACTTAGCTTAATTTGAAGACATTTTTAGATGTAAATTTGGGCAAGTTAGTTGTTTTGCGTTTTCAGCTTTAAAGTTAGAAGTTATGCTGTTTCAAAGTTGACACCTTGACTCTTTTACTTGAATTTGTTCAGTTTTCAGCTCGTGCGCTAATGGCTTGCACAAATGTTGTATTCACATTTCTTAGAATTGTACTTTGATCGATCGAGCTTTGAGAGTATTTTTTTTGCCTAAATTTTTTTGTTATTATGGTTTTCGACTGAACCGGTTTAGTTTCTAAAATGGTAATTTTTTTATTTGCGAGTGCGTGTTTATTTACTGAGGTATATACGAAGAATGTATTCCATTTTCTGAAAATTGTTCTTAATTTTTCGACTCTTCAGAAAACGTTCAAAGAAGAGTCTTCAGCTTTTTTTGGTGTCGTCCTGAAATTTGTCTGCTTGCTTGCGTAATGTTGTTTTCAGACTTTTTTTCTTTTTTAGGTGTGACTAAGCATCTTTTATTTAAATGCGCTTGCGATAAGCGTGGATTCTCAAATCGGAACATCGATTTTTTCTGGTAAGTCTATTTTAAGAAACTCCCAGAAGCATTTCGCTACCTCGCATGTCATGTGTTTTGAACATGTCTGCATGTTGTAATCAACGTGTTTTCTGCTTCTTCTATATTTATTCGGCTTAAAATGTTCAGGCTAGTGTTTATATCAGCTTACTCGCTTCATATTGCGTTGTTCGACGGGCGCAAAGTTTTTTCTTCTGTAGGCTGTTTAAGAGAATCTTACTCACGGCCTGCTCAGAATTAATACTGACTATTATTTATTCTATCTCGGCTCAATGGACGTCTGCATAAAATTTTTGGGCTCAGTTATCGGTGCATATATTTGTTTTAACTCTGACTTACTGCTGCTATTTTTCTTACTCTGATAATTTTTGTCATCAAATTATTATAATTTGAGACGAGCTTATGAAGTTTTCCGGCAGATCCAATATTCAAAAGGTTTCCACTGGTTTTCAAAAGGCCATAAGTTTGGTGCTTAGTCAATTAAAGCCTGCAGCGTTGTCGTAGTTTTTTTCGGCTTTGTTAGGAAGGAAGGCGTATAAGTAAGCTGGTGCGATACCCGATACACTAATTTGAACTGAATCAGATAGATTGAAGCAGATATAACATTTTAGGAGTAATTCAAAAGGTTCCATCGGCTCAAGAGAAGAGTTATTTTTCCAAAACTATAAGCATTTCGGTATCATCATAAAAAGTTATTCTCTCGTGATCATTTGATACGCCGTCTTACCGGATAAACTTTTTCTAAAATTTTCGGAATCTCTAGATTTCGCCCAAGGGAGATGGATGGCATATTTACATCTAGCTACTTGTATGTGCCTGCAGCCGTTCGAATCAGTTTGTCTTTAGTAGGGAGGGCAAACTGAGTAGCCATCTGATTTGTTACTGGTAAAATTGCACTGTCAATTGCAACAGTCGGTGTTAATTTTTTGCTGAGCTCTTTTGAATACTTGATGACTTTCAAGCATCTGAGTTTCCCTCTGAAATGTCATGATCAACTCGGTTTGTCAAATTTTGTTCCCCAGTCTTTGGGGCTTTTATCGGGATAATAAGTTTCGGCTTGATTTATATCGACCTAGTGGCCTTTTTCCGCATCATTCGGGGATCTTTATGCGTGCGTGTGCTCTGAGGGGAGAAGAGACATTGTTTTTTTATTAGTTCAAATGTTTTTGAATTTTTTTCCGGCATGAAAGGTTTCTGCTCAGATGTTTTCGGCTTTTTACCGCATGTTAGTTAGAATTTCAAACTCAATCAATCATCTGGCGTAACTTACAGAAGCGAAACAGCTTCCATTTACTTAAATCAAACGGAACAACGTGCCTGCAGCCGTTCGAATCAGTTTGTATTTAGTAGGGAGGGCAAACTGAGTAGCCATCTGATTTGTTACTGGTAAAATTGCACTGACATTTGTAACAGTCGGCGTTAATTTTTTGCTGAACTCTTTTGAATGCTTGATGACATTTCGAGCATCTGAGTTTCCCTCTGAAAGGTCATGATTGTGCTCTCCACGGGTCTCGATCAATTCCTTGCCTGTTCGCAATTATGTTAATCATTTTTGAGCAAATCTGTTTTTCGGTTAATTTCGTTTCGAAATAAACTTCGTGGACCGACGCTAAAAGTCTTGGTTTGTTTTAAGATGAACCTGTGAATTCGAAAGTTTCAATCGTATTTTTTTTCGATCTTTGCGTTTCTTCATGAATCGAGCACAGCATGAAACGACTGTCTTAATTTTGTTTTGTTCAGAAATATTATGTCAAATTGTTATAAATTAGCACAAGCAAGTTTTTAGTAATCATGTTTGTTTAGTAAAATATCTAATTATAAATACATAACGAACCTACGAACTTATCTATACGAGTCCTAAGTAATTTAGGAAGCTTCATTTTAGCAAGTATAACTTAGATGAGCCAACTTTTTTATGCTTGTGTTAATTGCTGGCTTAACTTGGGCGTGATAGGAGTTAAATTGTTGATGATTTAAGTTGTTTAGTAGTGATATGACCAGGTAGTAAAATGTTTTTGTTAAATTGTTTGATACTAATGCTTAATGCACCTTTCAAATTCATTCAGAATAATTTTTGAATTTAAAACACTCGTTTAGCTTCTGTATAGAAGAAAATCATCTTATCAGCAAGGGCATTGCTTTCCGTTACTAGACTTCTTTCCCGCAAACAATTTTGCTCACAGGACTCATCTAGACTCGTGTTACCTTAGTTCTTATTCAATTCAAATTTCTTAGTGCCACCTGCACACTTAGCCTGGATGTAGCGAATACGCCTGAGGTGGCAAAGTACTGGGGTTCGAATCTGTCTGAGACCTTTTTTCAAACGGTCCACTTTCCGGGTCAGAAAAAGTTCAGGCCTTTTATTTGTCGGCGTATGTTTTGTCGGCGTATTTGCCAGGTCTGAGAATCGTTTTTTTTTTGCTTTGTAAACAGTTTTTCTCTCTAATTGCTTCAAATTTAGCATTTTAATCCTCCCGCCGATATGAAATTTATTTTTATTACTGGTTGTAATTTTATCAACTCGGTTTGTCAATTTTTGTTCCCCATTTTTTGGGGTTTTTATCGGGTTGATAAGTTTCGGCTTGATTTAGATCGACCTAGTGGCCTTTTTCTGCATCATTCGGGGATCTTCATGCGTGCGTGTGCTCTGAGGGGAGAGATGACATAAATTTTTTTATTAGTTTAAATTTTTTTTTGAATTTTTTTCGGTACTAAAGGTTTCTCAGATGTTTTCGGCTTTTTTACAGCATGGTAATTAGAAATTCAAACTCAATCAATCATCTGGCGTAACTTACAGAAGCGAAACTGAGCTTCCCTTCACTTGCGATACAAATTTGATTAAAATCAAACGGAACAACTTCAAAGAAATTCAAAAAATCGTTTTTGTCAACAAAAAAGAAGTTTTCACATGTGCTTGAGTGACACAACTGCCTGAGTCCGCTCTTTTTTTTGATAAAAAAGATATTTTTTAAGTTTTTTGTTTAATTTTAACCAAATTTGTATCGCCAGTGGGGCGAAGTTCAGTTTCGAGTCTGTAAATTACTGTTTAATGGAAATGTTATCTATCTGTTTTTACACTTGCGATAAGGAAGGATATTGCAATCGCATACTAGATTTCTTTCCCGTGAACAGTTTTGTCCACCGGATAATCTCCAATTTCTCTTCTCGGTATATTTCTCTTCTCAGTAGGTTTCAACAACTACCACACAAGTTGAGAGTGTGCATAGCTTCAAATGCGTTCAGGCACATTATCATTGATACTAGATTTTTGGGAATACTGTTGCCTCGGAGCGCATGGGATCAGTTCCCTGAGAACATGGTCTAAAGTTTTTTCAAGATCAACCTGTGTGTGAACCAGGGCTTTTTTGTTTTGCGCAAATTGTCCCTTCAATGTCTTATAAGAAAAACGGCATCAGTAATTGATCTACCACCTTTAAAGCCAAATTGTATGTCGTCTTTTTTTTGAATTGCTTTAAACCTTTTTCTAGTAGTTTGGAAAGTTTTTAAGGCTTGTTCCAGTAATCGGATGCCTCTGTAGGATCCACATTCTGACGGATTGCCTTTTCCTTTGCGTTTGGCCTAGTGGTAGCAACTGCCCCTGGGACGAAAAATTCGATGGATTTGAATCTGGCCAAGACCTGTTTTTCAAACGGAGTAAATCTAGTCAGCAAAAACTTTCGGCCGATTATTTGTCTGCTGATGTTTTGTCGTCGTAGTTGCCCTATCACGGATTTTTTTGTGCGGGGAGAATTTTTTGTACTTGAAACTGTTTTAGATGCATGTCTTTTAAATTGCGAAATTTCAATAATTTCTTATACCCGCTAAAAATTGGCCTCAATGTTTCGATTTATCGGTGAAGTCACCTGAACTTGCGTCATTTCAAAAAAGAATTTTTATAAAATTTTTAGTGTTTTTTTTGGTAGCGGTCATTTTTTCAATACGTATTTAACGTCGGAAATTGTGTTTCTGGTCGTGTTTTCTTAAAGTAATTCTTATTACTGAAAAAACTTAGAAGTTTCGTAAGTTGTAATTTTTTCAAATTTTTTTTTAAAATTTCGATTTTCATTTGATTTTCCGTCTGATAGCTTGCAATTTTTTTTGATATTGCAATTGATGCGAAGTTTCGCTTTGCCTCAGTGTTTAAGTTTTCAGTTAGTTCAGGAAACCTAACAAAGATATCCGGGTGCCGCGAAAGTTTTGATGGGAGCGTGCCCACGACGCTATATAAACCCATTGTGAGGCCAGTTTAACGTTTACTACTATTTAAAAAAAATTAGCCAGGTGCTCAAAAAGTCCCTGCTAGATTTCCATGCGACCCTAGGCCCCAAAATTATTGGCAGTTTGATAATGCCACTTTTTGATGATTTTATTATTAAGATGGGATTTGGTCATTTTTGGCCTTTTCCCAACGAACTCATAAAGTGATTTTTTCAATTATCTCTACTTCAGTAAATCTTTTGGCTTTGGTAAGGAGACCTTTCAAATAGTGCTCAAGAGTTGTGGTGTGATGCTTCAATTCGTTTGGCTTATTTTTTTTGCTTTTGCGAAAATTAAAAATTTCATTTTTTAAGACGGTTATCTAAGGTTCGACGAATAAAAATTTTTTCAAATTGAAAATATTGGTTTCTGATATCACAAACGAGCTTCCCGTTAGTTAGAATTGATATCTGTGGAACAGAAACGCTGAAAACTTCTGATTTGGATATTTTTGGTTGTGGAATTTTTTCTTGGTCGTTTTACCGAACATTGTAGGAGAATAGAGATTTGAATTTAAGATCTGTCCTGCATTTGCTTCAGTAGTTTAGGTCATATGGAAAGATGGAAAGTTTGAACTACTAATATTTGTTGTAAGCTGCTGCAAACGTTCATAATTTGTTGCAAAAGATAATAAAATTGCTGAAACTATTACAAACTGAAAAAAAAAAATAAAACTTTTTTTATATAAACTTCATGTTGAAAATCTTGTAGAATGCTTTGTAGGCCCTTTGGGCCAAGTAAAGGAGCAACCGACTCGGAGTAATCTATTAAATGGATATAAAAAGAAGTCGTTGTTGATTTTTTAAGCCATCATGTCCAGTTTCGACTGAGCATTATAATTGCGCCCGAAGGTAGCATTTGTCATGCGAAAGCGTTTTCAGCTGCCGTCATACATTCAAAATAACCGGAGTGTGCGTATGCGCATATTAAGACTGAAAGTACGCAAAAATCATGCTAAGGTAGGTAGGGTGGGACGCAGACCTGACTGGCTAGTTGATTTCTCTAGTAAAGCACCATTAAATTATTTGCAAAACTGCATAACTTGGTAGTTATTGTTAAAGTAACATTAATTTCGCTGTTTAATTACAGCGGTCCATCAATTTCATGCTACAATTATTTTTATTGCTTGCAGCAGTCCATCCATTCGATGCTAGAGACATGATTTTCTTACTTGCTTTTTTATAATTTATTCTGAGCTGTTTTCCAGTCCCTCTGCCCACAATCAGAGAAAAGAGATTATGTTCCGACCAATAAAAACGGGTGTTAGGAACTCTGTCTTCGATTTTGTTTTAGTCCGGGTTTGTTTTAGTTCTTTTCTTTAACACGCGAAATCAGGTGCCCCAATATATCAGGTGCCCCAAATAAAATTCTTTCCGTCGTGATGTGAACGACATTTAAAAATTTCTAAAAAAAAGTTTTGTCGAGAAAAAACCGGCCTGAAATTCTTTGATATTTTGTCTATTTCGAGCGAAGAAAGGGAATATAATTGACTTATAGTAGGTTTATTATAAGCTTATGATTAGTCCTCTTGAAAATCAAGTTAGGCCTTGAAAGCTTAGTTTTTATTCAGTAGAATTAGTTGTTTTTTAATTTCAAGCTTTTTTGGTGAAAACGTTTTTAAGTCGAAATTTCAATGGAAAAAATTTTTTTTGTTCCGACTATTGACAATGTGAAAGAACTGTGTATTTGGGTAAGCGCTTTTTCGGCCATAAAAATTTTCTCAAAAAATTGAAATTTTTGTTTTCTAATATTGTTTTTTTTTCTACATACATTTTTTTGTCTGATACTCGTTTTTTGAAGCCAACGTTTATATCTAATTAGCTAACTTTCTACGCGTTTGTGTAGTTTTCTCATCGCATTATGAATAATAAAACGACACTAATATGAAGAAAATTTTTTTTTATGAATCTGGTTGGAATATTCTGTGCCACTTACATTGCAACCGGCAATCCTTGCTTAAATTTATCTATTTTTGACGAGGATTTATTTGTTTAATGTACCTAATTTACTATTAATATCGAAGTTCTAGCTTCTCGTTCAGATTCTCTCATCATACCGCGACCAAAAAATGTTGAAATTTAAAAGAAAAAAAAACGTCTTTTTTATGTTCGTAACTTTGTGTGCTATTTGCTACCTTTTTAAAATTCCACTTGTTTTTTTCCTGATTCTTTTTTTTTAAATTTCAGTTCATATTGTTAGTTTCGATCTTAATGATATGCTTATTCAATGAGTGTTATTGCAGTTAGCGTAGCTTATGTGACCTATGGAGTTTCTCACACAATTTTGGAGCCTCAAAGAAAATGCCGGGTATGGACTGAGGTGTGATATGAATAAAACCCGTTCAGTGTTGGCGTCATTCCAAAACCATGTGTCCTAAAGTTGGCAGTGTGGAGAACAAGTGGTGTGAAAGATGTTCTGTTTTTCATTGATTAACCGGGTAAGAGTGAGTGGACTTAGAAGGCTACTATAAAATGGCGCTCAGCCACAGCAGTCTTGTTGTGATAACTGGGCACGAGTATCCCTCCACACGTATACCGGTCTAATCATTATCTGGTTGGGCATACGTATACGTGTGTTTTGAATATTGATCCTTCACTTAATTTCTTGTCCTTTTTCAATAAGGGGGATGGCAATTAGATCCCCCGTCTGCTTTTCCTCATTACTGTTTTCATTTGGCACAACTTGCCAGTATTGAGAGATAATTGGTGTTAATTTTATTTTTTCAAATTGGCCACTTTGTCAAAGGTCGCGTAGTTTTGCTTCCGTTTCACTTCGAATGATGGTGCTGCTACTGCTATTACTACAGATAATTTATTAAATATGGTGTTTTTGATGTGGCGTGTATGCTCTCCTCGTGTTTGACTGCGCTCTGCTCATCTTAGCTGAGCTAAATGCCGCCTTATTTTTCAAATCTAAACTGCGCCAACATTATACCAATGGTATGGTTGTAGCATTTGGCGTGACTTGCTTGTTTTCAGGAGCCGCTCGCCCACTGGAAATGCAATATCCGCTCCTCACGTTTTGATGTTTTCCTGGTGGAATTTGAGGAGCCCCTGATTTCAAAGAACTTGTTTGACTAGGAGTAATGAAGCGCGAGGTTGCGGCTGGGTTGAAAACAGTCTTTGTTTCCATTTACACTTCCTAATTAGCCGGTAGCTTTGAGTTGAGCAGCGAAAACAGAGAAGCTCCAAGTGTGTATTTCCTCCCCAGCGGCTGACATCAAAACAGTTCTCCAACCAGACCCATTGCCGCCCCCCCGTCCACTTTGCACTGTTTTACACACTTGTCTATTTGCTGCACGCACTACTTCTCAATACATAGTTAGGCAAACAACCCCTCAAAACTGCTTATTTTGATAAAAACTCTCACCAAATTGCCACACATGTCTGCAACTATTTCGTGTCTGTCGGTAGTCAGGCTCGGCTGAATTACTAAGCTGAAACGAAAAGTCCCAAAGCAATCATTCTGAAGTCACAGTTCTTTTTTCTTCTTCGAATTCAAACTGAATTTTCATCCTTTTTACCTGTTTGATTTTTCATTTTAAGAAAATAATAATTATTAGCTCTTGCATCTTGTTAAATTTTTGCCCTCACAAATGCGTCTGATTCGTTACAAGATAGAAAGCGTTCACATATGCTTAATTGTTCAGTTCTGTCTTAATAGTGGGTAAATTCGATAGATGGTACCTGCGGGGGCTAGTAGTTAACAAGATCGCAGCCTCCCCTGAGAAAAAAAATCAAAATATCTTTATTTTAGTTTGAGTATTTCAAAACGACTGATTGAGTATGATGGTTGTTTCGCTTTTCAATTTCTAACCAGACTGCTTGTAAATCAAGATTGTTCCGACTGCCCTTGTGTTGAATAGTTGTTGCTAAAGAAAATTTTGAAAACCCATAAGATCAATATCAAACATCTAGTGTGAAAGTTTGAAATGCACAAACTTAGTACGACCGATCACGCGAAGTTTTGCCCTTCTAGAACTTTGTTGGCTCGGAATAAAAGCCAAATTGATCCTTTTATGGTGTAAAATTATTTGGTTGAGAATTTCAAAAAAAAATTGCATCATTTTTATTCTAAGCAACTTTTGTTTTCTTCACGTTATGTCTAATCTAAACCCAATTTGAGTAAAACGCGTTCGAAAATTCAAATTTGGTTAGTTTTGTCTGGATAATTTAAATCAGCACTGTATAACCATTTGTTAATACGCGTTTATATCGCGAAATATATCAGGTGTTTATTTCCCAAATTGGCAATCTTTAAACCCCCATAACTTTAAAAAAATTGATCACAGGTGAAATATCTTTTTATTTTCAAGACAACAATATTTTTCGATTGATCTAAAAATTATGTCAAAAATAGCTAGTTAAAAAGTCGAAATTTGTCTGGAGAAATAAACCACCCCGAGCACAAAGATTCCGGCACTTTCTTCGAAAGTCGGAGCACAACTTGGATTGAGCTCTTTTCCAGCTTCCTGTCTTCAAATTCAACTTTTAAAAGCTTAATTTTTGTTGCCATAATGTTAAGAAATCAGACATGGTGAACTATCTGACAACTGTGAACAGATTTGTTCTTCATACTTCACTTCGTAACATCACGCATTTAGCCGTAATAACAATTAAAACAAACATAAAAATCGACACTTTGAAAGGTGGGGAGAATGTGGAAAAGAGACTTGGATTGTTTTAAGCCCGTTAAAAATTTTATTAAAGAATCCTCGGTTGTCATCGGAAGTTTTGGAATTTTTATCCAATAAGTTGTCGTTTGGTAAAAGTTATTATTTGGATCGCTTCCCAATAAAAAGGACCCCAAGGATAAATATTGCGCATTTATTCGAAAGTGGCAACAAAAAGGGATATTGGTGTGAACACGACTGGCTGGAATGTTTTGCCAAGTGAGGAAATAAAAGATTTGGAAGGCACTTGGGTTGTTCTGTTGGCATTTGCAACTGGTCTGGTGCTGTTGAGCGCCGTGTGCTTTCTTTTCTTCCTTTCCTGCCTCCCCTGCTGCTGCTGCCAAGGAGGAATGAATAAGAAGCCAGCCAGCTAATTCCCTAAATGTCCACGCCAGTATTGATATGTTGCAGTTTATTTTCACAAACCGTCTCTTAGATCCCACTTTACCATTAAGGGCTAATATTAACACGTGACTCTCCTCAGACTGGGTCCTTGTTTCTTTCTTTTATTTTATTTTCTTTTCTTCTCTTTACTTTCTTTTGCCTTCTTTCTTCCTTCTCTCCTCTCCTCTCCCCCTCTCCTCTCTTATCCTCCGACTGTCCTTTCCTTTTATCTGTCTCAACCACTGCCGCCGTCTCTTTCTTCTTGTGAAAACAACAACTAAATAGTAACGACGCGGCTCTAACTTATGAGTTGAAATTTCAGTTGTGTATATAAATGAATGGGCTCTCTTGTTCACCTCTGCTCTCCTTCTCCCGCAGTCGCTGATGTGTGCCGCTGCTTTCTTTCATCCCCAATTGGCCTTGTCAGGGATAAAAAGTTGCGCCTTTTGATGTTTGCAGCCCAATAAAATTTACTCTCGCCCCGTTATGCCGTCGGAGCAGACGACTGGAAAGAAGAAGCGAGTGCCTTTTTTATAGCAGCCTCCTTCACACGTCAAAGGGAAGTCTCCACAAAGGCTTGCAGAGCTTCGAATCTCATCTCCCAGCCCCCAATTGTAAATAATACGGCAGCTATACGGAGTCAACTCAACTGTTGCACGATGCGCATGCCAACTATCATCTCTATCTTTTTTATATTTTGGTCGCTCAAGTTGCTGGCTGATTGACTATCAACAGTCGCCACTGCCATCATCGATCGTTGTTCAAGAGGAAAGAAAATAAAGAGGAAGCGGACAAGAAGCTTCAATAATGGACACCTGTTCCGAGAGAAGTTTCCGCAGTCAGAGGAGCAGTGCATCTTACACGGGCACTGTGAACTCACAGAGACCATTGTTGTCGGCTGCACAGGCACACGCCAGTCGTGACTTGAGTCAGTCCTATTACAGCGACGACGAGCCACAAAGACGCAGCTTCCATCGTCACAGGTTCCACCACAGACAACACCAGCAGCACCACCAGCAGCACACGCCTACCACACAAAGCCCACCTTCTCCGCTCCTGCCCCTCCCCCCGCCAGCTGCCCCATCACAAGGGGGCGGTGCTGGCAGGGACATGACGCGAGGGTACATCGAGATGTCTTCGCAGCACCACTTCACAGCCCGCCCTCACAATCGAGCAGCAGCCAACGGCCCAAGTTCTCGACACAGGCACACACCTTTCAATTATAAATTCATATTAAAGCATTACTTAGCATTGATTAGTTTTCTCTTGTAGCTTACACGTACCAACGATAGCCAGTTGTGCGATGGAAGGATCTGAACGAAAAAGTAGAACTTATGCATATTCCAAATTCATAGTATAATTGGCAAATTGTTACGGATTTTTTTGTCGAAAATGACTAGAAAAACAATAAACAATCGGAAAAAATTTCAAAAACTAACCTAAATCGTGTTAAATTAAATTTCCACGGCTTGGATTAAGCATAAATAAGTTTTTTGTAAGCCTGCTCGCTCGCTTTATTAGCTCGAATTTCGACGAAAATCAAAAATTCAAAACCTGTTTTTCTCCATACTGAGACAATTTTTGAAATTTTTAAAGTTTCGCTCGAATCAAGACTGAAAGCGCTTTAATATGATGTATCACTCGACCCATTCCGATGATTATTTGCGGTATCTGATTTTGCGTAGGAAAAAATTAATACAAAGTTCCTCCCTATTTTCAATGGTCGGAACAATTACATCAAACATTAAACTGTATCTTAAATGTTTTTTTTTTCCTGTTGACGTACAGTTTTTTTTTGCTGTAGCAAAATGAGTACTGTGTTTGTGGAACAGATTTGACAAGAAGAAGCTGACGTCAATGATGGCCAACAACAAAGCCCACATGGCGAACGGGGGAGTTCAGTACACCATGTACAAGAGCGACAGTGAATTCACAGACCAATCGGATAGCAGTGCGATGCAGTCGCCGCCGCTGCCTCCTCTAAACCAACACCACCCCGTGCTCTCCTTGCGCCACAGAAATGTGCCCCCGTCTTCTACAAACAATTGCAGCCAACAACATACGCAGAAAGCTCTGAACAATAACAATAACAACAATAACTTACACATGCCCAATGCCAATTTGATGAGTGTAAATAACAACAATGCAAACAGGTTAAACGGAGGCCAACAACTTCTCCCACTGAGCTTTCCTCCTCAACATCAGCAGCTGATGAGTGCCAACCACTGTAGCAATAATAACAAATAACAATGAGGTTAGTGTGCAGGACCAGAACAGGTTTCGAGCTGCTAAGAGGAGTTCACCGGGCATGTCAGAGATGAACATGGCAAATGCCAACATCCACCCAAACTTGGCTGAACATGGTGAGTTCTCTCTGCTTTTCACTCCTTTATTTGTTGCCCAATCATCCTTTCAAATATATTGCAGTAAGTTATACCTTTTTAGCAATCGTTTCAACGATAAACTATTTGTTCGTTGCAAAAAGTCTGTTCGTTACTGAAAACGTAGCATAAGATGTGGTAAGAAAGTGAGAGACTTGAGTGATGGTTGGCCATTTCAGGAGACACGTGGGAGAAGGACACTGTTCTAACGGGTGCGAGCAACAAGTCCTCCTCCCTCGAGAACCTGTCCGAGTTCCCCTCCCGACACAATGGCGGGGGGTGCCGGAAGTTGAACCCCAACCAGACGAACGTGAACATGCCAGATGAAAGCGAGTATGGAATCTACATGGATCCCTATTCGCCTACCTTCTGTCAGCGCTGCTTCTCTCCCGTCATCTCTGTTGTGTTGATAGCACTGGTGTTGATCAGTTCGCCTTGTTTCGCCTTACTTCCCGTGCTGCTGTGGAGCGAGCAACTCTCCTGTACTTACAACTGCTTCTCCACTCTCATCAACATCATGTTTAAGAGTCTCATTTTGATGGTGGGCTGCTGGGCAGTCTTCTTCAGATCTTCCCGCTCCACTCTGCCCTCAGTTCACCTGGTGCGGCTGCTGCTCCTGCTTTTCTCTCTTCTATTTCTCACGTGCCACTGGATCTTCTACCTTGTCAAAGTCATAAGCCCCAGAAACACGGACCAAAGCTTTACTCTGCAATTTGCTAACAGTACTATTGATTGTGCCTTGTTTGTTTTCTACCTTGCTGTTGTGTGCCTTGAAGTGATGCACCTGAACACGGAGTATGTGATAAAGGTGGTGCGCAACACCGATGGCGAAAGTCGCTTCTACACCATTGGCCACATGAGCATCCAATCCTGTGCCAGTTGGATTCTACAGCAATACTACAAAGACTTCTCTGTCTTCAATCCTGCCGCAATACTGTCTTCGTCGATGAGCAGTGGGGGTGGGGGTGGGGGCAAAGCAGCCAGGGCCAACAAACACCACGTCACTAGTCCGCAGCAGCAGTACAAATTCTACGACATCGATTCTTTCATGCCTCCAACTGCTGCGGCGTCTTCTGCCGTGGGGGTTTCCGCGGCCAACGCTTTAATCGACAAATCACGTGCAATAATAGCGGCCTCTGCTCGCAAGCGAGATGCAGGTCACAACGAACGCTTTTACGAAGAGCAGGATTTAGAGCGAAGGATGAAAAAGCGAAGAGCGCGCTTGATCGTAGCGGCCGAGGAGGCCTTCTCCCATTTGAAACGAGTTGAAGACGACGAAAACGGACTTCAAATGGGCCCAAAACCTCCGATGAATGCATCCGAAAGTGCTCGGGCCATTTTTCCCTCAATGGCAAGAGCATTGCAGAAGTACCTGAAAATAACTAACCAGCAGAATCGATACACACAGGAAGCGATTTACGACCATCTGGCACGCTGTCTCACTCTCGACTTCACACCCAAGGCTTTCCTGGAGAAGTACTTGAAACCGGGGCCTGTGATAACGAGCGAAGCGGAACAGAAGCCGATCCAAAGCTGGGATTTGATTTCGGAGTTGGGCTACCCCAATCGAGGCATCAAGGAGAACGTCGTGTTCCAGTTGAGACAAGAAGCCATCTCTCTCATCGTGTATGTGGCAAGGGTGCCTCACATATATATCCGGGAAGCTTCTTTCGAAACATCCAATCAAAACACTTTCCTGCTGCGTCTCGACTCAGAGACTTCTGTTTAACTGCTAATTTGTACAAACAAGGCTATTTAAAATAATCAATATCTCTATTTGATAATTTGATCAATTTAGTTAAATTTTGTATTTCATTTGCAAAATATTAAATTATTCATAGAAACAGTGCAATTAACGATTTGTTGCTTCTCCTTCTCTCTGTAGAAAGAACAACTGTCAATACTACTGCTCAATTCAGTCAGTGCGTACTAGGGATTTGCGAATCATAATTTCGGAACCAAGTGTCTTGTAATCGGGAACTAGATTTTTTCCCATAAACAATTTTTCTTTTATATTTTCACCTGGCTTTTTATTGAGTCTTAACGACTTCCATGTTCCTTAGCACTTGGCGTAGAAGTAACGCCGTTGCTTTTGCATGAATTTATTGTTTCGCCGGCCGGAATTTTTTGTTTCAGTATGTATGCAATTGAAATTTTTTTCCGAAAAATTTAATTTATCGGAATTTTGTTTATCTGCTCAAGTTTTCTCGGTTTAGTTGCCACATCACATTGATATTTGTTTCAGCGGGGATTGTAACTTACCAATGTTTTTCTTAAATCAATTTTTTTTCCAGCTCAACTTGTGTCTACTCAAAATTTGTCGGCTTTGTTTCCGCTTCGTAAGTTTAATGTCGTTGCTAATTTAAAAAGTATTTTGAAAATGAATGTGATTGGTTTCTTATGTTAAATTTATTAGACTCTGGATTTTTTTTCACTTTTTTTGCAAAATTAGTTTTCTCAAAAACTATGCCACGGAATTAAAAATATATATTAATGGAAAGTCCGCCTGCTCCCCTGTGTGCTGGCATACTCTCCTGGTCTCTTTTTACTCTACCACTCTGTCTAAAGCCTTCAAAAAAACCTGTGGGGTAATATTTGATCCATATTTTTAATTTTTTTTCGTTTCCTCAAAACGCCCCTACCAAATTTGAGATTTTGTCTTCAAGGAATGAAAAAGATTTTGGAAAGTTTCCTACCATAATCGGCTACGCCCAAATTATTTTCACATGAAGTAGTGGTCATCCATTGGAATAGTCTTTTTTTTTACGGTTTTCTGAAACTTTCAGATTTTTATTGGAAACTAATGTCCCAAATCTGATATTGTGGATTCGATAGAGATAAAAGGTAGTTGGAAGCTCCCCTGCATTAGTGGCCACTCACTAACTTTTCAAACAAAAAAATTTTCCCCCGGAAAATTCGAATTGTGATTTTTTGACCGTTTTTTTTAATTTTCTCAAAAACTACCCTCGCATACCAAGTTTTTGATTTGAGTCTAAAGAGCGTCTTGTGGTAAGCTGCTTTGCTCACGCGACAGTGCTCAATTTTTTTGTTCAAATTTTTGGCCCTCAGAAAAGTCAAAATTAAAAACTTTTTGACTTCATTCGTAAACGGACGAGGCCAATTCTCAGGTCAAGTGTTTAATCGGGAAACGGTTCTGATAATCTTTTCTGTTTTAGCGGCGAAAATCTGATTTTTGTAGAGAAAAAACTTAAGATTTTGGAAAGTCAAATTTTTGATTTTTTAACCGTTTTTCTAGAAACCGAAAAAACTTTTTCTAAAAAACTACCCTACATAACTGAGTTTAATCGAAAAAATCGGTTGCGAGAATTTGTCCCGCACAAGCATCGACGCCCCAATTTTTTGGAAAGATAAAGGTTATGTCCAAAATATCTCAAAAATGTTCACTTCTCTCTATTTTAGTAGAGCAACAACTAAGGTAGTTTTTTGAGTTTGCGCATTTTGTCCCGCATCAGTCTAAGTTCAACAAATATATAACAAGTACCTCCAGCTTTAAGTAGACCCCTAGTTGTCTTTTACCGAGACTACGAAAGTTTTGATTCACCTAGTTTTTCAACATCTATTTTCCAACTTATTTTACGGTTTAACAACCATATTTGGATACTTATTTGTCGTCAAAACTCAATGTTGGCCTTTTATTTTTGATTTTTCGACCTTAAAATGGTAAAAGGAAGTTGTACGAAATAACGAAACATGAAATTTGTTTGAAAATGAACTGTGACACCTTCTGAATGGCCAAATTATAATTTTTAAACAATTTGAGAGCTCTAGGTGTCTTAATCTCAATGGAACTGGTTACATTCAAAGGACTAGTCTATCATAGTAGTACCTAATCAAAAAAATCAATGGATAGGAACTTATGATTATTATATTACGCTAATAACAAGATCAATTAGCTATTAGGTGAAAGAAAAATTCTGCAGCAGTATATTCAGCGAGCTTGTTTGAAATGAATATCTTATGCGGAACTCATTTTTAAAATTAACACAAACTTAGGGAGAACATTCTGCGGTAGGCCACTTAGGTGTGGGGGAAAGATTGTACGGTTGATACTAAATCTTAAATTCGTATTGAGATTTCGTTTCTGTCCTGAATTTTATGAATGGTAGCATGGCAATTTCAAAGATGCAAAAAGAAATTCTTTGAGATGAAAATAGGAGCCGAAAAGCGGGGACCGGTTTATTAGCATATGTGTCGATTAGCATGCCCATGTAATAGAAAGTAGTTTGAACACTCGCTATTGCAGAGTGTGTCTGCTCAAAGTTGCAATTTTTATCTGAATGCACTCCTAATCAAGCGAAATTGGTTTTTTAATTAAGCGAAACTGAACAGTTTTTCTTTCCTTCACAAATCAAATGGTTTTTTGAAAATGTGCAAAAGTTTAGGCGACTGTGTTTTTCGTCTGAATGTTCACCCAATTATTGAAATTGTTCCATGCCAATAAGCATACGTGCTAATCGCTGCACCTCTGGAAAGTTTTCTTGTTGGGTTACCTAAGCTATATTTAACCTTCGAATGACTTAACGTTGTCTTGAAGGGTTTTCGATTTTTCAATCTAATATATTTTTGAATGCGGGCTTTTGCCACATTTAAGCTTTTTCAAGATATAGTTTTTATTTTAGCATGTTCAACGAAAGAATTTGGGCTCCAATTATGAATGCCTTAATATCCTTTTAGTGTACGAGATACGGAGATTTTTTTATTTTTCATAAGTTTTCAGATATTTGAATTTCATAATATTTGAATAATATTTTCATAATATTTGAATTTCCTAACCCTGTAGTTAGGTGCTATCAGAGTTCTGTCAAGGATTGCGAATCTTTTTTTCAAATATGACTGCTGAAATCCTTGTAGTTTTATAGTGATATGACGTGTTTTATGGTTTCTTGTTAAATTTTCAGAAAATTTAGATTTTAAGAATTCAAAAGATTTGAAATTCCCATTATTGTAATGAGGTACTGTGAGGCTGCTCTCATTGGTTCCAAGTTGGAAATCTTGCGTCCAAATTGACTACTCAAATGCTCTCAGTTTCCGAGATGTGACGTTTGTTATGTCTTTTTTTTTTTTACTTTTTTCAAAGAACTTAAAAATAGATTATTTCACCAAATTTGAAGTTTCCATCTATATGGTGATGATCTTTCAGAGTACTCCGAGGAGTTGTGAGTTTTTCCCCCAAATTTGACAGCGCAAATCCTGGTAGTTTTCGAGAAATGACGTTTTAGTGATTTTTTCAAAAAAAATGTTCAGAAAACTTGAATTAATTTTTTTTCTTCTGATTTTAATTTCCCAATCCTGTATTTGGCGGCTGTCAGAGTACTCTCAGGGGTTGCAAATTTTGCCTCAAATTGTGACTGCTCAAATTTTTGTAATTTTCGAGAAATGATTTTCTGAATATTTGCAATTCCCAACGCTGTAATTGAATACTGTTAAAGTACTCTCAGAGTTGCAAATCTTGCTTCCAAATGCGAGTGCTCAATTGCAATTTAATTAAAGTTTCAAATTGCAATTTAATTAGAGTGGAATAGAATCAAATAAAGTTTCAATTAAAGTTTCAAATTGCAATTTAATTAGAGTGGAATAGAATCAAATAAATGATCTTATACATGAAGTATTCAAATCGTCGATTATATATCACAGAGAAGGATACCCGGTTAATGGGCAAGTCGCACAGAATATTCCGACCAGTCTTGACACAAGCAATGATTGTGTTATAGTATGGACTATCTTTTTTCAACCAAATAATGTCGCAAATATTGTTGCGACGCAAATAATGTTGAGATAAAATGTGATCATTTTGAAAGTCTTCATTTTGATCAATAAACAACTATTAAGTACAGCCAGTGCTAAGTATTTTAACACAGACTACTATTGTTCCGACTTTCGTAACGAAAGTAACGGAATATTTGTGCTGGGGGTGGGTATTTGTTTTTGACGAAATTTTTTTTATCATTCAAAAGGTAGTGTTGTCTTGAGCTTAAATTTGGAAAGATGTTTCACCTGTTGTTATTTTTCGTAAATTATGAGGGTTTAAGAATTGCCATTTTGGCCAATTTAGGACAATTATCGAGCGATAGATTTCGCGCTATTAACGTGTTAGCGGGGATTCAATCCGTCATAGAAGTCGTTCCAAGTTGGTTGAAAGAAGCTTGTTTGCCATAATTGTTTTGTTAATAGAAATGAAATTTATCACTGTGTAATTAATATTGCGTGCAGGAGGGGGATGATTTTCACAAAAAACTCAAATTAAAAAAAATCATTTGTTTCTATTATTTTTAATTTTTTCATGTTATTACTGCTCCATAGACTTCTCTACAAATTGAGCCATGATAGTTGGTAAGTTTCTTTTTTTTTCAAATTGACTGGTACTGCTAATGCGCATAATATGCGTGCGTCACTTAATAAAATTAGTAGACTCAAATTTTTACTCATGTAGTTTTTTCCAGTAGCGCCATCGGTCATATTTTTGCTAGTTCATGCGAAGTGCAACTTCACCTGTGTGTAAAAAATTACAACAAAATTATTTTTATTTTTCATATTAGTGTCGTTTTTTCCGCGTGGTGTGATAAAGAAATCTGAGCGAAAAAGTAGAGCTTACGCATTTTTGTCAGTAATTGTAGAATATGCAAATTGGAAAACAATTTATGAAGTCAAATAACAAGAATAACAAAAAAAAAAAACAAAAAAAATGATATTTTTTAAATATTCAATTTTTTTCCTGTTTTTGAAGTTTTTGATTCCTAAGATGAAGTTGAAAACTCCAGAATTTCAGACGAGAAATTAGACGATAAATCAAAATTTTCAAACCGGTTTTTCTTGACACTGGGAAAAAGGATATATCGCTTAACCCCGTCCGATGATTAATTGTAGTGGCTGATTTTGCGCGGAGAACAAACAACTAAAACAGCCCAATACATTAACTACAATAACTACAATTATTAACTACCTCCCCCAAAGTCTACGAATAAATATTCCCCTCACGTTCAACCATAAGGGGACGAATGGCAGTTGTGGTTAACTGGAAGGAGGGGGGGGGGGGGGTAAAACTGAGGAGGGGGGTAAAGTAAGGGGGTAAACTGAGATGAATTGAAAAAGCAGACAGAAAAAAAACATTTTATTGTGCAATGTAACTTTTTATGAAACGTAATACATAGCAACTGCACTGAACAGGAAATGAGATAACTTTAAAAAATTTGTAAATTTCTTGATTAACCTCTCGAAAAAATCCACTATAATTGATTATAACCGATTAAAATGGATTATATTGGCATAAAATATAAGGATTATAAACTATTTTTAATGGGTTATAATCGATTGACATAAAGAATAATAGCTTTAATAATCCATTTTTAATGGATTATAATCGATTATTTTGTAATTTTATAGATACTGACGATATTATGACAATATAATTGGTTTTGATCCATGGGCGCTCGGTGCGGGCTGTTTAAAGTTACGTGGAGTGCATAGTTTCAAATGTGTTAAAAGTGGGAAGTGGGCAATCTTTTTTGGTACATATTATTGGAAGAATCTGTTGTTTTGTAAGAAGTAGCTTCAAGTTGCATCTGACCACTTATTGAGAGACACAGGCCGAAGTATTCTTTCCGAAGTACAAACAGTGCTTTCGTTGCGGTAACAGTTGTCTCGTTTGAAATTATTGATTAAAACGTCAAGTTGCCTGATATATAACATCTAGCGACCAGTTCAAAGTTGACCTTGCAGCTAGTGCATAGACCTCACTTACGGCGCCTCAAACTATTCATTGTTAGCTCGATGCAACTGCAGAATAAAACTTAATCACAGGCGGGTGGAATTTTAGGAGCTTTGAATATACAAATCAATTCAAAAATGCTGAATTGATGCACCCGAAAATGGCATTGGAACTTATTTGACAACGCAACTTTTTTGTGGCGCCAAACTTAAATTACGCTGTGTCGACTTTTTGTCGGTTGCATAACTTTTCATCATATTTTGGTTGATGTTTTGAACCGTATTCTGCATTGAAATTTTGATACAAGCTATCAACTTTATAGCGAAGCTTAAAAACTGTAGCATAGCAAAGATTCCTTTAATTTTTGCGAATAATGATATCGGTAGTATTGACAGCTGATGTTTCTGCCCTGGACCAGCACAACAATGGATCCCCCCTCGCCGGCACTGGAGTGGAGCGGCGTTTGCGAGACAGTGCCGGTGGGGATCCACACACCCCTCACACATCTGACAAAATGTCCAACTCGATGCTGCTGAACGTGATCGCCATCAACCTAGCTCTGGGACTATGGGTCATCTACTGCCTCTTCCTACATTCAAGGTCAAGCTCACTTCTCTGTAGTACGTACTTCGCGGGGCCCAAATAAACGGGGGCCGTTGAACATAAAAGGCGTTTTTCCTTGCGGGGGTTCAAAATTATCAGACTCCCGCAAATTTGGATCAATTTTAATAAATATTATGACTAAGTTTCTTGAACATTGAAATTGGCAGAGAATTTTAGTAGTTTAATCAAGACGACATTTGTTGGCGTTGAAAAGACAGTTTTTCAATTTAATTGTCTCTAAATTGAAATATTTTTTAAAACCTTTGGGTATAAATTATGATATAAAAGTTCCCGTGGGGTCCATTCAAGACCGCTCCTAAAAACAGTTTGAAAATGTCAATTTTCTAGGGGGGATGGGGTCAATGAAGAAGTCGACTTGTGTTGTGGGGGTCCCTATGATTAAGCAAGGCAGAGTACGCATAATGAACATCGTAGATTATTGATGACCGCATATTTATGCTTGCCAAGAAGTTCTGAAAGTGGCTCGGATTTTTTTCTATAGTTTAATGCATATTGGCTCATTGCGTCTTCTATCTCTTATTTTTTTTGAATGAAAATAATGGCAACAAGTGTTCTGTGATCAAAGTTTATTCGGAAATTAGGAAAGTTGTTGTTCGAGTAGCATTGAATGTTTCAATCAAAATAATTGAAATTGAAAAATTCGAAAATTGGACATATTTTTTTTATAAAAATGTAAAAAATCGAGCCAATTTTTCAAGATTTCTTCATGATTTCTAACCCATGCGATTAGCAAGGGTGTTGCAACCGATTACTAGGTTTTTTTCTGTAAACAATTATGTTCTGGTTGACTCAAATTGGCGGTAGTCTCAAGTTTTGTAACTTCATAAACTGACAGACAAATTTTGAGTCTCTCTGCATTTTGATTGTCTGCATTTTCAGTTCATTTCCTTTGTTAAAAGGAAGGCAAATTATTCAATTATTGAACAGCAAAAATAACGAAAAAATTGATCGACTTCTAGTTTTGAAAATGGAATTCATTTTACAACTTCCCTTATTGATCCAGTTTCTCAACTATCCTAGAAATTCAAAGATCTTTAAGACTGTCATTTTCTGCTTGGAATATAACATGTCTGCAATTTAATAGAGTCAATGAAAAAATTTCAGGCTCTTATATAGGTCGTGATGATTTTTTTTCGGTCGTATATAGGTCGTGATGATTTAAAATGCTCAAATAATAACAGAAATTGCATTCATATTTTTAATGCACGTGTGAATGTTCGTACGTATGTGCGCCAATTTTGAGTTCAATTCAAGTTCTTTATCTAAAAGTAGCGCAAAACTTGCTCTCAAATTCCAAAAGGGTAAATGGTGCAAAAAAAAACGCGATCGTTCTCTAAATTCAACAGTCGATTTTTGTTTTTCGATTTCCGCGCGGAATAAAAAGACTTTAACGTAGGCTCCGTTTTTGCAAATTGAGTAATTTTTCAAAAAAGTCAATCCCAAAATATTTTTGAAATTGAAAGATCTTTAAGGCCAATTTTTCTTTGAAACTCGAACGTTTCAAAAACAAAGTCTTTTTTTTTGTTTGTTTTTGCGTCTATTGACTCTTTTCCAACTGTCGGTTTGCTAGCTTTGTTTCTGTTTACTCGCGTTGATTAAATGTTTTTCAATTGTCTGTTGGCTATGTTCAATGTTGGTTGTAAATTTGCCAACTCCGATTTCAGTTTAGAGTTTTTTTCATTTTGATGGGCTCAAAAAGTTTCGGCTTATTTATATCGGTTTGGCGACCTTATCTCGTTTCGTTTGATGAGCAAGCTGGGGTTGATTTTCAATTGTTTTCAGGGGAGACTTCAAAACTTTTCGAGTTGAAAATTCTTTATGATTTTTTGGCTCAAGAATTACATCACAGCTTCGCGCATAATTCTTAATAATTTTGAACCAATCAGACAAAGTGCACCAAGTTTTTTGTAAAAAACTAAGACTTTTAGACGAAAACCTGAAATTTTCAAATTACTTACCATTTTTACCATGCTACACAAACATTTTGTTTCTTATCTTAATACGCTACAATATCTAAGTAACGGTGTTTCTGTTCCATATCTTAACCATGTGATCTTGTCCCTATCTTAATACACGAGAAGTTTGAGCGCCGAAACATTTTGGAAACTTTCCGGGTGAAACTTCTATCCTTGTATTTTAATACCTAACAAAACCTATAATCTAAAGAAAAACATGGGAAACCTATGCCCTATCTCAATACATAGCGTGGCCATCGGATATCTATCCCTATCATAAGACATGGTGTCACCAGGCACTCCCTTATCGCTATCAACATTCCTTACTTAGTGTAGTTGGTCAATATCATCAAAAAAGTCAGATAATGTAGCCTTCGTTACATTTAGATGCAGCAAAAAAGTGATTCATGCAAAAAATACCAAATGCAAATTTCACACCTTTTTTAATTGAGTGCGGTCGACAATTTAACAAATTTTTTCATACTTTTAAAAAATGGACGAAGAAAATAACCAATTCTCATTGGTCGAAAACTTGTAAAAGGAATTAGCAAATTATCATCTTAATAGCCAAAAGTTCGTAAAAGTCGTATCAGGCCGAAGTGGTGACCATGACAACCTAGACCTGCAATGGATTGAACCGAGCACTAGTCGCCACATAATGAGCGGGTAGTTTTCTTTCTGCTGAATAAATTCTGCCTTATTAGGAATCAATGAACTTAGTGAAGAATCTTTTATGATTCTGGACAATTTTTTTGTTTCTTTTTTTTTCTTCAGCAAAAGTATTTGTTTTGCGCTCAAATTTTACTGGTTTTGACTTTAATTGGTGCAAATTTAATTGGTTTGACTTGTTTGGATTTTTGTTCTCAGTTGTCCCAGCAAACAAAAAAAATTAAAAATTGAACCAATTTTCTCATATTGTGTTAAATTTATCTCGAAACGGTCTATAAAATTGTTCTTAGAATTTACAAAATACAGTTTTTTTAAGAACCAAGTTTTTTTTGCTTGCGTTTTTTAATTTTCTTGAAATTTTCTTTCGCCGATGTCCTTAAGTTTTACATTTGAATGCGAATCGATAAAAAATGTGTTTTTTTATTTTTTTTTTGCTAGGTGACCTGTTTTAGTAATGCCGCAACTTAAGAATTTACTTTTTGTCATGAGTGCATGCAAGTCTTATTTACTAAAGCCGAGTTCGGATCTTGTGTTAATTTACGAAGCAACTTTTCCTTCAAACCTTGGTGTATAGTTATTTTCCTTTTTTTGCAATCTAAGAACAAATGAGCTGAATCTAATCTGCCTGTTGATTGCAACCAATCCATTGTTCTTGTATTCTTGATATCTCACTGTATTCACTGTCTTTTGGTACGCATATTGAAAAATTTGAAGCTTATTTATGAAGATATTGTGAAATTATTGCGCTAATGAGGAAAATTGTACCAGTCGAGCTGCTCATTAAGTAGTTTTTCATAATATCAAACCCATCATACAATATGGTCTATTAGTATATGAAGAAACAAGTATCACAAATCCCAACCCTTTTTTTCTTTTGCAAAACAAATTAATCAGGATAATATTTTAGGGGAGAAAATATGACAGTTGCAGATTCTATTTTATTAGACACAAACTTTTACTAGTTCATGAGCTTTATGTGTATGATCTACTCAAAAGTAGTTTGAGATCGATAAATAATCTAAGTTTGACACTGCTAACCTTAACGAACTTTTATCAGTTTGAAGGTCAGTTTATAGAACCATAAAGTGGAACTACTTTTTTTCGAGATCAAATCAGTCAATAATGCACACAGGATGCGAACTTTTTAATCATTTAGCGAAAAAACCTACTACTTGATATTTAGTCTAATATACTAGATTAAAGGATGCATGTTTGCTCGAAAACACTGAACTTGTTGGATTTATCTTCATGATATAAATATGATTGTTCTGATGTGGAGTGGGCTTTCTCGAACTATTTTGTTTCATAAGATCAGGCTTTGTCTTCGAACAACAAAGTTTTATACTATAGAAGTCTGAGTATAGGAAAATGGCAGTAATTTTTCATGAGATTGTTTATCTGTAGTTCTCTTCTTATTGAATTTCTGAGTTAGATTTGATATGGTTTTTTTTTGTTGGACTTTTCTCTCCATGGAATGTACTCTAAGCATTCAGTGACAAACTTGTTTGTTTTTTGACGTTTTTGAGACAGGCAATCATTTTTTTTCATTTAACTTCATTTCAGCTCATTTTATCTATACTATATTTAAATGCGTGTGACAGCTATCTCCCATGTTTAAGCATAATAATTTTGCATCTTTAACGAAAGAATTTTTTTACGTTCAAGCTATATCATATATTGCAATGCTTAACAAAATTTTTTGATGAACTTTCCGCAAAGTCATTATTTTTTCAGCAATTTTTTCGAGGTCAATTTAAGTCTATCTGTCTATATACCTGCTTTTTCATGTATCTATCTATTCTTTATTTAAATGCGGGCGTCACTGTCTCGCCATATTTGAGCTTTTTCAACATATTACTTTTTGCATGTTTAACAGAAGAATTTTTGCACGTCTAATTGCAATGGTAGGGATTTTTTTTTCGATTTTCCGCTTAAATTCAGTATTTATTTTATCAAGTGAGGAATAATCAACCCAATAGTGGGATTCTGTCAGGGTTATCCCAGGTTTTGCGATCTGGCCTCCATAGATGAATAACCAAATCCTTTCAGTTTACGAGATACGTGAGTTTTCGAGATTTTTGAAGTTCTCACCCTGTAGTTGAGCCCTGTCAAGATACTCTCAGGGATTGCGAATCTTGCCTCCAAATTTCACTTCTTAAATCCTTGTAGTTTTTGAGATATGACGTTTTCTTATGATTTTTTCAAAAATTTTCAAAAAAACTTTGAAGATCTCAAACCTGGTATTTTGAGAGTACTCTCAGGGGTTGCAAATCATGCCTCTGAATATGGCTGCTCGTATTCACTTGTTTTCGAGAAATGACGTTTTTTAGGATTTTCTCAAAATTTTTCAGAGAACTTAGATAAAAAAATCTCACAAAATTTGAAGTTACCATCTCTGAAGTGAGGTTTTGACAAGGTACAGGCGAATTTTGGCTCCAAATAGGACTGCTATAAACCCTGTAGTTTTCCAGATATGACTTTTTTTGTGTTTTTTTTTCAAAAACTTTTCATGAAAATTGAATTAATTTGTTTTTCTTCAAAATTTGAAATCCCTAGCCTGTAGCTGGATGCTGTCAGAGCAATTTCAGGGTTCGTGAATTCAGCTGCAAATTAAGAATATTTTTTGATGATTTTTTCGGAAATTTTCAGAAAACTCAAATTACAAAATAATTCGTTTAAGTGAAATTTCCAATCCTCTAGTTGTGTGCTGTCAGAGTACTGTCAAAAATTGCGAATATTGCCTTCAAAAAAATTGCTCAAATCTTGGTAGTTTTCAAGATGTGACATTTTGTCTGGTTTTCAAAACACTTAAGGTTGAGGTTTCTCAAAACTTGAATTTCCCAAAGTTGTAGCTGGTTGCTGTAAGAGTAATCTCAGGAGTTGCAAATCTTGCGTCCATAAGCGACTGCTCAATTATTTTAGTTTCTCAGATTTCACGTTTCTCAGTTCATTTTAATTTTTTTTCAAAGAGCTTATATAAAACTTCACAAAATTTTATTGTTCTTCAAAATTTGTAAAAAACTCGAAAAAAAAAGTTTGTAGATTAAGTGCTATCAGAGTACTCTCAGGGGTTGCGAATCTTGCCTACAATTGTCATTGCTTAAATCCTTGTAGTTTTCGAGATATGACCTTTTTTATTTTTATCAAAAACTTTTAGAAAAAAATTTAGAGTTTCTGAGTATTTGAAATTCCCAACGCTGTAATTGAATACTGTTTAAGTTTTCTCAGGAGTTGCAAATCTTGCTTCCAAATGCGAGTGCTCAATTGCTTTTAGTTTCCGAGCTGTGACGTTTTTTTTAGGTAATTTTAAATTTTTTTCAAAGAACTTAGACTGGAAAAACTTCACAAAATTTTATGGTATTTCAAAATTTGAATTAGAAAAACAATTTTAAGTTTTAGCAACCCGGCAATTGGGTGCTGTGGGAGTACACTCAAAGAATGCAAATCTTATTTCCAATATATGCGGTTTCTTATGAGTTGTTAAAAATTCGGAGTACCGGAGGTGCGTTACTCGCTAGTTCATTTTTATTTTTATGTTTTGCGTCTAAAATTAGTTTTTCCGATGTTCGTTTTTTCTTCGAAACGTCGATATCCTTAAATCAGTGAAAAGGAAAACAATTATTCTGATTGTGATTTGGCCCAGTGTTTGTTTTAGATTGATGGGCTGGTTTCTGAGCACAATTGTATCTCGCTTCTCCAAAATCAGATTTGGCTCTCTCTCCTTCTCCGTCCTCTCCGGTCAAATCCAGTTCAGGTAACACTTGCCCTCTTGTTTTAAGGAGCTACTTGCATTCCAAGTAACAAATATGGTAATACTCAATTGTATACTTTTTCTCTCTATACTTTTTGCTGTATACTTTTTTCTTTCTTGAAAATGAGAGTAACTTTGTATTCGGGTGTGTTTTACGCATTTTTACTTTGTTTCCCACGCAAAATCAGGTACCACAAATAATCATTGGACTGGGTTGAGTCATATAACATATTAAAGCCCTTTCAGTCTTGATTCGAACCACTCAAAAAATTTCAAAAAAAATCCCCTTGTCGAGAAAAACCGGTTTGCAGTTTTTGATTTTTTGCCTTATTTCGAGCAAATAAATCGAGCGAGCAGTCTGATTTAAACTGCTTAAAAGCTTACAATAGCTTAATTTAAAACGTACAAACTTAGTTTTAATTGAGTAACCTTAGTTTGCTTTGAGTATTTCTGCGCTTTTTTGGAATCACAGTTTTCAAAAATTCAAAAAACTGCAAAACTTGAAAAAAAAATATTTTTCAATTTGCTTATTTTACTATGACTCGAGTATACCTAATCTCAGGGGCGGATCTAGGATTTTCTCGAGGGAAGCGGATTTTCAAAAAAGTTTCGAAAATTTTGTCGACCTTTTTTTTTCTTATGTCGACTAAATTGATTTTCCAGCTCTCCCAAAGTACTAAAAAGCTCTCCCAAAGTACTAAAATTTTAATAAAAAAACAGGCCAAAAAAGCGTTACAGACACTTTTTGAAAGTTTTTGAGCAAGAAATTGCATTTTTTCGGCGTGCACTCCCCCCTCAAAACTAGTATATATTGGCGCCAAAGGGGCCTTAAGAAAAATTCAGGGGTCTGTCACCCAAAAAATGGATATCTCAAAATAGTTCAAAGGGGGGACCTTTTGGGTTGGCGGGGGGTCGAATCCCTGAGGAAAATGGAAAACATACCCCCCCCCCCCCAAATCCGTCCCTGCCTAATATCCTGTTTTTTATTCAGCTACTTTTATCTCACCACGCCAAAAAAAAACGACAATAGTTTGAAAAAACTGATGTGTTTTTTTTAGACTATGGTCGAAACATTCTGTGCCACTTGCACAGTAACCGATTGTCCTTGTTACGAATAGCCAAATGGTATCAAAAAGTGAATTATTTAATTACTTCGGTTTTAAAAGTGGATTTTAATTTTAAGTTTTCCAGCGGACTCAGAGCACCAAGACCATATATTGTTTTCCTCATTCCTTCTTTAAGAATTAGCAGTAGTTTTTTCGGTTTTCTTGAACTAATTGATTTTTTCCGACTGTCTCTTGGTTTTTTGGCTCTTTTTTGTCTGTGAAAGTAACCCATTTTGTTAACAAACTGGTTAGAATTTTGAAGTCCAAAATTATAAGCAAAATAATTGTTAATGATGAGATATGTAACCCCTTCTCAAGTCTGTAGAAAAAATAGCTGACTATGTAAGTTTTAGTTTTCTATGGTGTTCATTTGGGGTGCGTTCAGTAAATCCAAGTGTAATTGCATCAAAAGCGGAACCTGTTTGGTTAAGACTTTCTTTTAATGCTCCCACATCGAATAAAAATAGTTTCAATCAAAGATTTAAAAGTTCATTTTTCCTTAATTGATTTTCAAACTGTGGCGTTCATGATGAGAGGTTTTTTCAAGTGTTGTTTCTATAGAAGCTTAGTTTTTAATTTTTGTTGTTTTTAACTTAAACATTGCACTTTTTGATGGCTTATTAACCTGTTCCTCCCGTTGTCAGTTGTTGATAAACTTTCGGTTGTTCTGATAAATTTACTGGCCTTTACCGGTTGGCTGTTTATAGTTTGAAATCGAATTGTTCCAAATTGCTCCTTCTCAGTGTAGAAGTTTGTTTTGGCTGATTAAGAGAGCTGCGATACGAGAGCGAGGATTTCCTGCTGTACATCTACGACGGGATTGTGACCTTCAAATGGTGGAAGAGCTTCCGGGGGGAGGCGGAGCCAATTCAACCAGACGAGGGCTCCTGTCGTCTCTCTCTCGACCTCACGAGTGTCCTTCTGCATGTGCATGACCGAACCAACGCCTACCAATCGCTCGGCAACTTGTTCGGAAAGACCAAAGCCCAACAGCTGAAAGTTATCAAGGAAAAACAAAATCAGACAGTTAGTTAATAAATAAATCATATCAAATTAGATCCACATGCAACATTTCTAAGTGACATGCTGAAAAAGTTTGAATCCATCGAGAAAAAAATCTAAAGTTATGCTAAAGTTACGTGTTTAAAGTTACCGAACGTAGTGAAGACACTTATATAGGTCTAAGTGATTTTTTTTGTTTTTTTTCTGGTGAATGATAATGTGACACTGTTTGGCTTAGAAATGTATTTGTTTTGGGACGCAAAATTTCAAGCTAAAAATGGGTTCTTTTTGTTTGCATCTGTTACGTGAAAAATGTGACAAAAAACTTCGGGCAATTTTTGAAGATATTATAGCAAATGAGCTTTCCTCTCAGCACGAAATTTTTACTTTAAAATAAGACACATCATAAATTATAAAAAAAAATTTTTTTCGGTATCTGGTAGCATTACGAACCTTTTTTTTACCAAGGGCGGATCTAGGATTTTCTCGAGGGGGGGGGCGGATTTTCAAAAAAATTTCGAAAATTTTGTCGACCTTCCTTTTTTTTAGGTCGACCAAATTGATTTTTCCTCCCGAAGCACTGTTTTATTCCTATTTTGGCCAAAGTTTGTGCGCCGCAGGCAAAAGTTTGAAAAAATAGGCCAAAAAAGGCGTTTTTAGGCACTTTTTGGAAAATTTTGACCGAAAAATAGTATATATTGGCGCCCAAGGCGCCTTTAGAAAAATTTTAAGGTTGGTCGGCCAAAACAGGATTTTTTAAAAGAACCAAAGAGGGGACCCTTTGGGTCGGCAGGGGGTCGAATCCCTGAGGGGAAGGGCGTCCGCCCCCCCGCACCCACCCCCCTAAATCCGCATCTGTTTTTACTAAATAAAGCACCAAGCTGAAGACACTACTTTGTTTTGTTCTTTTATCATTTTATCGAAAAAACTTTGGTTAGGTCAGCTTGAGGATATGAAAATTTCAAAAACTTAGCTGGTGGCTTTTGCTTTATTTAACATCAAACAAATCGAATTAATTGCCCCTAGCTTATAGAGAGAAATTGTTGGTCCTCCGAATTTCACACATTTCACCAGCGGATTTAGGGGGGGGGGGGCATTCAGGGATTCGACCCCCTGTCGGTCCAAAGTGTTACTCCTTTGTTTACTTTGAGACATAAATTTTTTGACTGAGAGACCCTAAAGTTTTTCGGAAGGCCTTTTTTCATTTTGAGGGGAAAACACGCGCCGAAAAAACGCGATTTTTATCAGAATTTTCCAAAAAGTGCCTAAAAACGTCTTTGTTTGGTGTGTTTGTTCAAAATTTGCTTGCGGCGCAAAAATTGGCCGAAAGCAAGGGTGTTTTCAGTGCTTTGAAAAATCAAATTCGAAAATCAATTTAATCAACCTAAAAAGATGGACAAAATTTTCGAAAATTTTTTGACAATCCGACTTTCATTCGTGAAAATCCTGGATCCGCCCCTGCATAATTTGCACCATTATAATAATGATGTTTTTTGTGCAACTTTTGTTTGAACTGTTATCATCTAAGGTTATCGCAGTTTTAAAAATTAGCTCTTTGAATCTTTAGGATTTAATAGGTGTCACTGAACGGATGGAAGAGACTTGTTCTTGTGGTATTGATTTTTTTAGTTTTTTTTATCACGCAAAAAATTTTATCTTTAAACTCTTAATTTTTGATTACGCCCCAGTTTGTCATTTGCGGCATGACTTAAGTTTGTTTTTCAGCTGAAGTAAAAGAGCGTGACTGGCGCGAAAAATCGTGAATTATTTCACGGTTTGAAAGTAAATTCACCTTTGATCAATTGTGATAGAGTTTAAAAAATATCTATTGATTCAGTTTCTTTAGTTGGGCTCGTTTTATATGAGAAAATTTTGCCAAAAAAAATTAATGAATTTCGGAGAACTTTGACATGATAATTTTTTTCTTGATAAAGTTTTGGAAAAAAATATATTTTTTGTTCGGTGCTACTTGAGTTCATTGACATTTTTCCATCTTTTTGTTGTCTATGTTCAGATTGCGTCGGTAATTTTATTTTTGAATTCAGATTTGTTTACCTATTTTATCGACTTATATATAGAAAAGAATTTTTTGTCATGATTTTGTTCAAATAGACAATGAGAAAAAGTGATTTTTACGACTGCTCTGAATTTGTAGTTCTATTAGGTGAACAGAATTAACGGCATGCTTTTTTTCTTAGTTGAAATCCTTTAGCTTCGCTACTCCAGTTGTTAAAGAAAACATCTAGTTATGTTTGTGCTCGTGGTGATTTTGTTCATTCGGACGTTTTTTAGAGTCTATGACTCTTATATAGATGGTAATAACTTTTTTGAATTTTTCAGGGAACGTCTGAAGGTTTGTTAGCGCTCAAACTTGATTTTTGCGTTTCCAGTTTTGATCTTTTAACAGTCAGTTAAATTCATTTGTTAAAAAATTTCACTATCGAACTACAGTAAAAGTGTTAAGCTCGCAAAAAACGATCAAATTTTCCTATTTGGAAAAAAGGTTTTTTATTTTCGGAATTCTCAGCGAATTAAAATTTTACCTATTAAGCGCTTTTCCGTGGAGGCCATGTTTTTGAAGTGTTAATAAGTGCAGTGAAAACCTTTATACAGGTAGTGATGATTTTTTAATATTTTTTTTCTGTGAAAGTCTTCAAGATTTTCAGGCTCAAGTATGATTCTTCGCGGTTTGATTTATTGTTTTTTTTCAATTTTAGTTCAACTCTTTTTAAGTTTTGAGAAACATGATCGGTTTCATGATAGGAAATTGCAATTTATCTTTCAGAGTTCCCAGCGGTTTAAAAAATTAACCTATTGTTCTAAATTTTTCAAAATAGGCCAATTTTATCAAAAAAAATTTTCGATCATAATTTTGGCCAAAATTTGTGCGCTGCAGGCAAAGTTTGGAAAAAATAGGCCAAAAAAAGCGTTTTTAGGCACTTTTTGGAAAATTTTGTCCGAAAAATTGTATATATTGGCGCCCAAGGCGCCTTTAGAAAAATTTTAAGGTTAGTCGGCCAAAACAGGATTTTTTAAAAGAACCAAAGGGGGGACCCTTTGGGTCGGCAGGGGGTCGAATCTCTGAGAAGAGGGGCGTCCGTCCCCCCCGCCACCCCTTAAATCCGCCTCTGTTTTTTACTAAATATAACACCAAGCTGAAGACACTACTTTGTTTTGTTCTTTTATCACTTTATCGAAAAAAACTTTGGTTAGCTAAGCTTGAGGATATGAAATTTTCAAAAACTTAGCTGGTGGCTTTTGCTTTACTTAACATCAAACAAATTGAATTAGTTGCCCCTAGTTTATAGAGAGAAATTGTTGGTTCTCCAAATTTCACACATTTCACCAGCGGATTTAGGGGGGGGGGCATTCAGGGATTCGACCCCCTGTCGGTCCAAAGTGTTACTCCTTTGTTTACTTTGAGACATAAATTTTTTGACTGAGAGACCCTAAAGTTTTTCGGAAGGCCTTTTTTCATTTTGAGGGAAAACACGCGACGATAAAACGCAATTTTTATCAGAATTTTCCAAAAAGTGCTGAAAAACATCTTTGTTTGGTGTGTTTTTTCAAATTTTGCTTGCGGCGCAAAAACTGGCTGAAAGCAAGGGTGTTTTCAGTGCTTTGAAAATCAAATTCGAAAAATCAATTTGTTCAACCTAAAAAGATGGACGAAGTTTTCGAAAGTTTTTTGAGACTCCGACTTTCCTTCGTGAAAATCCTGGCTCGCCCCTGCATAATTTGCACCATAATAATTTTTTTTGTAACTTTTGTCTGAACTGTTATTATCTAAAGTTAATCGCAGTTTTAAAAATTAGCTCTTTGAATGTTTAGGTCTTAATAGGTGTCACTGAACGGATGGAAGAGACTTGTTCTTGTGGTATTGATTTTTTTCGTTTTTTTATCGCACCAAAAATTTAATTTTTAAACTCTTAATTTTTGATTACGCCCCAGTTTTTCGTTTGCGGCATGACTTTAATTTGTTTTTTCAGTTGCAGTAAAAGAGCGTGACTGGCGCGAAAAAGCGTGAATTACTTCACGGTTTGAAATTAAATTCACCTTTGATCAATTCTGATAGAATTTAAAAAATATATATTGATTCAGTTTCTTTAGTTGGGCTCGTTTTATATGAGAAAACTTTGTCAAAAAGTTTAATTGAATTTCGGAGAACTTGGTAATGATAATTTTTTTCTTGACAAAGTTTTGGAAAAAAATATAAATTGTTTTCGGTGCTACTTGAGTTCATTGACATTTTTCCAACTGTTTGTTGTCTATGTTCAGATTGCGTCGATAATTTTGTTTTTGAAATCAGAGTTGTTAACCTATTTTATCGACTTATATATAGAAAAGATTTTTTTGTCATAATTTTGTTCAATTGGACTATGGGAAAAATTGATTTTTACGACTGCTCTGAAGTTGTAGTTCTATTAGGTGAACAGAATTAACGGCATGCTTTTTTCTTAGTTAAAATCATTTAGCTTCGCTATTCCCGTTGTTAAAGAAAGCATGTAGCTATGTTTGTGCTCGTGTTGATTTTGTTCATTCAGACATTTTTAGAGTCTATGACTCTTATATAGATGGTAAAGGTTTTTTTGAATTTTTCAGGGAACGTCTGAAGGTTTGTTAGCGCTCAAACTTGATTTTTGCGTTTCCACTTTTGATCTTTTAACAATCAGTTAAATTCATTTGTTAAAAAATTCCACTATCGAACCACAGCAAAAGTGTTAAGCTCGCAAAAAGTGATCAAATTTTCCTATTTGGAAAAAAGGTTTTAATTTTCGGAATTCTCAGCGAATTAAAGTTTTACCTATTAATACAGCTGTTAAAAAGCGCTTTTCCTTGGAGGCCATATTTTTGAAGTGTTAATAAGCGCAGTGAAAACCTTTATACAGGTAGTGATGATTTTTTGCTATTTTTTTCTGTAAAAGTCTTCAAAGTTGTTCAGGCTCAAGTATGATTCTTCGCGGTTTGATTTTATTGTTTTTTTTTTTCAATTTTATTTCAATTCTTTTTAAGTTTTGAGAAACATGATTGGTTTCATGATACGAAATTGCAATTTATCTTTCAGAATTCCCAGCGGTTTAAAAAATTAACCTATTGTTCTAAATTTTTCAAAATAGGCCAATTTTATCAAAAAAATTGTCGATCATAATTTTTTTGGAATTTAGAAGAGCTTTAGGGGCCATCTCTTTCTTCCTTTGATATTAAAAATATGAGATTTCAGAGTTTTTGAGAAAACAATTTTTTGACAGTACGAAACTTTTATTTATGACGGGAATTTTTGTTCTCCCTGAAAGTTGCTCAGATTCATAACTACAAAAATAATTTACGATTGCTTTTTTCGCAGAGATCTGAAGGCTGAAAGTACGAGTTTCGTGATAACCGGCTCTAATTTTGGTATTAAGTCCTACCCTCTGTGGGCAAGCTCGCAACACGTTGGTGCGACTGCGGCCGTCACTATTTTGTTCTTTGTGTTTGCTGAACAAAGGACAATTCTCGGCCTATCAGCCTGTTAAAAAATTATTAATTGGGACTGTTTTCCCGACTGTTTTGTATGGGACTGTTTTGTATGGGACTGTTTTGTACAGACGCGGAAATTATATCGTTTTCTGTTTTCCCGCCATTCCAATTAGTTTGCTAGACGAAGAGACCCAGTGACAAAAATGGACTTAAGCTGATATACGCATGAAAAATTACAGATTAACACGTGTTTAGAATCGATTTACCTACAACGATTTGGCGAGCGATAATTGGCTCTACACTTACTTTAATTTTATAAAACCCCTAATTTTGTGAAATCTACATAAATTTATAAAACCCACATATAATATGTTGGCAACCAATTTTGATGTCCACAACTTAATTTCCTGATTGTTGTTTTTTCCTAAAATTAGAAAAAAATTGTTATCAGGAATTTGTAAGTTAGCGTTATGGCGAGAAATTTCACTTGAGGAGAGTTGTGTAACGCAAATTGATAAACTTTAAGAGATCACTTCAATGCTTTGCATTTTAAATTTCTTAAATTTTCTTAGATTATATTAGATCATATTTTCCGTCGCAACTCTATAAAAAGATCAAGAAAAATTCGAAAAGTTAAATAGAATAAGTAGTTTTTGCTGCAAGAAATTTCTACCTTGCTTTATTTTCTTTTCACATCAAACATCAGCGCAAAAAATTAACTGAAAAGCCTGCATTCTAATTTTGTTTTCAATGTACTCAAATTATCTGTTAGGCAAGGGAATTGCGAAAACCGGTAAATAATCAGATAAAAAATGTAATAGTTGGTATTAAATCTGTTTTTTTTTTATAAAATGCCTATAAAATGAATTAATCTGTATATAACCAATATACTTTATAGATAATCTATCTATTTGTTATATATTTAAATGCTGGCTTCACTGATTCGCCTTGCTTAAGCTTTTTCAACGTATTAGTTTTGCATGCCTAACGAAAGAATTTTTTTCAAGTTCAAGCTCTGCTGTGGAAAGGTAGACTGTCGGATTCTGTCAGGGATCAGCCAGGGGTTGCAAATCAGATGTTCTTCAATCTTGAACATCTATTTTCTTTTAGTTTACGAGATACAACGATTTTGTTTTTTATTTTTTCATTTTGTTGTTTTTTATTTGTTTTATGATTCAACAGACGACTTGTTTTATGATTTCCTTTTTATTTCTAGAAAAACTTAGATTTTACGAACTCAAAAGGTTTGAAATTCCCATTCTTGTAATTGCGTACTGCGAGGGTGCTCTCATGAGTTCCAAGTTGCAAATCTTGCGTCCATATGCGACTGCTCAAATGCTCTTAGTTTCCGAGATATGATGTTTGTTAAGTTTTTTTTTAAATTGTTCAAAGAACTTAGTTATAATTTTTTCAAAACACTGTATGTTCACATAAATACAGTGATGCTCTGTCAGAATAATTTCCGCAAATTTTGCCTCCAAATAAGACTGCTGAAATTGTTGTAGTTTTCGAGATACTACTTTTTTGTGATTTTTTCAAAAAAATTTTCAGAAAACGTGTTTATTTTTTTTTCAAATTTTGAAATTTTCAAACCTGTACTTGGGGGCTGTCAGAATACACTCAGGGGTTGCACAATTTGCCTGCAAACAAGATTGCTCAAATCTTTGTAGTTTTCCGGATATGACCTATTTTTTGACTTCCTCAAAAGTTTGTACAGAAAAATTAAACTTTATATTTTTTTTAATATTTGAAATTACTACCACTGTAGTTGAGGGCTTTCAGAGTGTTTTCAGGAGTTGCAAATACTGCTTACAAATAAGACTGCTCAAATCTTTGAATTTTGAGATGTGATGTTTTTTTAGGTTTTTTCAAAAAATATTTTAGAAAACTTAAAATTGGAGTTTCTCAAAACTTGAAATTCCCAACGCTGCAGTTGGGTGCTGTGAGAGTACTTGCCGGAGTTGCAAAACTTGCGTTTAAATGCGACTGCCTAATTGCTTTTAATTTCCGAGATGAGGCTTTTTATTTGAATTTTTTCAAAGAACTTAGATATGAAAAACTTCACCGAATTTTATGGTTTTTTTTCAAATTTGAATTAAAACTAAAAATTGAATATATTTTTTTTACAAAACATGAAATTATCAACCTTTTAGTTGGGTACTGTCAGAGTACTTTCAAAGAATGCAGATCTTTATTCAAATATCTGCGGTTTTTCATGAGTTGTTATGAAAGTTTTGCAAAATAAAATACATTATAACATATAAAAAAGTTTGTAATCAAAGTTTTACAATATACAACTACAGCAGATTTGATATCTGTGTTTTTTTTGTATGTAATCAATTTTGATCATTTTTCGTCAATCCGTGGGTTTATGCCATCTACTTAAGAGAGTTCAAATGCTGTAAAAACATGAGTGAGTTCTATTTCTAAAAGCGCATTTAGTTTTTGGATTTCCCTGTTGGATGAAAAAAGTCTTTTTGAACCAGTTTTTTTAATTGGGTTAGTTTTTATGAAAATTGGCCAATCATAAAACACATCTTGGAGATTGATGGCCTGAACGCGATTGTTTTTTTCCACTTAAATCAGAAGTCAAGGTAGTTTGGTTTCCTCAAGTGTCTTGACACTTTTCCTACTTCCTGCTGGCTCTGTTATATGTGTTAACTGGTTTTTTTTTTCGAATTAAGGACCATCATTTTTTTTTACTTTTTAAAAATTGTTTCCCAGTCGAATTAAATTGTCGCAAGAAATGTTCGTGTTTTGTTTCAGGTAACTGACTCCTCCGTGTATAATAATTTCGGCCGGACCGGTGCATCGGCCAATGTGTCTTCATCCAACGCGACTACTTCAGAGTACTCAGTGGAAAGGGTAAGACAAGAAAGAGTGACAGAAAGGGCAGATTTAAAAAATGATATTTTTGTCGACCTTTTTTTTAGCTTTCCCAAATCACTATACAGATCCTAATTTGACCAAATTAGCTGCGCAGCAGGCAAACTTAAGAAAAAAAAAGGTCAAAAAAGGCGTTTTTTCGAAGGCGCATTGAGAAAAATTTTAAGGTTAGTCAGCCAAAAATGGATATCCCAAACAGTACAAAGGGGGACCCTTCGTGTCGGCAGGGGTCGAATCCCTGAAGAAAAAGAGCATCCGCCCCCCCCCCCCCCCAAAAAAAAAATCAGCTACTGCTTGTAAGGATGTTGCAAAAAATGTGTTACTAAAGGGCGTTTGGGTTCCGGATGTGCAAACTGTGGTCAGTGGAGACCAGAATCAGAATCAGCTGCAAACAAACAAACATCAGCAGAAAAGTCATCCGAGTTCACTCACTGCAACAAAGGAGGAGTCGTAAGTTGATCAAAGCTTAAATTGGTAACAGCCAATGACTGGGAATTTTTGATAAAATGTATTTTCAGACTGCTATAACAGCGAATCAAATTGGGCATTTACATGCAAGCTCGTATAAAAGGGGCTTTTGTTCACTGAAATATACTAGTCTGGATGAGGTCGACATACAAGAGAACTCGAGCCCTGATGGGGAAAAGAGTTCTTATAACTATAATGTAGAAGTGACCGCAACAATCATTGGGTATATTTTCGGAGACTCTTTTAATACTAGTCGAATAACGTAGCTCGGACTCTTATAAAGGATAGGGAGACCAAATTGATTTTCTGAGCTCTCCCAAATCACTATAAAGGCCCTAATTTATAGTGCGGTGCCTTCACGATGATTTATTTCAGGAGAGCCTCAAAATGTTCTAATAAGTATAGAAATGGCATTCATACAAATAAGTATGTGCACATTTTGGAATAAAGACAGTGGAATAAAGCCCGTAATATGGGCGCAGAAAAAAGACTACCTAAAACCAGGGGCGGATTTAGGGGGGGGGGGCGGACGCCTTCCCCCCTTCAGGGATTCGAACCCCTGCCAACCCAAAGGGTCCCCCCTTTGGTACTTTTTAAGAAATCCATTTTTGGCCGACCGACCCTAAAATTTTTCTAAAGGCGCCTTCGGCGCCACTATATACTAATTTTGAGGGGGAGCGCGCGCCAAAAAAATGCGTTTTTCTTGTCAAAATTTTCCAAAAAGTGCCCAAAAACGGCTTTGCTGACCTGTTTTTTCAAAAAAATTTTTTGAAAATCCGCCCCCTCCCCCTCGAGAAAATCCTAGATCCGCCCCTGCCTAAAACCCCATTATTCGCAAATTTATCAAAAATTGATACAGCCTTAAGGGCATTTTTTTGAAATTCGAAAATTTAAGTCAATATTTTTCTCTTTACTTGCGTTTAGTGACTCTTCTCCAGTTGTGTGTATGCTTAATGTTGGTTGTAAGTTTACCAACTCCGGTTTCTATATAGTTTTTTTTCTGCTTTTTATTTTTTCTTTTAATCTGCTCGAAAGGTTTCGGCTTATTATTAAATTGGCTTGGTGACCTCGTTTTGACTCGTTTGATGAGCAAATTAGGGTTGTTGACTGTTTCGAGGGGAGAGTTAAAATTTCGATTTGATTTTTTTGGCTCTGCAATTTGTACACCAGAGCTCAACGTAAAGTACACCACAGTTTTTAACCCATTAGATAATGTGCACCTAACTGTTTATAAAATTGAGACTTCTTGACAAAAACATGAAAACCTCAAATTACTTACCTGCCAAATACCCAAAAAACTGAACGATTAACCATAATGAACAGAAATTATCCTAGATTACTGCTTTTATCCATAACAAACCAATTTTTTTAGTAAAGCAGATTTTTGTGCAAGCGCTAAACAGGGGATGAAATTTTAGAACTTTTAGGTTCTATTGAAGGTTTTGTCAAGTCAAATAATTTTGCTATCAAAAACTGTCCATGGTAAACATTATGCTATACTGCTGAAAACAAGCCGACTGCATGGGTTGAGATTATAATTGGTTGAGCCCAGTGCAAGAGGGAAGAGTGGAGCTACTTTAGTAAAAAGTGTAGGTCTATTATTTCTGTTTTTTGTTAATGATCTCCTTAAAATCTTTTAAAAAATCGTTCTGCTTCCTTCGCTTTTGGTGCAATAGTTGAGTGGAATTTAAGGAAAAGTTTGAAATCTGGATATGAAGTTGATGGAAAACTGGATGGCAGTTTGTTGAGTTACAATGAGCAAAGACAAAACAAGACTGCTTGTATCAGTGCAAATCCCTGAATGTTCCGACTGCCTTTTAAGGTCTGTGGAGCAGTAATAACCTAAAAAAAGCAAATGTAATTAAATAAAATGAAATTTAATTTTCTAAAATTTGAGATTTTTTATCCCCCACACTCCACATAAAGTACAGAGTGATATATTTCGCGTTAATAGCGCAAAATATATCGTGCGGTAATTGTCCCAAATTGGCCAAAATGACAATCTTTAGACTCCCATAACCTAACGGAAAATGATCACAGATGAAATATTTTTAAACTTTGAGCTCAGGAAAAAAAAACCTTTTGAAAGATGAAAAATCCCCTAAAATGGCTAGTTAAAAAGTCATATTTTGTCTGGAGAAAACCACACCCCGACCTCAAATGTTCCGTTTTTGTTCCGACTTTCGATACGAAAGTAACGGAATATTTGTGCTCGGGGTGGTTTTTTTTTTCTTCAGACAAATTTCGACTTTTTAACTAGCCATTTTTGACGGAATTTTTTGATATCATTCGAAAAGTATTCTTGTTCTAAGCTCAAAAGATATTTCACCTGTGATCATTTTTCGTAAAGTTATGGGGGTTTAGAGATTGCCATTTTGGCCAATTTGGGACAATTAACGCGCGATATATTTCGCGCTATTAACGCGTAAGCGGAGAGTTAATCCGTCTTATAAATCGTTCCAAATTGGTTAAAAGAAGCTTATTCGCCATAATTGGTTTGTTACAAGGAGCAAAATCTATCCTTTTGTACTTTGTATGGCGTACGGGGGGACAATTTTCATTGAAAAATTTCAAAATTTAGAAAAAAAAAATTTTTTCATTTCATTTTTAATAACAAGACTTCTCTTATTAACAAGAGAAGTCTTGTTGAAACAATAAGTGCAGATGCTTTTAGCTCAAAGAAGTTGAAACCTTTCATCGAAAAATGAGGAAAAGCGGTGAAATTGATGTGAACTCACATTGATCGTGTTAGATAAAAATGATGTGCAAAAAAGTACAATTTGACAAAACTGTGCGCTGGGTTTACCTCACTTTTCATGTTAACCTGTTATACGAGTTTACAGTAGCTTTAAAAAACTCCAAATTGAACAATATGGAGCTTTTAATTTTGTTCAATTGGCGGTTGGAGTTAAATTTTGAATAATTTTAGAAAAGAATAAATTGAAGAAGTGGTGACGAGACAAAAACATCACGTTTGTTTATTTATCTTCACCTGTTAAGTTTTTGTTGCGACTTTTGAAGAAAATGGAATATTTATGAACGGCGTGGTTTTTTTGTTCAGTCAATTTTCACCGATCGAAATAATAATTTTCAACAAACATTTTTACACCCCATTGAAGATATTGACTTCTTGGTTTCAAATGAAAAAAGATATTTCACCTGTGTTTGTTTTTTGTAAAGTTCTGGGTGTTTGAAAACTGCCAAACTTGCCATTTTCTGGACTAAATTTTGCGCGCTCTGAAGAGTTCATTCATAATGCTGAGAGCTTAATGCGAAGTGTTTATGCGCGGCGAATCATCCCGCTCTACAAAAACGTTCCAAATTGAATTCAGGCAAGCTAATTGGTCGCATTAATTTCGGACGACTAAAAATTTAGCACTTTGATATGTTCCAAAATTTATAGGTTTTCAATATTTTCTATTCCAAAAACTAATTAAATTATATTAAGGGACAGTCGGAACATTCAGGGCTTTGCCATGATATACGAGCAATCTTCGTTGAAACATCAAATAGTAGTAATTACAAAAGCATTTAAAGATATCTAAAAACTTCTAAATACGGAAAGTATATATGACAATATGAGTTATTTGTAAAGGTATAAGCGGTTTCTAAACATCAAAACGTTTTCCAACTGATACGCGAATCAGAATATGAAACGCGAAATCTACAATGAGTGAGTGAATCAAATTTAAAATCAATTATTTCAAGCTTGACTTATACTTTTATTCAGTTCTCATACAACGCACCATTCGAATCATCCATGTAGTCTTCCACGCGAATTTAGAGAGTAATACCTGTGCGATAGTACCTCAGGAGTACCTCTGTGATGCTGGTTTATAGTTTAGTGAATTTCCCTGTTTGATATAGCGATTGCTTTTAGTCTCTAAAACTTCATTTTTAGAAACAGTATTGACGTAGATGAAAACGTCTCAAAAGGCATAATTCCCAAATGGCATAAAAATGAAAAATTTCTCAAATGGCATAAGTTTCATGCAACAGTTGCACATTGAAAAATCAAGAAAAACTAGTGTATCTGTATTTGCTAGAGTAAAATCCAGTTTCTGAAATAGAGGTCAGCATAAGCCAAACAGAAATAGATACAAATTGACAGGCATGTACCTGCTAACACTTTACTGTGAAAGATCAAACTCTCACGAATATGAACAACAACGGTGGCGTCCCTCATGCTTGAAGGACCGAATGCTTGAAACTTATTTTAGCTTACTTTCAGCCAATCAGAATTGAATATACAAAATCTCAAAGTAAATCGTGAAAATCTCGAAGTAAAAAATAAATCCAGGCCAATAGTGTTAATACTGACCGATTAGATAATAAGCAGATGAGTTTTCAAGAATGAAAAATTCTTATGATTTTGAACTCATTAAACTTGATGTTTATCTGAATAGTTTTGCGGTTGTAACCCGCAATTTGTAATATATTTTCTACTGATTTAAAACATTTTCTGTTAATATTGACTTCGATTTTGTGAGAAAGGCATTTAGCCAATAGAAATTCTTAGCGATTTTGATTGGCTGAAATTTTTCAAGCATTCGGTCCTTCAAGCATGAGAACCCTCCACAACAACAACTAAAATGATTAACATCCAAGAAGTAGCTTCTCACAATAGATATATTTGTAATAGAAGCATAATTTGCTTTGGCTAATTAGCCGCTTCTCTAGGTTAATTAGACGATTAATAAAGATCTAGCGAGTTTAATTATTATACGAAGAGGATTTTTTGCAGTTTTTGGCAGGAAGTCGACGAATAGGAACGAAAATTTCTGCAGCTTGATTTTTAGCAAAAGCACTTCGAAGAGCTTTCAGGAAAATTTCATTCTGAGTCGATAAACGCTGTGAACATTATTGTATAGGTAGTGACGATTTTGTGTTTAGTTCACAAGATTTGTTCGGTATAAAATTTCCTTTTCGCGTTTTGACTTTTGATTTTTCTTAAACTTCAGTTCATTTCCCTTGTTGAAAGAAAAGCAAACTCTACTAACGAACAGTAAAAGTGTAAAGGTTAGGAAAAAAATGATTGTCTTTTAGTTTCGCATTTTCCCAGCGGAATAAAACTTAAACCTAAAAATCCAATTTTCTCAAGTTGGTTCAATTTTATCAAAAAAGTGCCGCTCATAAATAATTTTCTTGAAAAGCAAAGAACTTTTAGACCATATTATCATCTCTATCCTGGCTATAAGCAAAAATATTGCAATTGAGTACGAGACTTTTTTCCCGTAAATAATTTCAGGCACAAGATTCACTCCTGGTCCTGGACTCTTCACCTCCTTGTCCTCGTTGCAAAACAAACGCTCTTCCTCTCAGTTGCAAAAAATAAGCTTGATTTGAATTTTTTAGTAATTTACATATCCCAGCTTTTTGAAATTTGCTTTTTTGTTGGTTGTAATTTTTTGAATCGATTTGTTTAAAAAATTGTATTTATTTTGTCCTTTTTTTTTGTTTAGTAGGTTTCGTTCTATGTTATTTGGGCTTTGTGGCCTCATACTAGGTCGTCAAATTGGCAAACTGATTTTTGTTGTGTGCATGTATGTTTTGGAGAATTGTTTATTCTAAAATTTTTCATTCGTTTCTTTCCACAAAACTTTTTCGGAATTTTGTTTTTGTTCTTTCTTTTCGGTTTTGAGCCTTTTTTATATCGCTTTAGTGGTCTCATTTTGAAACTTTTGATAGGTAAAAAGTTTTTTTGTTTGCCTGTCTTTGTGTGTTTATGAGGGAGAGAAAAACCTATAATGATTTCTAGTTTACAATTTTTTTGAAACTTTTTTTTTTGGATTTTTTCTTGTTCTTTTTGTAGCTTTGTATGTTTCGGCCTGTTTTATATTGCCTTTACTGGCCACATATAGCGCCATTTGAAAAGCAGAAAGTTTTTCTGTATGCTTGTGTGTGTTTTGAGAGAGAGGACTTAAAATATCGTAACACTTTCAAATTTATCTAACCGTTTCCCTATTTTTATACCTTAGCGGCCGTGTGTTTTGAGTGAGAGGTGAACCTAAAACGTCTGTAACATTCAATTTGTCAAAACTTTTATCGGATTTCAGTTTTGGTATTTTTCAGGTCAGTCGGTTTTGGCCTATTTTTACCCCTTAGTGGCCTTTTTTGCGCCGTTTGATGGGCAAAAAGTTTTTTTTCTGTATGAGGGAAAGGGAAACTTGAATTTTTAAAAATAATTTCAATTTCATTAAAAATTTTTTGAGCTTGAAGGGTTTCTGCTCAGATTTTTTCGGTAATGTAACTGTTTGGTAAGTTTTCTTCCGATGTTAGTTGTGCATTCTTTTGTTTGTGCTTTTTAAAAAATATTTAATATTTTGATAGATACATTGTGATAGATATAGTTGCATGTGTAATTACAAAATTTCGATAATTTTTGTTAGCTCATGTTTTTTCGGCTTCATTGTTGTCGATGATGCTCTGGGTTTAGTTCTGAAATGTGGACATCACATTGACTTCAGTGCATATATGATACCTAATGGGGGAGATGGTTTATTATCAAGTTTGTTTTGCCGAAACATTTCGGTTGAAATTCAGTTTTTTGGCTGCCGGCTTTTATTCCGTTGGCTTATTTGCCATCTGTTTTGTTTCTAAACTTTTCTTATATTTTTTATTACGCTCGCAATTTGTTTTTTTTTGTATTTTTCACTAATGTTGCTTTTAGTGTTTAATTTACTCGACTCACACAAATTTTGTTTACCTTGACTTCGTATTTCCTTTTTTTTTCGCTTAAAAAGACTCTTTGGCACAAATTATTTCGGCCTATTCTTTTTATGGCTTTATTGACCCCCTTTTGGTCGTTCCAAGGGAAACACAACTTTATGTTGGTTGTATGTTTACCAATCGGTTTGTTGATGTTTCTTTTTTTTCATCATGAAAAAAACTTCCAAATTCATTAAAAGAAATTAGTTTTTCTCAGAACTTCACTCGAAAAAGTCTGCGAGGAATAATTTCTCGAAAATTTTCCCATTTCCAATTTGAGTTTTTGTTTTCAATAAATAGAATGGTTTCGACGTGCATGAGCGGCTGTGCCCAATTTTTTTTACTCATTAAGTTTTGCTTCTCGGAATAGTCAAGTGTTCCATACTTAAGATTTTGGGCTGAATTCAAAGAACAGGTTGTGCTAAGCTCATTTGCTTACCAAAGATTATGGCCTTCAGAAAAGTCATTTTTGATTTTAGACCGTTTTTAAAAAGTTTTCGATATTTCTCGATAAATACCCCCCAAATCCAAATTTTGGTTTCAATCGAAACTACCGGTTAAGTGAAGCACTTCTGAATAAGCGGCGATGAATCTCGGAAGTGTCAAATTTTGGATTAGTTGACAGTTTTTTGGAATTTTCTCGCTAACAATCCTACCAAATCTGATATCAAATATAAAATCGAAACAACAGGTTGTTGAAAGCTTGCCTTTATAATAAGCTATGCCCAATTTTTGAGAAAAAAGTTATGGCCTTCAATCAAGTCGAAGTTTTGAAACTTTGACAGTTTTTTTTCGGAATTTTTTTTACTTTACGCGAAAACGACCCCGTGCCAACTCTCTGGTTGTGTTCAATCGAGAAACCCAGTTTTGGGACTCTCTTCTGCTTAAGCGGCAACAATCTGCTCTTTTTAGGAAAATTATCATGAATTTTGAAAATCCTTATGAACTTTTCGTGTTTTAGAACTTTTCTAGTAATTCAATTTTATCATAAAGTGCCAATTATAAATTGCTCTTGAAATTCAAAGAGCTTTGAGGTCATACATTTTTTTGTTCGAATTCCAAATGGAATTTATAAAACATGTCAATTTTTTTTTGGTTTCCTTGCGTCCATTGACTCTTTTCCCATTGTCTGTGGCTATGTTTTTTCTGTTTCCTGCTTTTATTGACTCTTTACCTATTACCTGTTGGCTGCGTTTTATTAATCTTTGTGGCAAAATACGCAACTCAGCTTTAAGGAAGTTTTAACGAATGTTTTTGCGTTTTGATTTACAAATTTTTCCTTAGACGAAGTCCTGGAAAAGTAATTCTAGTGTTTTACATTTAGCGATTATCATTTTAGAATGGCGAAATGAGAAACGTGGGTAAAAAGGATTGTAATCGTGTTTAGCAAAGAGACCAGCAGTGTCTTGGGTTCACACCCGAACACTTCCGTCGAACAGGGCACAGAAGGGGAGCAAAAGACCCCAGATGGGAGCGATTCGCGTGCACTGAGACTGTGGCATGCCTTTCGAGACATCTTCGCGGTCATAAAAGTAACAGCCAGTCCTGTGAGTGTTTCAGGTCTTCTTCCGTTCTAAAACTGTTTCACTCCTGGCTCATTACGTTGAATGGGTATTGCTAGACTTAGAGAGAGAGAGAGAGAGAGAGAGAGAGAGATGATATTTTGTGGCTCTAGTTTGGTGGCCTGTCCTTTTTCATGTTTGGGCGCATGTATTTGCCTGTAGCACGAGGGGGGCTCTACGGATAGCAGCGACGTGATTGGTTTGTGAGCTGTGCAGTTTGAGTATAGGTGAGGGTAGTGATGGGCAGTGACTGTGGGGAGGACGACTTATTGGACTACAGTCTGACGCTGTCCGCGAAAGACTGTGAGGTTGTGTACACGTGTGAGTGTTGGTCCAGACTCAATGGCAGTAGGAGAGGACGCCGCCCCCACTCCCACTCCCACTCCCACTCCCAGGACAAGAGAAGCAGCAGTGGCTACTACAGCAGCGGTGCTGCTCCAGCGTCCATGGCCGCAGACAACACAACTGCCAATGACACTGACACTTGTGGGGAGTCATCTGAATTCGCCAGCACATCACCATGTAAGTAAGAGAATCAGAAGGTCGATGCAGATTCAACTATTTTCATCTCTCAACTGGCTCAATCAACTAAACTGCAGTCTCTCTGGGCCAGTAGCAGTTATCCTTGTCATGAATGCTGCAGTTTAATTAGGTCCCTCTCAGTATATCTTATCCTCGTTGATTGGTTGGAAAAATAATCGTTTTTTTTTCATTTCACGCTTTGTTTGATTTATTATTTTGTGCAGCTGGCGGAGTGCAGCTTGTTTCTGATTGTCACAAAATGCGAGTGAGTGTGAAGGAACAACTGCAACTTGCGATGGAGTCAAATGACAAACTCTTTTCTGCCTCCACTGACCAGGACAGCAGATCTTCAGCAGCATCATCATTATCATCATCATCCACACAACGCCATAACGATCCCCAACATCCCACGTAAGCGAAGCCTGTACTCTGTTTCCATAATCTACACTTTTATAGTGTTAAAAAGTCATTTTAAAAAGTTGTCAAGTTACGTCTTCTATGGTTATCCGAGCGCGCCTATTAACATCCCGGTTTCGCAATATTCACGGCCGACTGTTTTTTTTTAGGTGAATTGGAGCGTTTTGGAGTTTTCTGAAAATAAAGCCGCGTTAAATGTTCCCCGCTCCTCTCAAAGGCGTCTTTTGGATGTGGTTGCTTCCTTGATCCTTGAACTAAAAATGGAGGCTGGCTATTAATGCTTGAGGGTTTATAAACACTTGAAGATAATGAAATGGTGTCGACAATAATTATATTTAAGAAGTAATCAAACTCAGATAGACGCGAGCAGAGGTTTCAGGGCACCTTTTTAACATGCAGAAACTATAGGAAGAGATTTGTTGACATTTTCCTGCTTCTAACCATTAATTCCAGAATCTTTTGTTTTCCTTCTTCTTGCAGACTATTAGGACCCACTGAACGCTCTCCCCCAGTCCGGTTAAGGTTGGACAATCTAACTTGGTTTACGGAACAAAAAGTTCATGTTAAAGGTAATCAGATACGCATAATCTGCGCAAAACGATACACATTTTTTTGCTCTGCAATCATTTTGCGGTATTATTACGCTTGTGATTAACAAGCGTTATCAAACTGAAATATAGACTTAATTGGGCTAACAACTTGTTTCACAGAATCACTTGTATCTTTTTTCATGATGAATTCAAACTTTACGCATACCAGGCCAGGTTAGCCTCCCGTACCCAGGGGATTTTCTGTGCAAGATCTGAAATTCTTTATTTCTTACATTTGTTGATTCTCATGTCTGAAATTCTTTATTTCATACCTGAATTAGAGTTTGAAAATTTCAGATCTAAAGTATCTTTGAAAAACAAAATTGCAGATCTAAAATTAGATCTGAGAAACCTTTTGGTGAATTATAATTTATGCTTTTCGAGCACACATATGAGTTTTCATTTTTTGATCTTATTGCAGTACACACTTTTTTTCGAACTGAATTTCTTGTTCAACTGTAATAAAAATATTTTTAAAAACTCTCATAAAGACATCAAACTTCTGAGTTTCATGCGCTATTTATGCCTTTCCAAAGTTATTTTCATGCTCGGGAAACATGTTATGGAATTTTCCCATTGGAGAATTTGCTGAGTACCTGCAAGTAGCCAACAGAAGCTGTAAGATACAAAAGTATCAAAAAATGCCAGAATTGAGTCGGATCTTTGATTTTTCAGATCTGAAATTACCAAGAAAAAAAATTTCAATCTGAAATAAGATCTGAAAGAACCAAAAAAATCAAAACTTGAGATCTGAAATAGCCCATCCTCGAAGTATTATCCAAGCGTTATTTAACATTTCACAACCCATTTCAGATCTGAAATGTAGATCTGAACAAATTTTTTCAGATCTGAATTAGAAAATTTGCTAGTTACGGGCTGGAGTTAACCAACATGCCTGGGACGGCAAAGATCGAGGGTTCGAATCGGACCTGTACCTTTTTTTTTCAAACGTGAATTATTCTGTTTCAAATAAAATTGTCGGCCAATTGTTTCTCTGCTTATCTGTTGTCGGATTAGTTCACAAATCTTGGAATCCGTTTTTTTGCTGCGCGCCTTTTTTTAATGTTGCTTTTAGAGTTTGATTTAATCCTACAATTCATTACTTTACTTACTTTGACTTCGTATTTCTTTTTTTGTTTTTTGTCTCGCTAAAATACGTTCTCCGGTACAAATTATTTCGGCCTATGGGCTTAATGACCAAACTTTTGGTCGTTTCAAGGGAAGCACATATCTAACACTCTCCTCGCTCTGTTCAAGTTGATTGTATGTTTAGCAATCGGTTCGTTGATTTTTTCTTCATTATGAAAAACTATTTCCGAGTTTGTCGGAAAAAGTTTAATTTTTCTCAGAAACTTCTATGATTTTCAAAAGTTAAAGACTGCCTACTCATTTAAGTGCCTGTATACTTCCTTTAAGTCTTTTTATACTTGAACCCTCCGTCTATAGCCTTCGAAAAGTTATGTGGACCCGTTTTTTATTTCGAGAAGCTCACTGCATTAGCGGCAACCCTCAAAATTTTTTAACATTTAAAGTTATGACCCTCGGAATAGTGATTTTTTGTTATTTTTAATTGTTTTGTGAACTTTATCGACTTTCTCGAAACTAACCTTTCAAATCTGATATTGTGGGTCTAAATGGAGGTAACATGTAGTGGGAAGCTCCCATGCATTATCGCCTCTGGAAAATTCTTTGTTTTTTAAATTTTTCGACCGTTGTTTAAACTTTTGAATACCCTTCGAAAATTACCCTGCCGAATCTGAGCTTTTGTTTCCAATTAATTTTATTTTGTTTACTTGCGTTCATTTACTTTTTTTCATTAGTCTGTTGGCTATGTTTTTTAATTTTTGAGACTATTTGAAAAACAATTACGCTTTGCTCAAAAATATTAGAAATTCCCAAAAACTACTCTACCGATCTTCAAAAAATGGGTACCAGCGAAAAGTACACCCATCCCAATTTTGCATGCATAATCCCCTACTCTCTCTTTTATCCTAAACTACTTTCTACAGCCCTCAAGAAAGTTTGTGTGGGGCGGGGGAGTTTTGACTGCTTTTTTGGTTATTTTCATTTCCCCGAAAGCTAGCCTCTCAAATCTGAGATTTTAGTTTCAATAGAAAAATCAGGTTGTGGGAAGATCGCCTGCACAAGCAGCAACGCCCAAATTTTCTTAAGTTATTAAATGTTCCCAAAAGTTATGACTCTCGAAAAAGTCAAAGATGTGGTTTTTTGACAGTTTTTTAAGATTTTGATTTTATTTCAAAAAGGGCCCTCCTAAACTTGAAAATTTGGGCTCGATGTCTAGAAATGATTGTGGAAAGTTCCCCTGTATACTTCTGTACAGAAACAATTATGGCCTTCTGAGACAAAAAAAAACACATTTCTGATATTTTGAGTAATTATTGAAACTTATGGACCCTCCCTACCCCCTAGTCAGAAACTATCCTCACTAGCTGAGAAGTGAATTCCATTTTTAAAAAAACAGGCTGTGAGACACTCTCATGCATAGGTGACTAAACCAAAGTTTTTAAACAAAAAAAGGCTCTCAGTTAAGTCAATTTATCAACTTTTTCTACTGCTTCATGAAGTTTTTTGATTTTTCTCCAAACTTAAGCTCCCGAATCTGAACTTTTGATTTCAATCGAGAGAGCTGGTTGTAGTAAGCTGTTCTCCAAACTTAAGCTCCCGAATCTGAACTTTTGATTTCAATCGAGAGAGCTGGTTGTAGTAAGCTGTTCTCCAAACTTAAGCTCCCGAATCTGAACTTTTGATTTCAATCGAGAGAGCTGGTTGTAGTAAGCTGTTCTCCAAACTTAAGCTCCCGAATCTGAACTTTTGATTTCAATCGAGAGAGCTGGTTGTAGTAAGCTGTCCAGCATTAGCCATTACGCCGAAACTTTTGAATACGAAAACTCATGACCCTCAAAAACGTTTATAAGTGTGATTTTTGACCTTTTTTTGAAATTTCTCATAAATTAAGTACCCAAAAAATAGAGCCCTTGGAAAAATTTGCTCAGAAATTATTGCCCTCGGAAAAGTCAAGTTTTTGATTTTTGGCCGTTTTTCGAATTTTTTTGACCATGAACACCCTCCCAAATCTGAGACTTTGATGTCAATCGAAATAACGAAGTTTGCAAAACTTTCCTGCATAAGCGGCAGTTATATCCAATTTTTGAAAATAAAGAATTTAGTGGCATTGGAAATGTCAAATATCTGATTTCTTGAACGTTTTTTAAGTTTTTTTGATTTTACTTAAAACTAACTACCAAAGTCTGAGATTTTGGTTTCAATCGAAACAGCAATAAGGAAGAAGTTTGCCTAGATTTTGGTTTCAATCGAAACAGCAATAAGGAAGAAGTTTGCCTGCATAAACGGCTAAACCTAGGTTTTTTGCTCAAAGAATTATGGCCCTCGGAAAAGTCAACTAATTTTGGAATTGGTTTTGTTTCGACTTGTTCACTAATCTCAAAAAATATCCCCCCCCCCCAAGTGTGAAATTGTTTGTTCCATCGATAGAAAAGGTTAAGAAAAAGATTGATAAAAAGTTTTCAATTTGAAACCTTTTGGATCCGTGACTTGACGACTTGACTAAACTAGACTTGCCAGGACCAATTTTGGCAGGAACTGAAAGTTTGTTGTTAGACGGCTTATAAAAACTGACGACTCACTAATAAATATTACTAGATAAAAAAATTTTATCGCCAAAACTATTCTCAAAAACTCAAAAATTGGACTACGATACTTGTTTTCCTTGATCAACTTTGGAATTTGGCTTAAACGTTTGTCACTCTTGAATTAATCAAATTACGGTGTGTTTCATTATGCTAGCGCTTTGTGTGGGTAAACAAAAATGGAGATATCTCAGAATATACTGTTATTTGGGGTCAAAATATCGATATTTACAATAAAATGGTCCGTATTTTCTTACTCCTGCAGAAAACATGATAAGAGTAAAAAAACAACAGCATTATTGGTAATACGAATAAGATAATTTGCCTGTTCCGTTCAATGCCCGAATTGAAAAGCCTACTTCGGAAAATCGCAGCTTAATAAGAGGTCATTTCAGTGAAGTCACTGTCATGCCCCCTTTTTCTTTTTTTGATACCGTACTGTCACCACACGACGTGATACACAGCTGTTTAACGATACCCACCACATGATTGTTGTTGCCGTGGCGACGCTTCCTGGCCTTCCTTGCAATGCTGGTGAGATCCTCTTCTTCAATCAATCAAACGAATCGATTGATTGAAAGTTAACATTTTTGTTTTTAATAAATCAAAGAACTCTGCAGTGTAGGTACAACAGACACCAATACTATTGATCGGGATATAAATTGTGAAAATACGGTTTCGATAGTTTGAATTGTTCTAGTAAGATAAGTAACCGGGTGATAGAAAGTTAGTCGGAGACAATAGATTGGCGGTCAACCGAAGGTGACAGACAAACTCCGAAGGTTAAATACTAGATAGCGCCAGACAGATGAATGAATTAAATAGCACAACTAGAAATGGAACTGGATTTGAAACATGAAATAAATTTAGATACTATGACATTTCCCTCCTTGTAAAAATTATTGACTTTAATTAACGTATCCACTGCAATGTGTTATCAATAAATCAATAAGGTTAATAACGGGTTTCAACTAAGTTTTAGCAATCCACCATGACAACATTTTAAAACATAAACTTTGAGTCTTTGCCGCTGCACGGCATGCCCTCTCCCTGGACTTCCTCGGGTTATCAAGTTTTGTAAGTTTGTTTTTGTAAGTTTGTTACTCATGTTTTCTACTCTTTTTTTTCTTCATTTCGCTCCTGACTTATCCGCCTTTTGAATAGTATCAATCATAATCGCCCCCATCTTCGTAACTGCTGTTTGTTTTCTGCCCGATCTTCTTGAACTGGTTTCGTCCAAGGAGCTCGCCGAATCTTGGCTTGAGTAGGAAACAAGTCGTTGTTTCCGACCACGCTCTTTCCCCCCGGTTGCTGGAATCTGTTCTGCCTCGCGCTCCACCTCCTGTAGTATATTTCCTTCGGTGTCTTCCTTCCTTCGGTTAGCTTCGATTTCTTTTTCGCGTGCCATCGTGTATTCTGTTGCCGTTTCATAATTGCTAGGTCGAATTGTGATAATTTCGGATTGTTCTTGGTTCTGTCCCCCACTAGACGTTCCTTGTCTCTCCCTTTCAGCATCTGCCCCCTTAGCTGTCCGATTAACAGCCGGTTTTGTTGAGATGAGCGGTAAATAGTTCTTTTCTTCCGATTCCGAATCCTCCGCGGTTGCCAAAATTTGGAGTCTTGAGCGGTTTCCCAAGATGCGGTGAGAGGTTCCCGTGATACCTTTTGAGCTGTTTTGTTGGCTACTACTTGCTAGTAGCTTTCGTTTGAGGTCCCGAGGCGTTGGTGATGCAGCGATTTGTCCCGGCGCCCGTTTTTTTGGAATTTTCGCCTTCTTGAGTAATACTCCTGATTTTCTAAGCACAGCACCCTTATTCATTTTAATAGTGTGATCACTTTAGTTAACTATACTGGATTTTAATGGTTTATACTTATTCAAATTCCGCTCCCCAGTCCTCTGCATTACAACTGCCGGCGGTACTTCAGCCGGTTCATTCGGTGCCCGCACAATTTCAGGCACATCATCCTGGTTAGCAGCTTGGTCCTCAGCCAGTTTCATTGGGTGTCGCCTGTTTTTCCGGTCGTAATCTGTATCCGATCGGACTCCCCAGTTTGTATCCATTGGCTCCGGCATTGCTTGGGCGTTTGGGTCTTGTTCATCTCAACAGGCAGATTTTGAACGTATTACATTGCCCCAATTTGGATTCCATAAGGATAGCTTTTGGTCAAATTTCTGAGAACCGTGTTAGCTTCCCGACCGTGGTGCGCTTCAAACGGTGTTATATTGAGGGTGGCGTTTTTGGCAAATCTTAAAGCACCGAGGGCTCTTTCAACCATCCGGTCCAAAGGTTCCGGTGTAGCCTCCCGGGCATACGTAAGTACTGAATTCGTGATGCTGCCAATTGTGGGTTCGACACATCCTGTTGCCCTATGATCATTAGCTGGCGAGATGAGCATTTCAATCCCCTCTTTAAGACAGAATGACCGAACCTCCTCGGACATAACGTTTGTTCCTTGGTCAACTCGAATTTGTCGCGGAACTCCGTGGGCAACCATGTATGGTTTTAGAAATTTAATAAATTTATCCGACCCGTACGAATTACAAACCATCGCCGATGGCCAACGGGAAAATCGATCCACCGCTACCAAAACATACTTTTTAGACTCCTTCAAGTAGTTAATTGGCCCCAAAAGTCCAGTTGAACCGACTCATTCGGTTCTTTCGGATCAGTTATTTTCCCTATATCCCCTTTTGAACACATATTTTTCAAATTCTTACCAGCTAATGTGCATTCTGGACAATTTCCGGCGATCGTTGCTAAGCTACGGAACATGTACGGGTACCAGATGTCTTTGGCCGCGTGATACATACTCGATTTTCCTTGGTGATAGTAATGTAACCTATTGTTCACAGCCGCTTGCAAGGTGTTAGGAATAACTAGCCTCTCGTCCATCCACAGGCATCCGTCTCTTACATGAAAATCCTGAGTATACCGTGCATAGTACTTACTCATCGCTGCAATTTTTGAATGTAACTGAGGGACTTTACATTTAATCATTTCGATAATGGCTAGTAATTGTGGATCGGAATTATATTGTGATTCTATAAATTCGGGAAGGGCGGTTTGTTTACTCACAACTTTACAATTTCTCGGGATAACGGACATAACTCGATTTTCCGGATTAACCGGTGGATAACTTTCACCTGGGTAAACCGAGGGAATGGAAATGATGGTGTTAGTTTTAGTGCTCCGGACTTCTGTTGTAACCGCTTGCATATCCTGATCAATCTCCTCTATTTCATCGCTACTACTAATGCTGGGGTGTCGTTCCAATAGTTTCCTGATTTTTCTCTCCATAATTGAGTAATATTTTGAATTTTGATTTATTTTTGAAGAATTTATGTAACCAAAGTCAGCTTTAATAATAGTCCCAACTAAATTTTCACTAAACTTAATTGACCTGCCGGAAACGTGATTCGTCGCTCTGTTATTGGTCCAATTTCCGCCGCATTGTCATTCGTCCTCTACCTGTTGTTTTCTATTCGATATATTACACACGAGTTTATTGGAGACTCGAGTCTGCCTTGGAGAAAGCTTCCTTTTCAAATCCGAGGGCGGATCTAATTCTTCTTCTTCTAATTTTCGCCACTGTAAGCATACTATCATAGTTGCTGACCGGTTTAGCGTCCAAGCTGGGGTGCCTCGATAGGTAATCGGCGAGTCCAATTTTTGCTCCGGGTTTGTGCTCCACTTGAAAATCTACTGAACCTTGTTTTGATCTTTTTGTTGTTCCCATTTAGCAAGTATACAAGTGCCTTTTGATCCGTAACAATTAAAAAATTTCTCCCCAACACATAGTTTCGGAAATACTCCGCCCCCACACAACTGCAAGCATTTCTAATTCATTCGTAGAGTACTTTTTTTCTGCCTCGTTTAAGCACCGGGATGCGAAGGATATCGGCCTCCAGCCGTCGGATTTTAGTTGCTCAAGAACCGCTCCGAGCCCGTTAGGACTAGCGTCGTATACGATTCTTGTGTCACGGTGTATATCAAACTGCCGAAGTTCTACTATGTTAGCCACCTGCTTTTTCAGATTCTCGATTGATATTTGACATTCACTATTCCAAGTATATTCGTTTTTGTTGCTTAATTAAGGACGTAACGGGGCTGATGATTCCGCGAGTGCTGAAAGGTATTTGTGCAGGCTATGAATAGAACCCATAAAGGATTTTAGCTGCGACACCGTTTTTGGTGCTTTTAGCGATTCGATTGGTTCCGTTTTTCGGATTAGCGGTGTGATTCCGGTATAAGTTATTTCCCCAACCATTCACATTCTTTCCGCGCAATTTGGCATTTAGTAAGCATAAGCGACATATTCTCGCGATCTAACTTGCGTAAGATTCTTTCGACCGCCGAGATATGCTCGATTTCAGTGCCTTTGGTGACCACCAAAATGTCGTCGATAAAAGCGTGCGCCTGCGGAAATTCCGAGAGGATTGTATCCATCACTCTTCGAAATTCCGCTGGCATGGTTGTAAGGCCGTAGAACCCCGTTTGAAAACGATACGTGCCCGTTGATTTTCCTCCCACCAGCGAAAAATTGCATTGGACGCTCGTTTCCGTGCTAAGTCTCAATTGACCGTACGCATACGTAAGGTCCATAGTAGAGAAATATACATTTCCTGGTTTCCGTTCGCTTATCGTTTGTCCTACCGTGTCCATGAGTGAGCTCTTCAATATTCGGCATTTGGTATTTATTCTTGTGGACTTGCTGGTTCAACTCCCGGGATTCTAACGCTAATTTCATAGATCCGTCCTTTTTCATCATTAGTGCAATCGGTGAAACAAAATACTTGTCCGAACATTCTTTCAACTTTTCGATGTGCCCTTGCCGTAAACGTTTATATATTTCCTTATCGACCTTATCCTGCAATGTGATGGGCACTCTCCGTCCTTTTTGTTGAATCGGCGTTAAGGTTTCGAAAAAATCCGCGTGTACCTTATAATTCTTAACTTTCCCGACTCTGTTAAAAAAGTTGTTAAATTGGTTACTGAAATAAATCTGCCAGGGGTCTAATGAGTCCTCCCCCTCTGTTACTTCAGCCCCAAAATGTTCTCCCTGCACTGACATCACGTTCCCCTCCGACATCACGTTAATCTCAAAAAATATCCCCCCCCCCAAGTGTGAAATTGTTTGTTCCATCGATAGAAAAGGTTAAGAAAAAGATTGATAAAAAATTTTCAATTTGAAACCTTTTGGATCCGTGACTTGACGACTTGACTAAACTAGACTTGCCAGGACCAATTTTGGCAGGAACTGAAAGTTTGTTGTTAGACGGCTTATAAAAACTGACGACTCACTAATAAATATTACTAGATAAAAAAATTTTATCGCCAAAACTATTCTCAAAAACTCAAAAATTGGACTACGATACTTGTTTTCCTTGATCAACTTTGGAATTTGGCTTAAACGTTTGTCACTCTTGAATTAATCAAATTACGGTGTGTTTCATTATGCTAGCGCTTTGTGTGGGTAAACAAAAATGGAGATATCTCAGAATATACTGTTATTTGGGGTCAAAATATCAATATTTACAATAAAATGGTCCGTTTTTTCTTACTCCTGCAGAAAACATGATAAGAGTAAAAAAACAACAGCATTATTGGTAATACGAATAAGATAATTTGCCTGTTCCGTTCAATGCCCGAATTGAAAAGCCTACTTCGGAAAATCGCAGCTTAATAAGAGGTCATTTCAGTGAAGTCACTGTCATGCCCCCTTTTTCCTTTTTTGATACCGTACTGTCACCACACGAAGTGATACACAGCTGTTTAACGATACCCACCACATGATTGTTGTTGCCGTGGCGACGCTTCCTGGTCTTCCTTGCAATGCTGGTGAGATCCTCTTCTTCAATCAATCAAACGAATCGATTGATTGAAAGTTAACATTTTTGTTTTTAACAAATCAAAGAACTCTGCAGTGTAGGTACAACAGACACCAATACTATTGATCGGGATATAAATTGTGAAAATACGGTTTCGATAGTTTGAATTGTTCTAGTAAGATAAGTAACCGGGTGATAGAAAGTTAGTCGGAGACAATAGATTGGCGGTCAACCGAAGGTGACAGACAAACTCCGAAGGTTAAATACTAGATAGCGCCAGACAGATGAATGAATTAAATAGCACAACTAGAAATGAAACTGGAATTGAAACATGAAATAAATTTAGATACTATGACATTTCCCTCCTTGTAAAAATTATTGACTTTAATTAACGTATCCACTGCAATGTGTTATCAATAAATCAATAAGGTTAATAACGGGTTTCAACTAAGTTTTAGCAATCCACCATGACAACATTTTAAAACATAAACTTTGAGTCTTTGCCGCTGCACGGCATGCCCTCTCCCTGGACTTCCTCGGGTTATAAAGTTTTGTAAGTTTGTTTTTGTAAGTTTGTTACTCATGTTTTCTACTCTTTTTTTCTTCATTTCGCTCCTGACTTATCCGCCTTTTGAATAGTATCAATCATAATCGCCCCCATCTTCGTAACTGCTGTTCGTTTTCTGCCCGATCTTCTTGAACTGGTTTCGTCCAAGGAGCTCGCCGAATCTTGGCTTGAGTAGGAAACAAGTCGTTGTTTCCGACCACGCTCTTTCCCCCCGGTTGCCGGAATCTGTTCTGCCTCGCGCTCCACCTCCTGTGGTATATTTCCTTCGGTGTCTTCCTTCCTTCGGTTAGCTTCGATTTCTTTTTCGCGTGCCATCGTGTATTCTGTTGCCGTTTCATAATTGCTAGGTCGAATTGTGATAATTTCGGATTGTTCTTGGTTCTGTCCCCCACTAGACGTTCCTTGTCTCTCCCTTTCAGCATCTGCCCCCTTAGCTGTCCGATTAACAGCCGGTTTTGTTGAGATGAGCGGTAAATAGTTCTTTTCTTCCGATTCCGAATCCTCCGCGGTTGCCAAAATTTGGAGTCTTGAGCGGTTTCCCAAGATGCGGTGAGAGGTTCCCGTGATGCCTTTTGAGCTGTTTTGTTGGCTACTACTTGCTAGTAGCTTTCGTTTGAGGTCCCGAGGCGTTGGTGATGCAGCGATTTGTCCCGGCGCCCGTTTTTTTGGAATTTTCGCCTTCTTGAGTAATACTCCTGATTTTCTGAGCACAGCACCCTTATTCATTTTAATAGTGTGATCACTTTGGTTAACTATACTGGATTTTAATGGTTTATACTTATTCAATTTCCGCTCCCCAGTCCTCTGCATTACAACTGCCGGCGGTACTTCAGCCGGTTCATTCGAAGCCCGCACAATTTCAGGCACATCATCCTGGTTAGCAGCTTGGTCCTCAGCCAGTTTCATTGGGTGTCGCCTGTTTTTCCGGTCGTAATCTGTATCCGATCGGACTCCCCAGTTTGTATCCATTGGCTCCGGCATTGCTTGGGCGTTTGGGTCTTGTTCATCTTAACAGGCAGATTTTGAACGTATTACATTGCCCCAATTTGGATTCCATAAGGATAGCTTTTGGTAAAATTTCTGAGAACCGTGTTAGCTTCCCGACCGTGGTGCGCTTCAAACGGTGTTATATTGAGGGTGGCGTTTTTGGCAAATCTTAAAGCACCGAGGGCTCTTTCAACCATCCGGTCCAAAGGTTCCGGTGTAGCCTCCCGGGCATACGTAAGTACTGAATTCGTGATGCTGCCAATTGTGGGTTCGACACATCCTGTTGCCCTATGATCATTAACTGGCGAGATGAGCATTTCAATCCCCTCTTTAAGACAGAATGACCGAACCTCCTCGGACATAACGTTTGTTCCTTGGTCAACTCGAATTTGTCGCGGAACTCCGTGGGCAACCATGTATGGTTTTAGAAATTTAATAATTTTATCCGACCCGTACGAATTACAAACCATCGCCGATGGCCAACGGGAAAATCGATCCACCGCTACCAAAACATACTTTTTAGACTCCTTCAAGTAGTTAATTGGCCCCCAAAGTCCAGTTGAACCGACTCATTCGGTTCTTTCGGATCAGGTATTTCCCTATATCCCCTTTTGAACACATATTTTTCAAATTCTTACCAGCTAATGTGCATTCTGGACAATTTCCGGCGATCGTTGCTAAGCTACGGAACATGTACGGGTACCAGATGTCTTTGGCCGCGTCATACATACTCGATTTTCCTTGGTGATAGTAATGTAACCTATTGTTCACAGCCGCTTGCAAGGTGTTAGGAATAACTAGCCTCTCGTCCATCCACAGGCATCCGTCTCTTACATGAAAATCCTGAGTATACCGTGCATAGTACTTACTCATCGCTGCAATTTTTGAATGTAACTGAGGGACTTTACATTTAATCATTTCGATAATGGCTAGTAATTGTGGATCGGAATTATATTGTGATTCTATAAATCGAAGATTAAACAATTCGGGAAGGGCGGTTTGTTTACTCACAACTTTACAATTTCTCGGGATAACGGACATAACTCGATTTTCCGGATTAACCGGTGGATAACTTTCACCTGGGTAAACCGAGGGAATGGAAATGATGGTGTTAGTTTTAGTGCTCCGGACTTCTGTTGTAACCGCTTGCATATCCTGATCAATCTCCTCTATTTCATCGCTACTACTAATGCTGGGGTGTCGTTCCAATAGTTTCCTGATTTTTCTCTCCATAATTGAGTAATATTTTGAATTTTGATTTATTTTTGAAGAATTTATGTAACCAAAAACAGCTTTAATAATAGTCCCAACTAAATTTTCACTAAACTTAATTGACCTGCCGGAAACGTGATTCGTCGCTCTGTTATTGGTCCAATTTCCGCCGCATTGTCATTCGTCCTCTACCTGTTGTTTTCTATTCGATATATTACACACGAGTTTATTGGAGACTCGAGTCTGCCTTGGAGAAAGCTTCCTTTTCAAATCCGAGGGCGGATCTAATTCTTCTTCTTCTAATTTTCGCCACTGTAAGCATACTATCATAGTTGCTGACCGGTTTAGCGTCCAAGCTGGGGTGCCTCGATAGGTAATCGGCGAGTCCAATTTTTGCTCCGGGTTTGTGCTCCACTTGAAAATCTACTGAACCTTGTTTTGATCTTTTTGTTGTTCCCATTTAGCAAGTATACAAGTGCCTTTTGATCCGTAACAATTAAAAAATTTCTCCCCAACACATAGTTTCGGAAATACTCCGCCCCCACACAACTGCAAGCATTTCTAATTCATTCGTAGAGTACTTTTTTTCTGCCTCGTTTAAGCACCGGGATGCGAAGGATATCGGCCTCCAGCCGTCGGATTTTAGTTGCTCAAGAACCGCTCCGAGCCCGTTAGGACTAGCGTCGTATACGATTCTTGTGTCACGGTGTATATCAAACTGCCGAAGTTCTACTATGTTAGCCACCTGCTTTTTCAGATTCTCGATTGATATTTGACATTCACTATTCCAAGTATATTCGTTTTTGTTGCTTAATTAAGGACGTAACGGGGCTGATGATTCCGCGAGTGCTGGAAGGTATTTGTGCAGGCTATGAATAGAACCCATAAAGGATTTTAGCTTCGACACCGTTTTTGGTGCTTTTAGCGATTCGATTGGTTCCGTTTTTCGGATTAGCGGTGTGATTCCGGTACAAGTTATTTCCCCAACCATTCACATTCTTTCCGCGCAATTTGGCATTTAGTAAGCTTAAGCGACATATTCTCGCGATCTAACTTGCGTAAGATTCTTTCGACCGCCGAGATATGCTCGATTTCAGTGCCTTTGGTGACCACCAAAATGTCGTTGATAAAAGCGTGCGCCTGCGGAAATTCCGAGAGGATTGTATCCATCACTCTTCGAAATTCCGCTGGCATGGTTGTAAGGCCGTAGAACCCCGTTTGAAAACGATACGTGCCCGTTGATTTTCCTCCCACCAGCGAAAAATTGCATTGGACGCTCGTTTCCGTGCTAAGTCTCAATTGACCGTACGCATACGTAAGGTCCATAGTAGAGAAATATACATTTCCTGGTTTCCGTTCGCTTATCGTTTGTCCTACCGTGTCCATGAGTGAGCTCTTCAATATTCGGCATTTGGTATTTATTCTTGTGGACTTGTTTGTTCAACTCCCGGGATTCTAACGCTAATTTCATAGATCCGTCCTTTTTCATCATTAGTGCAATCGGTGAAACAAAATACTTGTCCGAACATTCTTTCAACTTTTCGATGTGCCCTTGCCGTAAACGTTTATATATTTCCTTATCGACCTTATCCTGCAATGTGATGGGCACTCTCCGTCCTTTTTGTTGAATCGGCGTTAAGGTTTCGAAAAAATCCGCGTGTACCTTATAATTCTTAACTTTCCCGACTCTGTTAAAAAAGTTGTTAAATTGGTTACTGAAATAAATCTGCCAGGGGTCTAATGAGTCCTCCCCTTCTGTTACTTCAGCCTCAAAATGTTCTCCCTGCACCGACATCACGTTCCCATCCGAAGCCTTCTGTACTATTTGCAATCCCAGATTTGGGATTAGATCTCTCCCAATAATCGACGGTCTGGTTCCTCCGATCACTCTGATATTCGCGCTAGTCACCCATCCGTTCGTTTCTAACAAGACGTCCATCGTTCCTAACAGTCGTAAGGGATTGTTTCCGTAATCCCTGAATTCTTCGTCCTCCGGTGCTGGTGCCTTCACATTCAATCCTGCGGTGCTCAACGTTTGCTTTAATTCTCCAATGGTAAATTTTGAAATCGGTGACCCACTATCTATCCAGACATTTGTTTGTTTCCCATTTACCTTAATCGGTAGTCAAGCGCCGGCCACCTTTAATTCCGTTTCTCTCCGAGATTTGATAGCCATGACAACATAATCTCCTGAGCCGTCCGAATCCCACGATCGTTGCTTCTTTACCGGCGTGTTAACCCAGCCAACTGAATTCTAATGTTGCGAATAAGTATCCTCAGCGTCGCCTATTTCACTAGCTTCCATATCCTCCTGATTTTGGATTAGTCCCACTGCCGGTCTTCCCCGATTATTCCGCTTCCCCGACAACTTCTCTTATGTCTCGTTTTCCTGCAGAAATTACACGTCGTAGCATTTTTGGCTGGACATTTGGTAAGGTGTTCTGGAGTAAAGTTGGGTTGGTCACAATTATAGCATTTTCTGGAATCTCCCCCTCTCATCTCTGCTCGTCTACTGAACGATCTTCGGCCGCGCTGTCTATTATTTCGGTATCCTCCTCGGATTGTCCCCACCGGTTCCAATTTGATTGGGAACGCTCCATTTCCACCGGTGGTGCCGCTAGTTGTTGCTCCCCCGGTTGCCGATCCGTATGATTTAGCATACTTGTATCCACGTTCGTATGAAAGTGCAATACGGTACACCTCCTCTGGTGTCTTAGTCGAACGGCATAGCTCATTCTGGGCCTCTCTATTATTCATGTTCACAATGAACACATCAACACATCCCGGAGAATTCTGGTCTCCAACGTTCCAAAATTACATCGGGCGGCCAGCCCGCTTAACATTGGATGGAACTGCTCCAAGGATTCTCGTATTTGTTGTTTCCATGCCAATAATTGGAATGTCTCATAAGTTTCATTCCGTTCCTTCTTAAATTCCGTTCCGATGGTATCTAATACCCTAGAGTACCTTGTCGTAGATAAATCCAGGTGTGGTCTCCTCTTAAGTAGCTCATCCTGTCCTTTCTCCACCAGACACAAATACAAGTTCGAGATAAGCTTTTTCTCCGACGCCAGACGATCTTCTGTGTCTACCTCCTCCGGTAGTGCTGTAACCTGCGCTGCGGTTAACGTACTGGTATAAAAGAAGTTCTTCGGATTTAGGCTATGTTTGGCCACCATTCCCCATTGAAAACGATTAAATCAAAACTCCCATAGCATTGGTGGCTCTGCGAACGTCGATGTCCAAAACTATGTAACCCCCAGTGGGTTTTTTCCCCAACTTTGGCCTGTTGGCTGCGCCATGTGAAAATACGGTTTCGATAGTTTGAATTGTTCTAGTAAGATAAGTAACCGTGTGATAGAATGTTAGTCGGAGACAATAGATTGGCGGTCAACCGAAGGTGACAGACAAACTCTGAAGGTTAAATACTAGTTAGCGCCAGACAGATAAATGAATTAAATAGCACAACTAGAAATGGAACTGGAATTGAAACTTGAACTAAATTTAGATACTATGACAAAATGGATATATCAAAGAACAAAAAACAGGAGCTCCGGATCGCATCTCGTTCGGATTGCCCTTTACTGCTGTTTTTATTGGGGAATCTGGAAGGCTTCTTCGCCACCAGAACAGATTACTTCTCTGAATCACAGCCTTCTCAATTTATAAAGTAAGGAAAGTACTAAAAAATACGACTGCACAATTTTTACGTTTTTGAAGGCTGCATTTTTTCGAGACCGTTTTGTCGCAATTTCTGATAAACATCTTCTTGGCTGTATTGGTCGTCTTTTCCAATTGAGCACAACTTTTGTTCTGATTTCCGCAGTTTTCAATTGACGACAAGAAAAGCGTTGTTACGTGTCATAACATGGCCAGTCGGATATTCCGATACTTCTTCTTTAGCCTTCACTATTTGCGCTTTTTGTTTAATAAAGTTCTCACTCGCTGTTTTTCGCGTTTTGTACACACCTCATTTTATTCAAACCATCGAGCTTTTTAACTCAATGGCACAGTATAAAACCTTTATCGTTGGTTTTATCGTTGGTTTTATACAAACAGTGAAACCTTCATAATCCAGCTAGTTGGACCTAATTTTTTGTCACGAGTGAAAAGTTCTCTACAAAAGTGTTTCGACTTGCAAATTCTTACTTGTCTTCCGTTTTAATTGAAGTTATTCGATTTTGCTGCAGCTGAATCACGGAAGTTTTTATGGCTCGTTGGACAGTACTAAAAATAGCCAAAGACAGTGTGAAAAAGTGCATTGTAAACGTCAAAACGAGCTAAACGCGCTCCAATTGACAAAAAGATTTGCAGGACTGTTGGCCTTTCTTAAAGGATTTACAGTGGAGTCAACATTGATATCAACCGAACCTTGAGAAGATATTTTAATGACGTCTTTTGAAGACTTGAACGACCAATCAATCGTTGGAAAGAAAGTGTGACTGAGAACACCTCAGCAAAAACAGCCCGGGTTAAAGTAGCCGCAGGGTGATTGCAATCGTGGTCAATATTCTTGCAATCGTGGTCAATATTCTTATTTTTGATGAAAAACACAAAAAGAGTAATAAAACATATAGTATTAACATTATACGCCTGTTTTGTTCAATTCCCGAACTAAAATTTTTAATTCGAAAATTTGCAGCTCAAGGAAAAGTCATTTTGTTGAAGTCACTGTCGTGTCCCCAGCCCCCCCCCCCCCCCCGCTTTTGATGCCGCACTCTTAATACACGAAATGATAGACAACTGCTTAACGACACCCAGCAAACCATTGCTGCTGTCCTGGCGACCCCTCCTGATACTCCTTGCAATGCTGTTGAGGTCCTTTTTTTCAGGCTATTTAACCTTCCGGATTGATTGAAAGTTAGCATTAACGTAGGTAAATGCTCAAACAATTCTCCTGTGCAGACACAAAAAAGATTACTACAATTGATCGTGATATAAGTGAATTTATCAAACAAGAAAATACAGAAAAGTTAGATAGCAAATTGTTTGGCTGGCATTTGCCACTGTTTTTTAAATGTTTTTGATTGTTTTTGTTTCTTTTTGTTTCCCTTTAATTGTTTCTTTTTTAAAAAATTTCTGTTAATTTACTGTTTTTGATTGGTTTGACATACTTCGTTAATTGTTTTTGGTCATATAGCGCTAGTGAATGGCTGGAAGGCGAATCCACACACTTCACGATACGTGATTTTTTTGTATTAACTAGGTTAAAAGGCTAAGTTAGGGAATCCGGAAGGCTACCTCTCCATCGGAAAGAATTACTCCCTTAATCCCAGCCTTGTGATTTGTGAAGTAGGAAAATAGATATTTCTGTTGATAAGAAACTAAAAGAGCGGCATGTTATTCTAACTGTGGTTCGATAAAAACAAGTTTTATGAAAAAGTATGGGATTTGTTAATGACACTAATTTAGCAATTTCCACAAAGCTAGCACGAACGGAACAACTGCTCACTTGCCTGTGCGAGTATCTATTTTTCTAGTCGCTTCTTACTCCACTTCACTGGCTACGCACTTCGAAAAAGCCTGTGGGCGAATGTTTCACCAAAGTTTTAGTCATTTTTTCGGAACTTACCCTGAGGCTGTGCTTTCAATGGATAGAACGATTTGTGGGAACTTTCTTTTGTATAGTGGCTACGTTTAAATTTGTGCACACAGAAAGCTATGCCAGCTGAAAAAGTTAGCTTTTTGATATTTCTTTTTTTTTCGAATTTTTCGACTTTTCCAAATCTGAGTTTTTTTACTCAACCAAAAGAACGGGCTGAAGTAAGCGCCACTGCAAACTTGGCTATGCCCAAATTTGCTTACACAAAACATGATGGCTTTTGGAACTATCTTTTTTAAAAAAAAAAACCTTAAACCTGTTAAAGAAAATTTTTGACGTTTCTCCAAATCTATCCTCTCAAATTTGAGATCAAAAGAAATGAAGTAGGAAACTACCCTGCAGCATATGAGTCAGCGTCTAGTTCAAAAAGAAACAAAAATACAAGAAATTAAGGCCTCTAGAAAAGTCAAGTTTTTTTTGTCTTCGAGACCGGTTTTTCGAACATTCAGTCAAAAATTACCTTGCCGAATCTGAAGGGTTCAATTATAGGCACAAGTTGCAAAAACTGTAACTGAAGAAGCGGGGACTTTTTTTTATGTGCAACAACTGTCTCATCCTTGGGAAGAGTCAAACTTCTGACTTTTTGAAAATAACATTTTTCATCCCACAGCAGTACAACAAACTTAAAATTATCAAACAAGTGCCTCGAGCATTAGCTGGGCCCAGTAGGTTCAGTATGGAGGTTGTCTTGTTCTTACTTCTTTTGTCTAAAGTCCCACCACGAGTGACGCATCAGCACAGATCTCTCAGGAAAGGTGTCACTCAACATGTCAACATGTGTAACTTGGCAACTTCAAATTAACTAGTCTGACAATTTCAGCTTGAACACTTTGCAGCTTCCTTAATCCGGAGTGCCACGCAAAAAATTGAGTTTCAGAACCTTGAGGTATTGGGTTTTGGCACTGCTAACTACTTGCACGCCGAAACTAAACGAGCACGGACCATATGAAATCCCTAACGGAACAATGCGTGACGGGATACTTTAGCTCACGATTGACACTGAGAGTTATATCAAGCGAGTCTTTTAGGTGGTTCTATTTTAAACCCAGTTTAAAGGATGACGTTTCGGGGCCAAGTGAAATTTTCTCTTATTCAAAAAATTTCCCATCCAGTTTTAATGAAGCAATTGGACTTGGCTCAGCTCAAGTACTTTTTCGAGGGTCATGGCGGATTTGAGATTGTCCTCCAAATGAAATGTTTGCATCATTGCAGACTCTTCGCCCGTATGCATGACCTGGGTGTCTCTGCCATTCACTGTAGAGCAAAGTGGACGCACACCAGTAGTATGAAAATTCCACATCCCGCCCCTAGTAAACCCATACAGTTTACTTTTTCCAAAAAATCTTTCATGTTCATTAAGTTTTGGTTGGTGCACGCTTTCCCTTCTAGAATTTGGGAGCATTGGCTTTTTTATATGTAAAATGACGTTATATATCTATTATATGCAACCAATTGAACCTAATGCAACCAAACTATGTGGTATATAGGAAAGTACAAGATTTTGGCAGCGTATCTTAACTGTTGGCGACGATTAACGATTTCCTTCAAAAAAGCATGTTTCAATGCTGAATCGCAAAGGAAAGAAAATTCGTCAAGTGCGGCGGCCGCCACCCCTATTTAGCCAAAATTTTATGATCAATTTGAAGGAAGTAAGAATGAAAAAATTACTTTCAGCCAAATGAAGGTAGAAAACAAAGAAAAATTACGAAACACTGAAAAATCTAAAATTATAAAATTTGCTTGAAAATTTCCATTTTCCGTGTCTTCAGGAGACTGAAAAAACGTCTAAAATCTATGACAAAACTTTGATATTATAGAAAAATTTGAAAGAGCTAAAAACTTGAAGTTGCTAAATATCTTGAAAACCGAGAACACGGATTAAAGTCAAAAGTGCCCCATTAATTTTGCTACAGCTATTTCTTAGACTTTCATATACCACTTTTTATTTTAAAAAAAGGAAACAATTTTTGAGGCTTCTAGAAAACGTTTAGTACATCTTATTTACTTTTTTGTGCAAACAGAATTTTTGAAAATGTTCATCAAAGCGGACTTAAAAACAGAGGAAAACTGTTGTTTATGTGTAAATATATACGACAAAACCGAGTGACTATCGAGTAAAGCAGTTGAAAATTTATTTGCGACTTGTAAGGAAAGCAGTTAATCAAATTAGAGCAAACTCAATCGGGAAAGCTGGAACACAAACTAGGTGTTCCAGGCAAAAAGGAAAGAGAATTATTTAAGTCAAGCTACGCTCCGCGGTAACGCCTCTCTGGTTGGTGTTGTTGGTACGGCTTAATAATCATCCCAATAATAAAAAACACTGCTTTACCGAATGAGGCTAGGACATGATTAGAACAGAAAAGTTTACGTAATATCAAGTGATCTTAAGAAGTATCAATTGGATAGATAGATAATTGTGTAGATAATTTTATTGAAAAGTTACGTGGTAAAACTTCAGGAACAATGATTGCATTCAAAAGAATAACAGCACTTAACGTGTACAATTTGGGCGAAGCGTGCAAGCATCTGATTTATCAAAGATCAACAAAACAAAAAAAACTGAAAAAGTTTAGAACCTGCTGATGAAAAGCATGAATAACTTCTAGCCATGTTTAAGAGATGAATTTAATTGATGGTGACAACAAATTTGATGGTGACAACAGCAGTAAAACCAACGTATCAACAGAGAATTGGATTCTATTACAATCCAAACTAAACAAAACTTGAACACATAAACAAACTTAACAAATTTTATTTAAAAAAAAAACACATTTACAGCATCATCTAACGGAAAAAGGAAAGAGGATAGACGCGCGTATTTATGAACTGTACTTGTTTCTGTAAACTCACTTGATACGTTGAGGCGACACAAACAAGGTTTTTTTGAAAAAACAGGGGCTTAAGTCAATTTCACTTCGACTTTTTTCATTTATACAAAAATAAAAAACCCATACAAGCGTAATCTCAAAATTGAAATGAAAAAATCATGCAAACAGAGACACGTACATACTCGCATTTTATACACATAAATAAACACTTTTTTATTCACATTACATATGAAATACCTAGTGAGAATTATTTAAAAATCTGAAACAAAAATTTCAATGCCTTTAATTATTAGTTGTATTTCTAATTAAAATTGCACGTATGAGATTAGTTAGATTACGAAATGAATGTGTAGTTTCGTGAAACACATCACGCACTATAGGTCTATGAAGTCATAGAAAACTTTTTTAACCTAGTATCTGGTACATTTTCAAATGTGGTGAATTATTCACAAATCAAGAGCAAAAAACTGAAGATGAATTGTTTTTCTACTTAAAGTCGCATTTCTGAAGAATTAACGACAAAAGTATATAACCGCAAACATACAAAGTAAAATTTATTATTGCTTGCATATACAAATAAAACTAGATTTATAATATGTACCCATTTAGCATCTGGTGAAACAATCTAGAATTAGGAAGAGAAGTATAAAGAAGAATTAGATTAATTTTGACATCAAATTGCATTTCCAATTACAATTATTCATCCTAACATGATTAGAAAATTTTTTTAAAACAACATGCTTTTACATTTTTTTGGTATAACTATTCCAGTACAGGCAAACCGTAATACATGTAAACATCGATCATGCAATACACACATACACACATAAATATGTTTTTTGTAGTATCTGGTTTGATCAGCGTACATTTACAAAACCTAGTGAAACGTTCTAGAAGTTCTAGACGAATCTAGAGTTAAAGCTATATTGAGTTCGATTTGTGGCTTTACTTTTATCTATTGTTGCGCTTCTGTACATATATACATAGAAATGAACAATTACAAAAATCGATATACACACTCGTAAAACTAAACACGTGCATATATACATGAGTTCAAGTTTATTCGAACCACTCGCTTATCAGTCAGTGATAGATCATACACACCTTAACCAAATGGGATACGCTTCCCAGCAGATTGACAAACTCCGGTAAGATTACATCAGATTGAAAAGTAAAGGGTTTCTTTTTGAAAAACTTTCGGGTTGTGGATTGACATCTATACCCATCAGAAATTTCAATTGAACATATGGAAAATTATGTGTACCTTTTAGACTACCCGCTGAATACAAGACATGAATGCGAACCCAAATATATGCTGTGTTTCTTTACCTGTCCAAAACTGTTCAGTTTTCAAGATCAGAAGAACTGCCGATAAAATAACTATTTTGTAAGATCAAAAATTAGACAAGATGTGGTCTTGATTATACAGAACCAAGCATTTATCAGCTATTTCATTTCCAATTCTTGATTAGACTTGTTCTGATTTAAGCACAAAAACAACGCCTCTGCAGTCGCGAGCTTACTTCATTTGATTTATACCAGTAGTATATGAGTGAGGGAGAGTGGAGGGTGCCTGCTGACCCCCATGTATTAACATAGGCTATAGAGTATCCGGTCAGCAGGCTATGTGTTAAGATAGGCTATAGATTTTCCAGTATATTAGGATAGGGAATAGGTTTCCCAATGTATTAAGATACGAGGTTTCAGATGGTAAGATGGTAAGTTTCAGAAAATTTTTTGGCGCCCGAATTTTTTGAGCTCGATTTTGCCAATACTTGCGTTTCTTAGTCAACTTCTACAATTTGTGATATGTAAGGACTATCTTGTCTTGCAAAAATTCGGTATGGTAAGTTTCAGAAGGTAAGTTTCAGAAAATTTTTTGAAATTTTTTTAAGTTTTACTTGCAAATACATTTTTATCTTGAAAAAACAGTTTTATATTAAAAAATTGAAAAATTTTTTTGGATGGTAAATTTCAGATGGTAAGTTTCGACGAAAATTAAGTTTCGATTTAGAGTATGGGCTCATAAACTAATATATCACAGAATATTTTTTTTCTCGAAAGAATTTTTTAAATTCTTATTTCTTGTTATTTATTTTCCCTCAGGTTATCTGGGGAAAATTGTCAAGAGGGGATTATTTTTGACAGGTTAGTTATTCCGCTCCACGGGATATCAGGGGAATCTTGACAGCTCCTCACGGTTGATTACTTTTATATCCTACTTAATCTTTTTTCCCCAGGTTATCTGGAGAACGGATGACAGGTTCATAACACTTGTTAATTTTATGACTTATTTTATCTTTTATTTTTCTCACATAATTATCTCACTTATTTTTACCTCATCTGGTTTATTTATTCTGTCATATTTCTTGCTACGATTCATTTCAGTTCTCTTTTATCACTTTGTTTTCAATCTTTAAAAATTCTCTAAAATTTCCAAATTTTCCAAAAAATTCTTTGAAATTTCCAAATTTTCCGAAAAAATTATCATCCAAATTTATCAATTGATCTGCCACGGTAAAGGTTTACACTGAGAAAAACATAGTTTTAATTGTTTTTTTGGATCTGATATTTTTGTGTAATAAGTTTTCCATCTTTCTCAGAGTAAACTTTTCAGAAAATTATACAATTTACTAGAAGTTGGTTACAATTTTCGTAAATTTATCTACTCTATCGTTAATTCTTTCAATTGGGGGACTACAACATCCATATTTCATCATCATTCTCCGTATTTCATCAAAAGGTTAGTTGCTAAGATGCTTTTCGTAAAAAAATTTAAGGAATTTAAAAACTTAAACAATTCACTACATCGTATAGTAAAATTACTGTAAAAATTTACACTTTCAAAAAAAAATTCACTTTTACATAAAATTACTGATACTTTCAAAACATACACATCATGAACATTTTTCAAGTTCTTCTGGAAGAATTTAGAAAGGATAAATGCTGAATAAATTGCGTAAAAACCACACAAATTATCAGTCTTTTGTACCTTTCGAGGAACCATTCGTCGAAACTTTTTTGTCAAAAAAGGGTAAGTTGATCTCTTTCTTCCCAAAGAATCAGCAAAGTAGTAGTTTTTATCCATTCGAGCAATCATAATCCAGTGTTCTCCTCTATCATTGCTTGGGGCTGAGTTAATAATTGCAAAAGAGTATTTTGTTAGTTGAGGTACTGTATCAGAAGGGTATGATCCCATGTACTTGAACCTGAGCTCTGGAATTCTTTCAATAATTTGCAAAAGTGAAAAGGTATCCATCTTTGCAATTGTAGGCTGATTTACAGCTAAAAATGAAATTGATAGTTTGATAGTATACTTTATGTTAAAAAAAAGAAAGAATAATGACTTACACACGTTTAGGAATTGAATCAACAAAGTCCCATACACAAGCCTTATATAGTGGGCAAAGTTTATTGAATACTGTTTTACAGTCTAGGTTGAAGAAGTTTCTCGGGTTTTCAACTAAACAGCATTCCTTCTCTATTTTTTCTGGAGCTTTAGGTCTGAAGAAAAACAATATAGATAGTACAGAGATAATAACAAAGAAAAGTCCCAAAAATTTACAATTTTTTTATAGGAAACTGAAAACTCAAAAAAATAAACATTTTTAGCGACGGTTCCGAATTTGTCAATTTGAATATTTGATAGTTTTTCTCCCAAGACTATCATTTCCGTTACTTGCTCCAAGGGAAATTGGAAAAACATTTCTAATCTCAAGCTTTCTCCACGAAGTTCTGGATAATGCAAGTATTCAGCGGCATCCTGTAGTGAAGTCAAGTCGAAAACTAGAATATAGTGATTTTGAAAATCTTCCATAGGAAGAGCTGGAAAATCTTCGTTGAACTGCATTGCTTTCATTGTTGTAACATAGGGTCGACAAGGAGAAGTTGTATCTAATGAAATAATTGCTCTTCCACCCCGAATAATTCTAAGCTCTCTCAAATGAAATTGTTGATAATCGAAAGAATTTTCATAAAAAGATCCCGCAACAGCCGAATTTGTATTCATTGCAACAGCTATCCTTCTGATTGGGGCATTATTGAAAACATTTTCCTGAATAAACTGGTTCTGACGAGATGGAATGATAAAGGTTCTTGCTAGAGTTTCCATGTAATTGTAATGAGCAGGTTCCTTTTCCAGATTCCATTGAAATATTGATGATTAGGTTCAGCTTCTAAAATTCTTCTTGTAAACAGTGAACAATCAACTATTTTCAGACTGACATTTGGATTATCAGATAACATGTAAAAATTAGGTCTAGCTCGAATAAGTTTAATTCGAACTTTGGTATTTGGTATTCTATAATATCACTATAAATCATTAAGGAATGTATTCTTATAATGTCGTAAGAATACTGAGGATAAGGTGGTCCTTTTCCTTTCATTATAACACCTGTCTGATTTTGTTCTAAATCACAACCAAAAATGTTACTCAAATCAGCACTTTGAATTATAAACACTGATTGATCCTCAGGTAAATGAATGGCAACTTTTTGTGTAATCTTATCTACTGATACATAAATTCCGTTATATTCATATTTTTGTGCACCTATACGTTTTCGAACTTTGTCATTCATGGCTACAACTATATCAACAATACTTGGATACAATCCAGGTTCAACATGCATCGGTTGAATCTTTCTTTTTTCCTCAGGACTTTTTCGTCCATCTACGAAAATGAACTTTCCCTCTGTAACGTTTTGGTACAAAGAAGGGTACGATATTTCTGAAATAGCAACCTCTCATTCTCCTTTTAGATGTATTTGTTCGGGTAGAAAATTTGTAAAGGAACTAAGACTGTTATTCGGATAACAATTAAAAGAAGCATTAGAAACTCAATAGTAAAAAAGTCCATGACAACTGATCGATAAAAACTCAATTTAAAAAATGACTTACCACTAATTTCTTTTTCATAAAATTTTCCCAGAATTTTTTCTTTTTCGAGATCTTTGATGATGTATGTTGGAGGTTTTTTTGTAGATATTGCCGAAATTTCGAAAATTTCATCTGTAAACTGTGGCTTGTATCTTTTTCGGAACGGAATATCATTTTTGAAATTCTAACTCTATCACCAATTTTGAATTTTGGTTTAGTATTTTTCTTGAATAATTTGTTATAAAATATTGATAAAAAATCACTGTTTTTCACATCTCTGGGAGGTTTTCCAATTGATTGATTTTTGCTGCAGTTCAATGTAGAAACAAATTGCTGCAATTTGGGCACAAATTTTTCACCATGATCTTCAATGTAACGATATATTATATGTTTTAAAGATTGAATTGCTCTCTCTGCAAATGCAGCTTTTGTTTCACTCATTGTTGAGTAAACTTCAATGTCTTTCTCCTTGCAAAACTTTTTAAGAGTTCCCCCATATTCTGTTCCTTTATCAACCCAAAGTTTTTCAGGAGTGTTTTTTCGAGAAATCATTTTTCTAAAAGCTTGTAAAGTGTCTTTGGCATACTTTGTTTTCATTGTTTGAACTCCGACAAATCTCGAAAAAATATCTACAGCAATTAATAAATACTTGATTCCATTGTTTTGACTAGCTAACTTGTCTACAAAAACCAAGTCCATACACCAGATTTCATTGATATATTTAGAAAACGCTTGAAGTCTTCGGAAAGACCTGATTGGTGGACCAAATTTTGTATACGATGTCTTGGTTTGTAAAAACTTTTCTACTTTCTTTTTTGATAAACCACTCGCTTTACTCAAGTTTTGAATAGAACCGTACGCAGCTCTGCCCCTAGAATACAATCTGTTTAGTCTTACCTTTTCAGATTTTGAATGGGATCCAAGTTCCTCTATCTTTTGCTTTGGCATTCTTGTTAATAACAAGTTTAGAAGGAAGTTGAGTTGCTTCCAAAATAGTAAAGTAAATATCTGAAAAATTGGTGTTTTTTCGCTTTAGTGTACACACAAAGTCTACAATAGATTCTTTGTATCTCGATTATCTAATATAATATTGTCTGACTGGCTGAGTTTATTTCTAGGAGAATTCAAAATTAAATCAATAATATGCTTATTGTTGCTCGTTTTCAACCTCGCATTTACAGCACTGTAAACAGAATCAAAATTTTTTGGTACAATCTCCTCTTTTTCTTGCTTTTGTTCCAATTTTTGTTTTGTTGGAAGTGTACTTTGTGATTGATAAACTGAGTACGGAATTAAAACAAACTGTTCCATTTTATGTTAATCGTTTAATGACAAAAGGGGTGATGATAGATATCAATTGTAACCCTTTAGTTGAACTTAAAATAATTCTTCTTTTGTGTAGAGGAGTTCTTTTTTGTGTTAGTTCTGAAATTTCTTTTCGATATTTTTTTACGTCTTCTTTCGGAAGATCTCGAAGCTCCCCTCTTAATAGGTTTACTAAACACTCGCTCAGAAACTGAAGAAAATCTTTTGGGCAATTGAGAATGAAGCCTTAGGGAAAATTTTTCAAATAATGGGAGAATAGAGACGTATTGTGTACTCATCATCCAAAAACTTTGTCTCTATTCCAGCTGGTAAGTAAAATTTTGTTGGAACTGAGCCACTATTAGTGCAATACCTAAGTGAATCAACTGTTTTTGGGGTTAAATCAATAAGTAAATGACCATAAGGAACGGATGTTGGATCTTGATACCACTCTTTCAATTGAGATCCTAGACCTAGTTGTTGACTTAATGTATTGATTTGTAAAACATCCCTCGGCGACTTGAACAAGACTATGTGTGTATTTTGTAACTCTACATCTCGTCCTAATTTGCTTTGATGAAATAAATTGTGTTTGATGTATATTGTATTCAGACCCCTGTGTCTCCCCGCAGTAGCAATTTTTACAAATTGTTTGGAGTTTGAAATTTCTTTACAAGAATCATCAAATATAAGCAAATACTTAGTTCCATTATTGGGGAGATTTTCAATCAAGTCAAAATCTACTCCTTGGATAAATTCAAGGTTTTTTCTTTGCATTTGACTATAAAGAGGTTGATAATGTTGATAAAAATAAAATTTTTTGTCGAAAGCTGGTTGAAAAGTACCAATTTTCAACCAATCAAAAGTAAGATGCGATTTTCCAGATCCACTTGGTCCAACTAGGGAAATAAAAATTCGTTCTTTGGTAGATATTAGTTTATTCATAGCTTTGGAGAAGGTAGAATATAACCGACTGTACTTGATAAAATAGCTACCCAAACTGTTGTTTCTTCACATGTTGTGGATAACATAATTCGAACGATTGCACATACTAGCATCAAAACTATAACAAAAAATTGGCACAAAAAAACTAAAAGAGATCTATTACATGTACGTCCAAACAATTTCCATGATTTTCGTTCATGATTTTCTTCATCAAAAACAAAATTTCCTTAATTTACGGGCTTGTCACATTGATCGACCATCTTAACTCTAAAAAGAAAAAGTTGACAATGAAATTTAATTAAAGTTTGAAAATGGTAGTACATTAAGAATAATATAATTTACAATTTGTTAAAAAAACATCGAGTCCATGTTCCGTATGCAAATGCTTTTCTTTCTGCACAGTGAAGAGTTTTTGTATGACGAAATGGGTAGTTGTTACACCTCCAATCATATTCTTCATCTTTGAATTACAAAAACTGAACTTTAGGGCAAGCTTAGTCATCCAAATAAATAATCTTTGTTTCCAAAAATTCTGATAGAATCTTACATTTTTCATAACCTTTTTGCAAAAAATTCCGTGTCTGTGGCTTCTAGATTTTTCAAAATTTTTTCCAGTTCAGTATATTTTTCGTAACGACTGCTCCAATTGATTCCATGAAGATGCTGTGTACACTAAAAAGATTGGGATGTTTGTTTGAATTTTTTGGGAGGAAGAAAGGAATATCCTTCTGTTTTTCCATCCTTATAAACTCCTAATTCTTTCAGATATTGCTTTCGATACGTTCAATATCCAAAATAACTAGACTCATTCTGTTAACTGTTTTCTCTAGAGTTTTTTGGTTAAATTGATTAACAATCAAACAAACCATATACTGATGAAGCAAATATTTTAACATATAAACAGAAAAATAATCCAGTCACGTGACCAAGAAAGCATGAACTGGGGAGACTAGGTGCAATATAACAATACCCAGGTCCTTTTGTCGTAGTAGATTTCACAGATCCAGCAGAGTCATGTAGAATTGCATGTAGTCTAAAAATTTTGGAGTTTACAAAAAAGTAATCCATACAGGAATTTCCGTATCCAATTAGTCCTCCAAAAGGAAATTTTTGGTCCATTTCTTTTAAATTTATGTCCGGGTCCAAAACAATACAGGTACAAAGAAATAATTTTTTTCTTTTTGTATTTGATGAGAAATCTTGCCTAATAATCTCAAAAACTCTTAGAATTCCATTCAATTTCTGTACGTTCATTTTCTACAGTGCATCCGTCAAAAATGATACAAGATTTTTTGAAGGTCTCTACATAACCTAGTAATGAAGGAAGCATATCAATTAATTTATCATATTCTTCTCTTTATAGTTGTAAAGATTGATTATTTTTCCATTGATTTCCATTTCTACGATATTCTACAAGATCTATTTTTTTGGTATCAGATCGGTATCCTATGTGAATTTTTCTTCTACCATTATGCAGAGTCCACTCAAAGTGAGATATTTGTGAGTCTACGTCCACATTCTGCAAATTTAGTAAGTTTTGTGATTCTATAATTGTTAGTGAAATTTTTTGGGACTTTTCATCTAGAACAATATGAAAAAGTCCCAATTTATTGTGAAGTTTTAAGATTAATTTTCTTGAAAAACCAATATTCCAACTCATGCTGCTCAACACCAATACTAAATGAAAAATGATTTTGAGGATAAATAGATAAATTACAAGACAAAAACATAAATAACACAAATTATTATACATTACAGTTCTCAACAAACATAAAGTCTCCCAAAATTTGGGACAGTTCTTTGAATTTGTTCAAAGTGTAGTTGACATAGGCAACTTTTTTCATTGCTTCATTCTCTTTTGCGGCGAACAGTCGAATCTGAATGTAGGGAGGTTTGTTAATATTGTACTTTTTGATCGTGACACAAACTTGTCTTCTATTGTATGTTGCTATGTCATACACTTCGATGCAGTTGGCAAGCTCCTGATCCATAGTTGACTCTTTGTCAGAAGTGAGTTCCAATATAGGAACGAGTCCAAGGTTTTCAGCATCGTGAATAACAGTATTTCTAATTGCTGAGATTGCTTCTCCTTCTTTTTCACCAAGATAGACTTGCTGTCTTTTTTCGAGTTGTCCCAACTCATTTTTCTTGAATAGTTGAAAGCAGGGTTCAAAATAAATTTTCCCTTTGTAGGATTTTTGGGACCAAACAAATCTCCCAATTCTTGTTTGATTTTTTGAGAATTCAATGTAATTGGGACTTGTGTCTTTTCTTGATTACATTTTTCAATAGGAGAACAAACTGATCAGATGAAGAGAAATGAGAGAAATGATTTTGAGATTGAAGGAAATTGAAAGTAAACAAAATGAGTCATTCACTGAACCAAAAAAGAAAATAGAACTATAATTGGAATTTTTGAGGGAAATTTCCAAATATGGAATTGTGTAGGTGTTAGTGTTTCTATATAAATCTACAATTCTCGGCAAAAATCATTGTTTCAGATGGCTGCAGCTATGTGTCAAGCTCTTCCCAGCTTTTATTCAGAGGACTGTCAAAAATCGCTATTTCTTTCCGTTTCCAGTGATTTTTACGAAAAGTATATAGTAACCAATAATTTTTGTGTCTCTACCCACAATTCTTACTGTTCTTTGGAAAATTGTAAGTTCCACATACTTCTGATTGGTTCATCTTTCGATCAAATTTTGCAACGATTGGGTAATTTTCATTTCACATACCAAATTATCGATTGTCTTTACACTCTGTACAAATACAGATTTTATTCGAATGTTTTTTCATCAACTGGCGAAGTTTTCAATCAACTTGACCGCGCTGTTCATTACAATTTGAAATGGAAAGGAGCAGAAAAAATGCCAAATGTTGCAAAGGTTACATTGTTACGCAAAAAATTCAATCGTCACTATTTATGTTCTAACTAGAAACTAGCTTCCACCGAAACTATTGGTTCAGCTTTTCTAGAAAGAGTTCGTAAAGTACAAAACTCAAAATATGAACATGATTTGTTAAAAATAATTGACTGTTTTATTGATGGTTATGGATTTGTAAATAGTGATCATGTCAATTTTTCAATAAAAAACTTCTGATATTCCATCTATTTTCTCTCATATGTTTACAAAGTTACCATTAATTACCGAAAAAAAAAATCACCTTGTCAAAAACATTTGCAAAAAAAATTTCAAACATGTAAGAAAGATGTAATATTTCTTTTGATTTTCAAAAAGTTGCAAAAAACATTTCAATTTTTTTAACAAGTTGTAAAAAGTGTTTCAATTTTTTTGACATAATGCTAAAAGTGTTTCAACTTTTTTGAGAAGACGCGAAAAGTGTTTTACTTTTTTTAACAAGATACGAAAAGTGTTTCACTTTTTCACTACAAATGCGAAAAATGTTTCAATTTTTTCGACAAAATGCGAAAATTGTTTTACTTTTTTCGATAAAATGCGAAAAGTGTTTCAATTTTTTCGACAAAATGCGGAAAGTGTTTTACTTTTTTCATTAAAATGCGAAAAGTGTTTCAATTTTTTCGACAAAATGCGAAAAGTGTTTTACTTTTTTTTCGACAAAATGCGAAAAGTGTTTTAATTTTTTCTACAAAAGGCTAAAAGTGTGTACAAGATGCAATACCGATTAGGTAACTTTTTACTTGTGTACAGTTTTTCTAGTGTTTTTCCGAATTTTTGGGCAAAAATTAATCAAATCTTTCTACATGTGTGCGAGTTCGGAGTACTTAACTAAGTTCTAATTGTTTTTCAATGGTTTACCTTGAACCTCTCATCTATTCTCATAATTAAAATGAAATTGAAGAAATTAATTACAGAAAATTAAGTCAAAACCAAACAACCTTTATTTACAAAAACATTTAATCAAAGAGCTGTCGATCAGCAGAAGAGTTCTGGAGGTTCTCTATAGAACGCAGAGCTGGACGAGGTTCCATTGCTGGTGGTTGTTGTGGAGGAGTGTTTTGAGGCGTCATTGTTTCTGAGAATCCCTCATCTTCATCTATTGTGATGGGGTTTTCGACTGATCCTTCCTCCTCCCAAGGAAAGAGGAAGTCGTCGACTGGTTGAACCACAAATCTTGAGTCCGGAATCTCGGGATAGCTAATTCCCACATGATCAGAAACTTCCCCCATCATTTGCATTGTTCCAAGTTGGTTCTCTGTGATGGGAACTTGCATCATATGATGTTCGTTGAAATCCTTTCGCATCACTTCCACCATGTGCCAGACTTGGATTGGGATATCCATTCGTGCCAGAAAAACTCCAGAGACTGTTTCTCGCACTTGAATTTGTACTAGATCAGGCGAAAATTATACAGAGTACATGAGGTTGCTGTTTTGCACTGAGAAGATCATTTTGAGCAATAAATTGAGTACAAGAGTAAAAATAAGAAAGAGTTGAGAGAGGGGTAGTTGACGGAAGATATATTGAAATTAAGATAGTCAGAGCTGAGAGAGGAGGTAGTTGACGGTAGTTAAGTTGAAAATAAAATGATTTTTAGTTAGGAGTTAGGGGTACCTTCAACTCGACTGTGTGGGTTTAACCAATCAGAATTGTTTTTCCTCATTTGGATTGTAGTCGTGTCCAATCAGATTTCAGCTTCCTTTTATGGGATTCTTGGATAAAAGTCGTATCCAATCGGAAACAAAGCTCAATTTTGGATTTTGTCGTTTCCAATCACAAAAACGTTCATTTTTGTTCTAGTTGTCGTATCCAATCAGAAGACGCTTTTAAGGAATTAAATCTTCCAAATAATTAAAAATTTACACAAAAGCAATTGCAAAAATAAATGACCAAAAGTTGTTTGCTGTAAAAATAAGAAATATTGCTGATATAAGTAACAAAAGAAAGAAAATTAATAAAAGTATCATCTCTGCAACTTTTTTCATCAAGTTAATTGAATTTTTTGTATTTAATTAATGAGAAATTGCTGATTTTTGAGTAGATAGTCAAATTCTTTGATTTTGATGTAAATTTGGGAAGATAACTCAAAGTTGCGAATTTTTCAAAGCAGACTTCTGAAAATCTGATTCCAAAATGAATCAAGCAGGATTTTGAACTTTGAAAATCTTTAAAGAAATGAAGGAATAAAGAACTTTGCTGAGGTTTTCTTCCAAATTTGGGTTTTGGATAGGGGATAAAAAGAGTTTTTGATATATTATTGTATGACTTTTTGATCAATTCCAAATTCTCGAGAATAAACAAAATTTCTTTCCTTGTGAGGTGTAATTCAGCCGTAAGTTTAAAACTTTGTTACGCAATATGTGATTCAAAAGTAAACTCTTTGATTGAGTAAGTTTCTCTGAAGAGACCTTTACTTAGTCGGATTACTCTATTTTGTACAATAAAGACGTCCAAAAAGTTATGAAAAAAGTAAGATTCAACATCTATTTCATCAATAAGAAAATCAATTGGAATTTTTTTTTCTTATAAAGTAACTCGAGGAAGCTCAAATGTTTTTTGATAGACATTTTTCAAATAATGACTAAGGTTTTTTAAAAAAATTAAACAATTCATTTTTAAAAATGCTGAATTCTGATTGGTTGATTTCCAACAAACAGTGTTACTGAAAAAATACTCAGTTCTGATTGGTTGATTTTCTCTAATAAAAAGCAAAAAAAACTTATTTCATTCTGGTTTTCTTTTACGTTAAAAGCAACTGCTCTATACTTTGTATAACTACTTGAAATAAATTTCAAATATTTTTAACAATATATCTCTTGGATTTGTTCTCCGTAATGTCGAAACGGGAGAATATCGGTATTACTATGCACACGAAAACAATACTTTGTTCGAAAAATCGCATTTACTGTGTACGAAAGCGGATTTGATTACAATCCAGGGAAAAGTTGAAAAGTTTGATATCGTGGAGCAATGCACCCAAGAACGTCAGAACACAAAGTGGAGGTTCAAGTTGATCAAAAATGTTACTATTTTTGCTGCACTACTGAAAAACATCCCAATGGGATGTCCAGACTCTGTGTTGCCTGAACCTTTACTACGACATACGCAGGTAAACTGTCTTTTATTGGACAAAACTAAACAACCATACAAAGATCATCTTTGTCTTTCCCGTGCGTTAACAATGTATTTGCATGGTCATAGTAACCTCGATGCTCATACATCTCAGCTGTTTACAGAGTTTATATCAAAATCGGGATACGATCCGAAGAATTTTCGTGGAGTGTCAATCGATGATTTACCTGTTGTAGAGGGAATAGTTGAACGAAACATATTCATTTACGATTTTGATATTCAAGAAGGAGAATATGTTGGAGAAATAGCCAGGCGAAGTTTTGGAAAATTTGAAAAAACGGTGAAATTGCTAAGATTCAACAACCATTTTATTCACACGAATGATATTGATTCCTTCTTCAAGTGTTTTCGATGTCCTAGCTGTGACTGTTTCTTCAACAAATCAGACAACTTCAACCGACATCTTATAACTTGTAAAGATCGAGTGCGACATATTTATCCAAAAAATGCGTACACACTACGGGAAACAATATTCGAGAAAATGGATGGCTTCAACATTCCCTACACTGAAGATCAGAAATTGTTTAGCAATGTTGCAAATTTTTACTTCGAATCGATTTGTGTTCCCACAGAAGAATTGAAAGCAACTGAAACAACTACTTGGATTGGAAAACATGTCCCTATTTCCGTATCAATATCTTCAAATCTGCAAGATGCTCCAATTTTCTTGTGTGAAAAAGATCCAGAACTTCTAATAATTGCTTTTGTTTCCAGCTTGGAACTTCTGGCTGAAAAAAGTAAACTACAAATGAGAACCAAGTTTCAAGAAATCGAAAACACTGTCAATGATCGAGTCAAAAAGATCTTTGATAAGCTTAATGCTAGAACTTTAACTAAAAGACTAGAAGTCTTCGATTATGAAGATGAATGTGTTGAGGATGGCGACGAAGATGACATGTCAACACAATTCTTGAGAATTCAAAAAAAATCAGTTGATCGACTTGAAACAACATTTAGAGCGCTATGTTAATACCTTACCGGTGTTTGGTTTCAATAGCGGCAGATACGATCTGAACCTTATCAAATCTTATTTGATTCCATACCTTATATGTGAAATCGAACTAACAGTCATTAAAAAAGCAAATGACTTCATATCATTCAAATTTGGAGATGTTCAGTTTTTGGACATAATGAAATTTCTTGGAGGGGCAACAACATTGGATTCGTTTCTAAAAGCCTATAAAGCAAGTGAGACCAAAGGTTTTTTCCCTTACGAATGGTTTGACAGTCCAGACAAGCTTGACTGTACGGAGTTGCCTCCATATGAAACCTTTTTCAGCAAACTGAGAAACCACAATCCTCTCGAGAAAGGTTTCAACGATTACCAAAAACTGGTTAATGGAGGACTTGATCAACAAAGTGCGCTAAAAAAGTTGCGTATTCAATCAATTCCACCAACAGGTTTTGAAAATTACTCGTATTTGAAAAACATCTGCGAACAACAAAGCATGATTACTTTCAAAGACTTCTTACGATGGTACAACAACAAAGATGTTGTTCCTACTCTTGAAGCTATGCAAAAAAAAGATAAAGTTTTACCATGATAAGAGAATTGACATGCTGAAACTGGGATGCACGCTTCCAAATCTTGCAAATATCTGCTCACACAAGTCGACAAATCACAAATTTTACCCGTTCTTTGAAGGAGATAAATATTTATGTGAGAAAATTAGAGAAGACATGACTGGTGGTCCATCGATAGTTTTTATGCGAAAAGCTGTTGTCGATCAAACTTATATTCGTAACTGGTCAAATATTTGTAAGACAATTGTTGGAATTGACGCTAGCCAATTATATCCATTCCCAATAAGTCAAGAGATGCCAACCGGACTTTACACAAGATGGGAGTATGACTCTGAAACTGATCGTTTTAAAGCTAAAAATAACAGAACAAGAAATTTCGAGAACATGGTTACGTCCTTTTATCAAGAATTGAGACCAGAGTGTAAAATTCAGAGTTTTTACACAACCGGAAAGCAGAAAAAAATTGACTGTTTTCATGTTGATGGTTACTGTGATCACTGTAAAACAGTATTTGAAGCTATGGGTTGCTACTATCATTTCTGCTCATGTCAAGAAACCTGTCCATCGTTGTCAGAACAAGATATTGAAAGGGGAAATAAGAAGCGAGAAATGGATGAGTTGAGACGAGAGTACATAAAAGAAAGAGGTTACAAAATTCAGGAAATGTGGGAGTGTGAGTGGTGGAAGCATTTCAAAACAGATTCGTCAATCAAGAATCATGTCAAGACAAATTTTCCTTACAAAAGACCTCTGTCTACTGATTCTTTACTTGAAAAAATAAAGAACAGATCTCTTTTTGGTTATGTGCAATGCGATTTAATAGTTCCTGACGAGTTGAAGCCTACATTTTCAAATTTTCCTCCAATATTCAAAACCATTGACGTCTCCCGAAACGATATTGGAGAATACCTGAAAAACTATACCGAAGAAAAACGATTTGCTGAAAAACCCACAACGAATGTTGATTTCCAGTTTTAAATTAGAAAATGGTACAACCATCACACCTCTTCTTAACTTCTATCTAAGTCTTGGACTTCAATGTACAAAAATTTATCGATTTGTTGAGTACACACCTAGGAAATGTTTCAATAAATTTGTTCAATCTGTTGTTGATGCTCGACGAGAAGGAGACGAGAATCCACATTCTGGAGTTGTTGCTGAGACGATGGAGCTTCTCGGTAACAGTTCGTACAGTTATCAAATTATGGACAGATCCAAACACACGATAACCAAATATCTCGGCAACGAGAAGACACACAAAGCAATAAATGAGAAGTTTTTCGAGCGATTGAATATTGTGAAAAAGGACTTAGATGAAGTAGAACTATTGAAGTCAACAATTGAACATAGAGAACCAATTATTGTAGGTTTTTTCATTCTTCAATACGCCAAACTTAGAATGTTGGAGTTATACTACAACTTCTTCCACAAGTATTGCGATGAGAATAAATTCGAGGAGTTGGAGATGGATACGGACTCTTTGTATCTAGCATTAGCAGAAGATAGCCTGGACGATTGTATTTTACCAGAGAAGAAAACTCAGTGGACACTTATTCGTCGAAATGATTGTAGAGATGACTTTATAGCTGATGCAGATAAAAATTGTTTTCCACGTACATGCTGCGCTGTTCACAAAAAGCATGACGAACGAGAAACTGGATTATTCAAAGAAGAATTTCGCTGTACTGAAATGTTGTGCCTGTGCAGCAAGACGTATTGCTGCTATGATAGTAAGAGCGACAAATTCAAATTTAGCAGCAAAGGGCTCAACAAAAGAACGCTAGAAGACTCTGGGGATGGACCAATGTCCAAATACAGACGAGTTCCTGACGAAGCTGTAAATTTGAAGTCGACCAATCGCGGATTCAAAACCTGCAACCATTTAGTTGGAACATATGAACAAACTAAAAAAGGACTCAGTTACTTTTACCCGAAAAGGGAGTTACTTAATGATGGAATACATACTAAGCCCTTGGATTTGTAAGTTTATTCTATAAACTGTAGTAAAACTTCATACCATACAATGATTTATATGTTATTCAACTTTTCAACTGTAATATAACAAATTACAGTAATTTAATTTTTTTTCTGAAAAATTTTTTTTTCTTCTTTGAAGCTTGAGTTAGGTTTCAGCATAGTTTCAGACACTTTCATTTTAAACTCTAATGGTTGAAAACAAAATAAAAATCATATCTTAGTACAAGGAAAAAATCTAAAACCTATCGCATTGTTGTAGAAAATCTTAAAAAATGGTAAGATCGGGCGCCAAAAATTTTTCTGAAACTTACCATCTTACCATCTGAAACCTCGTATCTTAATACATTGGGAAACCTATTCCCTATCCTAATACATTGGAAAATCTATAGCCTATCTTTATACATAGCCTGCTGACCGGATACTCTATAGCCTATGTTAATACATGGGGGTCAGCAGGCACTCCCCCCCCCCCCCACTCTCCCTCACTCATATACTACTTATACCCGTTTCAATTAAGCATTTGCTCTCCGTTACTGCGAAATGTTAAAAAAAGTATGTAAAATTTTGTCTGATTCCGCTCATTACCATGCTTTTTTCACAACATTTGAGATTCGTCACGGTGACTTTCTTTCCTTATTAGACAACAATTGAAATCAAATCATGATAATTGGATCACTCTAAATCACATATTTCCAGTTAGGTTCCCAAATCTATTGAAAATTTGGTTTAAAAACACGTCAGAAGAGATGAAATTTTAATACTCGGAATTTATGTCATCGATTCAGCGCAAACAGCCAGAGTCAAAGATCTAGATTTACTCATCTCCTTATAAGTGCGTTCATCTAACTTGGATCTATCCAGTAACTCTAGAGGCCCAAGTCGGCCTGGAAATGGAGCCACCAGCTTCACCTTGTTACTCTCGTTACATATACCAGTATATTAGTGAGCCCATGATGCAGTCGTCAGACAGCCGATATTAGCCGAATGGAAGCGCCAGTTGCTCCCAAAAAGAAAAAAAATGATAAAATTCCATCAATCTTTGATATACGTGGAGTCGTTTGTAAAGTTTTCAGCCTGTTTTGTGTTTTTCGCTGCTTTGTTCTACAGTTGAGTTAAATTCAAAACTTAACGTTTAAATATTTGTTTTGAAATCTAATCTAAATAAAACAAAAAAGAACAAAACTTTTTTTGCTCTATAACCATGAAAAATATAAAAAGTTGTTATTTCATTTAAATTTATGTCTGAAAAATGGTCGTTAAAAAAGTTCAAAATCATAAAAGAAGATCGGCTTTTTTAAGGCGATCTTCTTTTGTGATTTTGAAAGCTTTTAACTTTTTCGTTGTTTGAAGCTTTTCAAAAAAGTTTCATTACTACTTGAAAAAAAAGAGTTGATCATAACAAAGTATTGGACATCAGCTCAGAACAACTTTGATTTCTCTAAAATATACTTTTTAAAGTTAATTTTATCAAAGTTAAAAGAATCTTTTCTAAAATATTATAAGTCAAATTATCGATATTGCATAAAAATGGGGCAAAACCATGAAAAAAAAACAGTTGAACCTCTATTTGATAGATTTTTTAAAACTAATTAACTTTTTCGAACAACAAAATTTCTTAAATTTTTGATGAATTAGCGAGAAAGCAACATAATGTACAAATCTAGTCAATGTACTTTGGTCTACAGTTAAACTGCAGCCTAATAGTCAACTAAAGATAAATCAAACTACAGAACCAAAAAATGAATCAAAAAAACATTTTTTTAAAGAAAAATTACACATCTTAAGACAGTGGCTAACGAAAATTTTCGAACCATAACTTTCAGCCTGAAATTGTCTAAACAAAACTAAATAATGAGATGAGATTCGTTTTTTGATATTTCCAACAACTCTATTCGGACCGTCTAACAAAAAACTTTCAACAACGTGTTTTCAGAGTTTCCCATACTATACATTTTAGTAAGCCTGGATATTTTTCTTCCGACAACTAAAAAAGCTTGTCACGACTCACTGGTCAGTTTTGAGCTGAGGTTTAATACTGTTGGACAATTAGTTTGGGAGATCAACAGACATACTACACAACTGTTTATCACCAGTTTTTTGTTTTTCAAAGAGGAGAAGAAATTGCAAAATTGTGTAGATGTTTTGGCTGAAAATTGACAGCTGACCTTTTTTTGCAAATCTCTGCTGTGAGGTTTGCATTCTAAGAATAAAAATCATATATGAATGTTTGACTGTATTTAAATATGTTTATACCTGAAACCTAATGGATATACTTTTTTGTGAATATTTTTTTATCTATAAACAAATCCACGTAAATATCATTTATATGCGTGCATGTAAGCAAGATGATGTGTCTGTTTGTATGAGTACGTTTTTTCCTAATGTGCTTGTGAAAGCAAATCAGTTATAACTAAAAGAATAACTATAACCCAACTTGGTTTTTTCTAATGTTTCTAGTTTTTCTTGAAAGTTTGACAAGATACTATATGCATAGAATTTATGTACGCATATTTGCTTAGCGTATTTGGGTATAAATGACGGTTTATATCTATGTAAAAGTGTACAGGATTTCGCATGTACGTATGTAATTAGTCGTGTGTATTCAATTGAGTTTTTAAAAATTTATGTTTATTTGTATGTTTTACGTAAGAAAGAACTCTTGACTGCATGTCAGCTTGGCAAATTGAATGAAGGTAAAAAATTATTTTTGTATGAATGTTTTTTTGAGTTTAAAAGCATTGGAAAACTTGCTTGTTTGTAAAATTGTGCAAATCGATGCTTGAAGCAGTATGTCTGATTAAAAGGGAAGTGTGTGCACATGAGTAGTTGCGTGCTTGTAAAAGTAATATTCATGTCTGTTTGTAGCCAAGTACTTGTGTATACTCGTAAATGAAATAGAGAGGTATGCTTATATGATTATATGTATATACGTATGACTGCCAGATTGTAATGCGTGATTCTTTTTCTCTGAAAGTGAGTATACATTCGTCTTGAAAGTGTGAATTGAATGTATGCTGGTTTGTGTGCTTAGATTCGGTTGAGTATTATAGGTCAGTTAAAATATTAAGTAAGATTTTTCATGTGTGTAAGTTAAAATTTTCGTATAAATGATTGTAGCTTTAAAATTACGTAAGCAGTTATGTAAAATTTCTTTTTCTGTTTGTTTGTATGTACATACTTATGTACGTATGTAGGTTATTTGCTTTCTTCTTATGTATGTGTGTTTGTACGTTTTTATGAAAGTATGAATTTATGTATATGTGTCGGTTTCTATGTATGTATCGATGTATTCATGTATGTATGTATCTATGTGTAATTGTATTTAGTATGCATGTATGTATTTATGTACGTATGTATGTATGTATATATGTTTGTATTTATGTATGTATGTATGTATGTATGAATATAGGTAGGTAGGTATGTAAGAATGTATGTTTGTATTTCTGTATCTATGTTTGTATTTATTTAAGTTAGTATGTGTGTTCAAATTTTTGTATGTTTTTTGTATGAATGTCTTTAAGTAAGACTTTGTATGTGTATGTTTGTAAGTATGTATGTATGTATAATCACAAGTATGTATTTAAGTAGGTTTCTTTGTCTGTTTTTTTGTATGTATGTTTGTTTGATTTAATGGGTTTAGGTAAAATTTTGTATTTGTATGTATGTATGTATGTATGTATGTATGTATGTATGTATGTATGTATGTATGTTAGTATTTTTGTATGTACGTAAGTTTTTTTGTTTGTATGTTTGTATGAATGTCTTAAAGTAACTCTTTATCTTTGTAGGTATATATGTACGTCTGTATGTATGTATGTTGTATGTATTTGTATGTGTTTGTATTTATTTAAGTTAGTGTGTATGTTCAAATTTTTGTATGTTTTTTTTGTATGAATGTCTTTAAGTAAGACTTTGTATGTGTATGTTTGTAAGTATGTATGTATGTATAATCACAAGTATGTATTTAAGTAGGTTTCTTTGTCTGTTTTTTTGTATGTATGTTTGTTTGATTTAATGGGTTTAGGTAAAACTTTGTATTTGTATGTATGTATGTATTATGTATGTATGTATGTATGCATGTATGTATGAATGTATGTATTTGTTAATGTATGTTTGTGTTTATGTTTATATGTACATATGTATGTTTATAGTATGCGTGTATGTGTTTGTTTTTGATTGTATATTTGTATGAATGTCCTTATGTAAGTATATATTATAAATATATATATATATATTTATATATATATATATATATATATATATATATATATATATATATATATAAATATATATATAAATACAAATATATGTATGTGTTTAGGTATGTATGTAAGAAAGTGTGTATGACTAATTTTTGTAATACACGTAAGTTTGCAATTTATGCAAATATATGTAAGTTTTTATTTGTATACAAGTATGAAACTTTGTTTTTTGGGTGAATGAAAGTTTGAGTATATGTGTAATTGTTTGTATTTTAAATAAAAGTTTAACTTGAACTCAAATCAAGTCTTTTTTTATCTTCCCTCTTAAGTTTTTAGAAAATTCTAAAATAAGTAACCAGATACTGTAAAGATAGTCTTTGTCAGTTTCATGATTTGCAATACAACTTGATACGTTTCCTATTTTCCGAGTTCCGAGGTATCCTTAGTAAGAACTTTACAATTTGAGACAGTGGCATTTACAGCATCGATTTTAATTACAATTTACCTGCAGTCAGTGATCATAAAAATTGTACTTAACTCGTAACAGGAAAGATCAGTTTTCAAGTTTTCACAAATATCATATTATTGAATCAAATTTATGAACCGAGAGAAGTGAAGCAATTGTGTAATCAGATAAACAGTCAGAAGACACTTTTTTAAGTTCGAGATTTTTTTAGTTGATGAAGTTTTTATGATAATGGCTTAAAATGTTTCAGTTTTTTGTTTTTGAAAAAAATAGCAAGTCTTTCTGCATCGAGGATCAACACTATAATTCTTCAAAGTATAATTTCCAAACATAATTAGTAGAAAAAATCATAACAAACTTTATATTCGTAAATTAAACATGTCTTTGTTAGTCGTTTCAGCTTAAGATAACAAAACGTAATTGACGTTTATCGAAATGCATTGAAACTACAAAATGGCACCTACATCATTTTGGAAACTGCTGTAGCCAAATTGGTGAACATTGTTGAGTGTGAAACAGCTGTCATCCTGATGGAATTGAAAGAGTCAGGTAGAATGTTGATGATAAGGCTTGATTTCTTAGCTTACAGTTTCAAACAACTAACGGTTTTTCGAAAACAAGTCCTGTTAATAGAGAAGACAAACAACGATACAAAAACCAAAGGAAATAGCATGCTACTAACTATTTTGATCCTACTAGTGATCAGATATTGAATACGAAAGCTTGGATCACATCAAACAAAAATTGAAAGAAATGTCGAATTCTTAAAAGCAAAATTAGTTGTAGATGAGTAATCATATAATTGGGTCAAAAAGCAAACGTATATAGAAAAGCAGTAGCGTGATCAGGGAAACAGTCAAAAGATCGGATTTATGTCATAAAAACTCAAATTTTTATTTGTAGAGCAAAAGTTTAATCTATGATAATAACTGATAGCGCTCCTAACTTTTGAATAGAAAGCTCTAACTAAAACCAATTTGACATTAAATACAAGATACTGTGAACAATTGACCAGATTGTAGTATCAAATTAAACAGTTATTCCATTGCATGTTTTTTAATTTAAAAACCAAAACTTTGGATGTTTAAAGTATATCCCCCAACTCATTTCAAGTTTTGAGTTTGTATCCATAACTTGTCCATATTTGTGTTTCCAGCTTTGAATTCCAGCATTGAGTTTGATCTAATTTGATTAACTGCTTTCCTTACATGTCGCAAAAACATTTTCAACTATTTTACTAGATAGTCACTCTGTTTTGTCGTATATAATTACGCATAAACAACAGTTTTCCTCTGTTCTTAAGTCCGCTTTGATGAATAATTTCAAAAGTTCTGTTTGCACAAAAAAATTAATAAGACGTACTAAACGTTTTCTAGAAGCCTCAAAAATTGTTTCCTATTTTATTATAAAAAGTGTTATTATGAAAGTCTAAGAAATGGCTGTAGCAAAATTAATGGGGCACTTTTGACTTTAATCCGTGTTCTCGGTTTTCAAGATAATTAAAAACTTCAAGTTTTTAGCACTTTCAAACTTTTCTATAATATCAAAATTTTGTCATAGATTTTAGATTTTTTTTTCAGTCTCCTGAAGATACGGAAAATGGAAATTTTCAAGCAAATTTTATAATTTTAGATTTTTCAGTGTTTCGTAATTTTTCTTTGTCTTCTACCTTCATTTGGCTGAAAGTAATTTTTTCATTCTTATTTCCTTCATATTGATCCTAAAATTTTGCCTAAATAGGGGTGGCGGCCGCCGCATTTGACGAATTTTCTTTCCTTTGCGATTCAGCATTGAAACATGCTTTTTTGAAGGAAACCGTTCATCGCCGCTAACAGTTAAGCTACGCTGACAAAATCTTGTGCTTTCCTATATACCACATAGTTTGGTTGCATTAGGTTCAATTAGTTGAATATAATAGGTATATAACGTCATTTTACAGGTTAACAAGCCAATGCTCCCAAATTCTCGAAGGGAAAACGTGCATCAACCAAAACTTAATGAACATGTTCTTTTCCGCGCGCCGAGAAGAGATTTTTTCGAAAAGGTAAAATGTATGGGTTTACTAGGGGCGCGGTATGGTAGGTTTATACTACTCACACCAGTGAATCACGAGCGCCACAAACTAGCCACGTGTATTGGTGTACTTCCACATCAGATAAGGTGAAATCTTCCCGCTTCACGAAACGGAGATACAACCGATCATATGGCAAGACACTTGCTTCCCTTGCGGCTAGTTTTGCCTGCATAAGGCGCCCTAACATGTGCAATATACGGTAGATTCTGAAGTCAGTCTAGACCAATCAACGACGACTTCTTCAACGAGTGACCGTAGAAATTGGAAGCACCACTCGAGGTCCACTTGACCTTCCCCGCTTAATAGAATTTTATCACCAAGTGGTGAGGTAGGTACCACTCACGATCAGTAGGGCACTGAAGGCCATGAAGATCCCTTCGATATGTCACCTTCAGATCTTTGTATTTATCGAGGCGTTTCTCAAGCGAAGTCAACTGCTCCGTTTTTAAAAAATTTTGATAAAAAAATAAGGCAGTAATTTCGACAGTTTGGGAATCGAATCCCACCCGAAGTAACTAAAAATTAAATCAACAATGAATGAAAAAAAGTATTTTCAAACAATAATTTCAAATTGCTGGCTTTCAGTTTATCTTATTTTGTGTCGACTTCGCAGCTGACTTGTTTGCTTCAAATTTTCTGTTTTACTTAGCGTAGCATTGTTTGTTTTTTATTGTTTGGTGTAAAATTGTAATGAAATCTTGAATGCGATTGAACGTGATCGTGAATGTGATTGGTTTGGTTTTATTTTTTGACGGCATGGTCTTTTTGTAAAGCTTTTCTGAGTAAGATAAGTAATTGTTTCTGATTCGCAAACTAAATTTTTGTTATACTCAGTTTCCGTTTTTGTATTCATTTCTTTCGATATGAAGAGCAAACATTTTAAATAAAATGTTTTATGTTTTTAAGTGACCATGTTTTTACATTTATGAAATGGTTTCTCGTGTTTTAGTTTTATTGTTGTAGTATTCATTTTCCTTACTAGATTATTGTTTTCCAGAAATTAGTTGTAGTTCTGCAGTTCTCGAAATTTTTCCTACTCTTTCGTCTAAAACACTCAATTAGAATATTTTTTAAAACTTTTGCACGTTTGCGTTTTAGTTAACCATTCTATTCGAAATTTGTTCTCAAACTTTTAGTTTTTTTATGCTCAGGTTCTTATGGCTTCATCTTTTTCAGCGCAATGCTGGGCTACTCAGTTCTGTTCGGCTTAGTGATGGCCTCGTAAATTTCGTTTAAATACTGGTTTGAGGCTTCAATTATCCTCCTCGACTTGATTCTTCTAAAATATTATAACTTCTGATGGATGTATTTTTTCTTAGTTCAGCTCGTTTTTTGGCTTTCTTGTCACGCTGTTTTCATGATGAATGTATCGCAGGAAAGGCAAAGCTGAGCTGAGCCCTCGTGTTTACCCTTGCTATTGACAAGCGTTGCCAAACAGGAACATAATATTTTTCTATGTTTTTATTGGTCTAACAGAAGCATCACTTCGCCTATGTGTAGATCTGTGCCTTCTGGAGCGACGACTGCTGCTGCTGCTGCTGCTGATTCTGCAGAAGACGTATTCATCCTGTTGAACACAATGGAGAGAGTTGACTTGTTCCTCAAATGGGAACAACAGTCCCCCTCCTCGCCCCCTCCTCCCCAATCAGCCCCCTCATCTTATGACTACACTAGCACCCAAGGTGGGTCCCAGGCCGACTCCGAAGTGCCGACGGAAGAGACCTCCTCCGCCACTACCACCAACCGCCCGCGACCTCTGCTGAACCCGGACCCACCTGTGCGCCAGATTGACGTCCGCTTTACCGGTAGGGCTCAGTGCTTCTTAGTAGAGTTCTGCTACAAAAGCGTTCAAGTTTCAAAGATAGAAAACTAACGGAAAATCTGAAGATTTGTGAATCCCGTTTTTGTTTAACAGAAACACGCTATGTATTGAAAAAAAAGGAAAATGGCTGTAAGTTTTCTAAGATCTCTTCGAGGTTTGTTTTCGAAGTTGAGTGCTTGAAATTTTGAAAGCCAACGCTTAAAGTTGATTTTTTTTGTGCATTATTTTTGGATCACTTGCAGGTCATGTTCGACTGGGATATTCGCCCTTCATAGAGAAGAGGAGGCAGCAGCTGCAAAAGTTCTTCTTCCCCCGCAACTATGAAAGGAAGACACCCACCCCCGAGCCTCATGTGGGCTCATCTCCCCTGCCCAGAGAACTTTGCCTCAATGTCACTTTCGCAGATGTTTTCATGGATTTCAAGTACACTGACAAGGAGACGAAGCCTCCATCGGTGCATACTTAATTTCTAGTTTTACAATGATCAACATTCAATGGAGACACGACACTTTTCTTAGCTCTCACATCAATGTGTCAATACGGTGGGATCCCTCATAGGCGAAGGCCCGAATGGGCGAAAATGAAATTCAGCCAATCAGATTGTAGCATTCCAAAATTTGGAAAGAAAGTAAACATTTGCAGGGACCTTATATTAATAAAAGGCCTATATAAAAAACGGTAGGCATATGCAAAATTTCAAACTGTGACAGACTGCCGGCGAATTGGAACAGATTTTATAATTCAATTGTTTCGCTATAAAAGAAGCAAAATACTGCTTAATCTATTCGTCACGCTTTCGGCAGGTTATACTCGTGCAGCATCCTTGTGTTATGCGAATCCTAATCTTACTCTTATAATTTCTAGTCTCAATTGATGTAGTATATAGAAAATACAGATTGAAATCAATTGCTTTCTTCTCTCTTATACTAGATTTAGAAACTAAATGCTAGATCTAGTGAGACAAGAAAATATAAGAGCAAAAATAGGATTGGTAGTATACAAAGATGTTGTACGAGAGAAAAAAAAACAATTGATTTCCCTTTGTATTTTACTTTCTCAGGCTGAAACTATGAATAGTTTCAGCATTACAATTTATTGTTAGCTTCTTTAAGAAATCATGGTTGGTTAGTTCCAAATATTTTACAGTTAGAAATATTGAGATATAAAATAAATACAAGTTTGAACTGGCTCCAACCATCCGGGTTTTAGGAAAATTTTTAACCCAAAGTTTTTCTTGTGAAGGTTAGATGGAGTGTCTTCTCAGTTCTGTGAGGTTAATTAGGTTGATCCGTGAGTAGATTGGTTGTGTCAGTGAAGTACATGCGACGAGATAGAGGGATTGTTGTGAATCCGAAAAGATCGTATTGAAGTTGCAGATTTGCGTTGAAGAAGAGTCAGTTTTGTATATTAGAGCGAGAGTGCGTGCATTTTCAACTATTCGTTCGTATAGATCGAGTAGCGATACAAAGATTTCATTTCTTTGAATGAAGCGCCAAATGACAAGGATACGTAAGTTTGATTTTTCATATCGATTTGGTCACTGTTTGTTTTCAATAGGTACTTTTGCTGCGATGTCGGCTCCACACTTTTTATCTTATAATGTTTTTGACTGCGGCAAGCAGAATTAATAGATTTGGCATTGCATATTTGGAATTTTGTCAAGTTTTTATATTAATTTTGCCGCTGGATTCTTTTGCTTTATGATATTTTAGATATGAATAACTGCAAGTGATTCAGATTTAGTTATGATCTTAGTAGTTGTTTTTGCAAACGTTCCATAGGCATACCCTAGATCCACTCTCTGTAAAAATTGCGTGTCTGTGTCTAAGATGGTTTACCAGCGCGGATGGTGAGTATGGTGGATAAGGCCAGACGAAGTTTTTTGTGAGTGTTTCTATGAGTAAAAAATTTTCTGGCTAATAACTTTTTTTTGACAGGTGTTCTGTTTTTTTTCTGCTGTTGTGTCTTTGTCTCAAAAATAAAGTGTCTTTAACAGGTGTTGACTTGAGAATTATTAAAAAATGATAGGGTCTTAACAAAAACTTGACTTGTGTTTCAAAAGAAAATTTTATCCAGTTTTAATCAGGTTTGGGTATAGTGGGACTTTCTCGTACATGTTATTAATGCGGTGGCTTAGTAGACTGCGTTAGTTATATAAGCTTGAATACTTATTCCAACTGGTTTTGGATTTGCTAGTATGTGTAGGATTGTTGCTTTGGGGGAGTCTAGATGCGGAAGGGCGGTTGACTAAATATATGGTGGGATTGTTGGATAATTTTTTTCATGAGTATAGGTTGTGCCTGGGTTCGGGTGTTGCGAATGGATAATATGGATGTTTCGGAATGTGAAGCGCAATGAAAAAACTGGTGCTAGATCTTTGGCGCTAGATCGTTGTGAATGGATTGGGGAAGCGTCTGTATATGAGGAACTGGAGTTGGATGAAAGAGTGATTACTGGGATGGAGAGAGTGATAGGGATAAAATAAATTGGTTGCTAAAAGTTAGTAGTTGGCTTGGTTCGGAGTCAATAAACTTGTCGGGAGTGTCTAGTGCGGGATTTTCTATTTAGTCATGTGTGATTAGAACTCTCCGGATTGAGTCATTGAGTAGAAAAACTTGAATGAAATACCGGTGAAGGGAAAAGAGAAAACCCTTGATCGAATTGACAGAGGTCTGGTGTTGGAGATTAAAAAGGTATGAAAATAATTGGCTGATGGATCCGATTTGGTGGCTTATTGTCGGCTAAAACCATTGTCGTTATGAGAACGAAGTTTAGTTGTGTGTGGTTGTTCTTTTTTTTCCCGTTTGTTTCCATAGAATTGTGTGGTTGATAATCAGTACAAGATATTAGGCTTCGTTGTAGTTCATTGTTTTGATGCATTCTTGACTGTAGTGAAAAGGTTGTTCTATAATTTGTGAAGAGCAAGATTTTGTATTTGAGTAAGGTTTGGTTAGCTGTGTGAATGTAGTGGTGCTGTCGGGGTTATATATATGTTGTTTTGTGTGTCGTAATGTGTTTGGATTTGTGGATAAGTTTTTGTTGAAATCGCTTATTTGTTAAGAAAATATTAGTGCACAAATAGGTTTTATTTTTTGTTGTCGACTGCGTTTTCGCTCTGCGATGCAAATTTTTGGTTTATCGTCTTCCGTTTTGGTTGATTTTTGTCTTTATTCTTGGCTGTGCTTGATTTGACTTATTAAGAGGTGGAGATAGGCCATTTCTTTTATTGATTTGATTTGTTTCGACGTGTTTGGTTTTTTCTAAGTTATCTAGTTTTTTTAATAGGTCTGCTCGAGCCGCACTAGTCGCACCACATGAGTTTAGGTTCGGGATGGCCTTTTCCTAGAGTAATATCAGATAAGATACACGTCTGATCGTCCTGCTATCTTATTTTCGGTCGGATAGATTCGTGCAACTTCTTAGTCTAATACTAATTCTAATCTTACTTGTATATCTCCTTGTCGCAATAAATCTAGTTTATACTGATATTCTTGCGAAGTTAGAGGAGAGAAGAAAGCAACTGATTTCAATGTGTGATATTTTTTCTCTGACAACCTATTGTACGTTTTATCAATGGATCATGATTGGTTAGATCTAATAATTCTACAGTGATAAATATCAAGACAAAAGATAAATACTTGTTTTGAACTGGTTCCATTTGCCTATTCGGTCCTTCCCCCATGAGAAGAGTTCCTTGCATTGAAAGCTTTTTCATGGAACTATTTTGAGAACCATATGTGAAACCTGTAAAGTTGTTAACTTAAATGTTGATTGACATATTATCCTAAAAGTTTCAGAACTTATTTCAAAACTGCAAGCTTGCTATTGATTAGTTTCTTATGAACCCTTTTTCCAGCGAAATTTTCACTCAACTTTGTTTGGAAGTAATTTTTTTCCGTTTTGTTCACATTTTAACGATCCTAATAGAAAGGAGAAATATTCGTTATTAGAGTTTGCAAAAATCTCATCGTTACGAGGCCAAACTGTGCTCTGGATAGGCGCACAATTTTGTGTCCGTAGGTTGCTTGATTCCAGAGACAAGTCTTTAAACATGTTAAAATTTTGTTAGAATGATGAAAGAGAATTAAAGAACAAAGGGAGCGAGCGTCCTTAATGCTGAATACGCTGCAAATCACAAAATACACAGTTTGGCCTCGTAATGATTTTTCTGTCATTTGAGAATTTACACTAATATGGTTGATCCTTCCAGCGAGTGAACAACCTAAATATTGAAAAACCAAAAGATCGCTTCTCAGTAGTTTTCGCAGGTTATTCGTTTTACTTATTACGAGAGTTTTTAAGTATAAAGAACGCGACGATTTTTACTTATATTAAGTCTCAAAGATTTTTTGGAAAAAGTCTTAAGACTACAGAAGTGCATCCCTACATAATAATACATTTGAGAATGCGGATGCACTTGAGATGTTCACTTTTTGAGTTCAAATTAAATTCAGCTGACAAAAGTTATGCCCTCTCCAATTACGAAAGTGTAAAAGTAACAAAAACGTGATCGACTTCTAGTTTCGAAAGTGGAGTTTAACTTTCCAATTTCCCAGCGGAATGAAAAATTTAATATCGATCCAGACTGTTCATTTTGGTTAATTTTAAGAAAAAAGTGTCAATCACAAGTTTTTCTTGAAAATCAAACAGCTTTAACTCGAATATCCAGAATTTTTCAGCCAACTTTTTTCTACTTTCATTTTTCTCACTTGTTCATTATTTCAAATTTAACCACCAAGGAACTTTACTTGTGAGGTGATTGGATGAAAGAGGTGATCGGAGTGTTTTGTTGCTGTTTTGTTTGTAATGATGAGGACTCGGTTGTTTGAATTGTAGGAACAAGTGTTCAAGATGAAGTCGGATGCGGTCTCCATGGAGTGCAAGATCCCTCTGATCATTGGGCAATCAGGAGTGACGAACAGCTGCAAAGTCCAATTGCACCACTGTAGAATCAACTCCCCCATCCCAGAGTTCCCCCCGTTCGTGAGGGGCGAATTGATAGAAGTGAAGACGGAGGTCAAAGTGCCCCTCTTCTGGAACTACCCCCACCAGTTCACCATTGCAGTGTCGGGCCAGAAAGTGTCTGTATTTTTCCTGCAGCGCATACGGCAGGCGAGCAGCCAATTCTTACCATTTTACACAGCCATATTTCATTGCAAGCTGCATAGTAGGTTAACCGACTTGGGCGAAAAGAGCAAAATGAATGATAGACGCCGTATTATGTAATAAAAAGCATTGGATAGACCATAGCATACAATGAGTTTTGAATAGGTATTATTCGCGCTTCGATTTTCTTATTTAGCTGTATGCTTTTGCAGGCCTTCACGAGTATTGTGGGCGACTTCGGGTGCAAAGAAAAAGCCGATCTACTCTCGTTTGTGCCAATGAAGTGTGTTGTCAATCTGGACTTCAATTCGGTCGAAGTGGTATCTCCCGTTCACAAATCCAATTGGGTCAGTAATGCAAAGTCTCACAGCAAGGGCAAGAAGGCGGGTTCCAGACACAACCAGTGGTCGTCGCACGCTGCTTCCACCGACATAAATGAACTGCTGAAATCGAACGCATTCCAATTCGTCAACTTGCGCAAAGTCAAGGGCAGTTTACACATTAACCACCTAGAATTTATGCCTCCTCACATCCATAACAAGTACTCGTTTGAGGGCCACGACATGGAGCTGGCCTTACACTTGCCTGACAACTTCCCATCCAAGCACATTCTAAAAAGTCTGGCTCATAGCTTGAAGGATGTAACCTCCTTTGATTCCAGAATCAAACGGGAAGCCAATGGCGGCAGAGACGGCACTGGTCAAGAGAGTCGATTCTGTACGTTTCCAGACTCAGACGCTGTCGAGTACCTGCAATGTAAAAGTGTGGAGGCCAGTATCGACCACAAATACTCCCCTACTTTCTACACTGACTCTGGAAACGTAAATGGGGTCAACTTGAACTTGCCCAAGAGACATCCCAAACTGAGCATCTCGCAACTTTGTCTGGACGCTGATGCCCAGTCGCAGTTGGGGGCAGGTAAACTGGGCATAACGGATGAGTTGCCTCGATTCATGAGTGAATCGGATCCTGCCGACATTCTGGACGTGAATGTAAGCTTCGATCAAGTAGTGGCAGTCGCGTATGGCTCTGCAATGAAACACTTCCACGCATTTGTGATGAATGTGTTCGCCAATGTTCCTTTGAAGGCCTTCGAAAAGAGGTCTTCTTCTGAGAAGCCACAGAGCACATCGAGAAAAAGACAGAGGCCTTCTCAGAGCCAAACATTGTTCCAGAATTGTCGAAATGATTCATTCCAACAAGCCGATGACTCTAACCAGGTCTGTATTTTTTATGGCTTCACTTTCGACTGCTTTTGGTTTCTTCCAATTACAAATAAGCAAAAGGCAAAAAAAAGTGATTGATTTTTAGGTTTGAAAAAGGACTTATAACACACCCCATTTTTTCCAAGACAAATCGCTAAAATGGTATTTTATTTGGTGGCATTATAAAAAAATTTTAAATTGGAAGTATTAGCAATAGCATTTAAAATGGCTTATTTGGCTACATTCGAGTTAAATCTGGCTTAATTTTGTTGCATTAGCATTAAGTCTTTGTATCCGACTTATTAGTGCCTAGTGTTAGATGCTCATCCGGCACCGACCCACGGCTCAGATGCTGGAACTGACGATGTCGGTGGTTCGATTCTAGCACATATCAGAATTTTTGTTTTAATTTTGCCGTTTTTTTCTTTTTTCATTTTTGCCCATTTAGGACTTTCTTTCTTTGTGTTTGCCTTCATGTTTTTTTTCGCTTGTGTTGAAAAGTGTGTATACGCTTCTGATTAGCAAGAGACCTGAAACCTACGTAGAGATTTTTTTTTCTTTCTTTGCTAATTGGTTCGGTTCAATGGTTCAATGAAAGAAACAAAGTGTCAACCATTAGAAATTTTTTGTAGATTTTCATCGTAATGCATTGGATAGGCGCACAATTTTGTGTCTGTGTGTTCCTTGGTTCCAGAGACAAATCTTTAAACATGTTCCAAAATGTAAGTGGATTTCACTTGCAAAATTTCAGTGGATTCCACGTACAAACAGCTGTAACGTAAATTTTGTTGGTACATTGATTTTGTTGCGCATTCCGCAACGAGCGAATATATGTAGATGTTCCGGATTTCGCAAACGTATGCGGATTCCGCAAACGTAAGTGAATTCCGCAAATTTATGCGGATTCCGCTTACAATTTGCGGATTCCGCTTACAATTTGCGGAATCCACTTACAATTTGCAGATTCCGCTTAAAATTCGCGGATCCCACTTACAGTTGTGGATTCCGCGACAGCTTAAGTTTCCTAAACACATATATTATTATTTGTTCATGTATTCCACAAACTGGTTCCGTATTCCACACGTTTTGTTGTGGATTCAAAAAATTTGCCTGTTTTTGGAGCAATTTTATGCAACACAGTGTTTTAGCTGTTTGTCCGTGGAATCCAAAACAGGAGAGACGGCAAAAGAAAAATAGCATTGTTGCGGATTCCACGACAAATCTGATTTTTGCCTGTTGCGGAGTCCTCTAACAATTCACAAAATGCACAGTTTGGCCTCGTAATGTGTTTTTTTTCTTGTTGAAAAAGGTTTTTCATACTAATCCAAGTTTCTCAGAATAGGTTAACTTTATCAAAAAAGTCCCACTTAAAAAACATCTCGATCTTCAAAGGGCTTTACGGTCATTTTATTTTTTTTTGAAATTTCCCGGTTTGACCAAAAGTTCCTATCATACAATATTCATATCTGAAAAAAGCTTATCATTTCCATAGATACAGAAAATGTTTAAAAAAAACTCTAAGACAAGCATTTTTTCATAAATGGAAATTGTAGGACAAGGATTTTTCAGAAACCAATGGTTTACGCAAAATTAGAGTCACAAAAATTTGATCGACTAGCGTTTCCATTGCATTCGAAACGACCTGACAAATCCAATACTGAAAGCATCAAACTTTTAATATTTGGCAAAAATTTTCAAAGATGATTATTTTTAAAAATAGAATTTTCAAAGTATCAGACATTGATCAAGGTAAGGCATACATAAACATGCCATACGAAAGAAGTAAAGAATTAGGAGTTTTTAGCTTGTTCGAAAAAGGTTATACAGAGAAACGGAAAAAAAATCCAATTGTTTTGTGTCCAGGACTACGTTATGCAGACAAAAAATTAAAATTTGCATGCAAAGTTTTTTTTTGGAAAATGTTTGTTTGAGTACAATATTCGATTTGCGGTCGAAAAAAAAAACAAAAACATTTTGGAGCATTTTCAATATTACTTGTAAAATCTTTTGTTGTCGCCATCAAAAAAAATGCTAGTCATACAATTTTCATATATGGAAACTGTATGATAACCATATTTTTCCAAAAAAAAAAGAAAATAGTTTTTTTTATATCACCAGACTGTTTCATTTGGTTCAAATAGCCGCAGAAACTAGTTCGAATCTTTTTTCAATGATTTTTTGAAATTGTATAACAATTGTATCAAGGGAAGTTTTTTCAAAAACTAGTTTTTTGTGGTTCTCTGCGTTCATTGACTCTTTCCAACTGACTACTGGCTACTTTTTTTCACCTATGAGATCGTACACTGCTCAATAAAAAAGTTTCCAGTACTTCAGTTATAGGGAAAGATATGGTTAGCGGCAATATGAATTTCACTTACTTGTTTTTCATTTCGAATCTTAGCTTTGCTTTTTCCATGATCTTAGATGGCTGCGCTTGTGCTATAAAAATTATGATTTGGTTCGTAGCCGATTACCACTTTGCAAGTGAATTGTTTGTGAATCGATTCGAACACTTTCTTGGTGTTCTTCAGGGAGTTCATTTCAAACCGTTTCTCAGAACGAGTTTGAATTAGATATATCAAGTGCACAAGTGCATTAGCATACAGTGAAACTACTTCGCATCAATGCTTGGGTCGAAACTTTTGTATTATTTAGTTTTTTTTTTGTAAAAAGGGGTGCATTAGCCCAGTTCTTTGCACGATTGGTTGTCTAGTTTTCATGGAAAAAATGCACCCAATGGCGTCCAAATCGGAACCCAATATTTAGTAAATTGTGCTCTTCAAATTGTATCAAACGAAGGACCAAAATTAGGCTCAATCAACCATTTTGTAAAAAAAAAACACAGTTTCATGGAGGCGAACCGGATCATTGAGTATTCAAGACTTCCATGCTAGCTACTTAATTTGAAATTAGGAAACTTAATTAGCCCAATTAGCTAAACAGCCCTTTTAGACGAATAAGCTTTCGAAACATAGTCGAAAACAAGTTCCAGCCATAGCCGAACACGATTTCGGTTCATGGTCAATTGCAAGTCGAAATTGAAGTATGGCCAAAAGAGAGTCGACAAAAAGTATGGTGAAACTGTCGAACAGAACAACAATTCGAATACAAAGTGTGGTCAAAAGAGAGTCGACAAAAAGTATGGTGAAACTGTCGAACAGAACAACAATTCGAATACAAAGTGTGGTCAAAAGAGAGTCGACAAAAAGTATGGTGAAACTGTCGAACAGAACAACAATTCGAATACAAAGTGTGGTCAAAAGAGAGTCGACAAAAAGTATGGTGAAACTGTCGAACAGAACAACAATTCGAATACAAAGTGTGGTCAAAAGAGAGTCGACAAAAAGTATGGTGAAACTGTCGAACAGAACAACAATTCGAATACAAAGTGTGGTCAAAAGAGAGTCGAGCACGCGGTCGACAAAAAGTATGGTGAAACTGTCGAACAGAACAACAATTCGAATACAAAGTGTGGTCAAAAGAGAGTCGACAAAAAGTATGGTGAAACTGTCGAACAGAACAACAATTCGAATACAAAGTGTGGTCAAAAGAGAGTCGACAAAAAGTATGGTGAAACTGTCGAACAGAACAACAATTCGAATACAAAGTGTGGTCAAAAGAGAGTCGACAAAAAGTATGGTGAAACTGTCGAACAGAACAACAATTCGAATACAAAGTGTGGTCAAAAGAGAGTCGACAAAAAGTATGGTGAAACTGTCGAACAGAACAACAATTCGAATACAAAGTGTGGTCAAAAGAGAGTCGACAAAAAGTATGGTGAAACTGTCGAACAGAACAACAATTCGAATACAAAGTGTGGTCAAAAGAGAGTCGACAAAAAGTATGGTGAAACTGTCGAACAGAACAACAATTCGAATACAAAGTGTGGTCAAAAGAGAGTCGACAAAAAGTATGGTGAAACTGTCGAACAGAACAACAATTCGAATACAAAGTGTGGTCAAAAGAGAGTCGACAAAAAGTATGGTGAAACTGTCGAACAGAACAACAATTCGAATACAAAGTGTGGTCAAAAGAGAGTCGACAAAAAGTATGGTGAAACTGTCGAACAGAACAACAATTCGAATACAAAGTGTGGTCAAAAGAGAGTCGACAAAAAGTATGGTGAAACTGTCGAACAGAAGAACAATTCGAATACAAAGTGTGGTCAAAAGAGAGTCGACAAAAAGTATGGTGAAACAGTCGAACAGAACAACAATTCGAATACAAAGTGTGGTCAAAAGAGAGTCGACAAAAAGTATGGTGAAACTGTCGAACAGAACAACAATTCGAATACAAAGTGTGGTCAAAAGAGAGTCGACAAAAAGTATGGTGAAACTGTCGAACAGAACAACAATTCGAATACAAACTGTGGTCAAAAGAGAGTCGACAAAAAGTATGGTGAAACTGTCGAACAGAACAACAATTCGAATACAAAGTGTGGTCAAAAGAGAGTCGACAAAAAGTATGGTGAAACCGTCGAACAGAACAACAATTCGAATACAAAGTGTGGTCAAAAGAGAGTCGACAAAAAGTATGGTGAAACTGTCGAACAGAACAACAATTCGAATACAAAGTTTGGTCAAAAGAGAGTCGACAAAAAGTATGGTGAAACTGTCGAACAGAACAACAATTCGAATACAAAGTGTGGTCAAAAGAGAGTCGACAAAAAGTATGGTGAAACTGTCGAACAGAACAACAATTCGAATACAAAGTGTGGTCAAAAGAGAGTCGACAAAAAGTATGGTGAAACTGTCGAACAGAACAACAATTCGAATACAAAGTGTGGTCAAAAGAGAGTCGACAAAAAGTATGGTGAAACTGTCGAACAGAACAACAATTCGAATACAAAGTATGGTCAAAAGAGAGTCGACAAAAAGTATGGTGAAACTGTCGAACAGAACAACAAATCGAATACAAAGTGTGGTCAAAAAAGAGTCGACAAAAAGTATGGTGAAACTGTCGAACAGAACAACAATTCGAATACAAAGTGTGGTCAAAAGAGAGTCGACAAAAAGTATGGTGAAACTGTCGAACAGAACAACAATTCGAATACAAAGTGTGGTCAAAAGAGAGTCGACAAAAAGTATGGTGAAACTGTCGAACAGAACAACAATTCGAATACAAAGTATGGTCAAAAGAGAGTAGACAAAAAGTATGGTGAAACTGTCGAACAGAACAACAATTTGAATACAAAGTGTGGTCAAAAGAGAGTCGACAAAAAGTATGGTGAAACTGTCGAACAGAACAACAATTCGAATACAAAGTATGGTCAAAAGAGAGTCGACAAAAAGTATGGTGAAACTGTCGAACAGAACAACATTTCGAATACAAAGTGTGGTCAAAAGAGAGTCGACAAAAAGTATGGTGAAACTGTCGAACAGAACAACAATTCGAATACAAAGTGTGGTCAAAAGAGAGTCGACAAAAAGTATGGTGAAACTGTCGAACAGAACAACAATTCGAATACAAAGTGTGGTCAAAAGAGAGTCGACAAAAAGTATGGTGAAACTGTCGAACAGAACAACAATTCGAATACAAAGTGTGGTCAAAAGAGAGTCGAAAAAAAGTATGGTGAAACTGTCGAACAGAACAACAATTCGAATAAAAAGTATGGTCAAAAGAGAGTCGACAAAAAGTATGGTGAAACTGTCGAACAGAACAACAATTCGAATACAAAGTGTGGTCAAAAGAGAGTCGACAAAAAGTATGGTGAAACTGTCGAACAGAACAACAATTCGAATACAAAGTGTGGTCAAAAGAGAGTCGACAAAAAGTATGGTGAAACTGTCGAACAGAACAACAATTCGAATACAAAGTGTGGTCAAAAGAGAGTCGAGCACGCGGTCGACAAAAAGTATGGTGAAACTGTCGAACAGAACAACATTTCGAATACAAAGTGTGGTCAAAAGAGAGTCGACAAAAAGTATGGTGAAACTGTCGAACAGAACAACAATTCGAATACAAAGTGTGGTCAAAAGAGAGTCGAGCACGCGGTCGACAAAAAGTATGGTGAAACTGTCGAACAGAACAACAATTCGAATACAAAGTGTGGTCAAAAGAGAGTCGACAAAAAGTATGGTGAAAATGTCGAACAGAACAACAATTCGAATACAAAGTGTGGTCAAAAGAGAGTCGACAAAAAGTATGGTGAAACTGTCGAACAGAACAACAATTCGAATACAAAGTGTGGTCAAAAGAGAGTCGAGCACGCGGTCGACAAAAAGTATGGTGAAACTGTCGAACAGAACAACAATTCGAATACAAAGTGTGGTCAAAAGAGAGTCGACAAAAAGTATGGTGAAACTGTCGAACAGAACAACAATTCGAATACAAAGTGTGGTCAAAAGAGAGTCGAGCACGCGGTCGACAAAAAGTATGGTGAAACTGTCGAACAGAACAACAATTCGAATACAAAGTGTGGTCAAAAGAGAGTCGACAAAAAGTATGGTGAAACTGTCGAACAGAACAACAATTCGAATACAAAGTGTGGTCAAAAGAGAGTCGACAAAAAGTATGGTGAAACTGTCGAACAGAAAAACAATTCGAATACAAAGTGTGGTCAAAAAAGAGTCGAGCACGCGGTCGACAAAAGTATGGTGAAACTGTCGAACAGAACAACAATTCGAATACAAAGTGTGGTCAAAAGAGAGTCGACAAAAAGTATGGTGAAACTGTCGAACAGAACAACAATTCGAATACAAAGTGTGGTCAAAAGAGAGTCGACAAAAAGTATGGTGAAACTGTCGAACAGAACAACAATTCGAATACAAAGTGTGGTCAAAAGAGAGTCGAGCACGCGGTCGACAAAAAGTATGGTGAAACTGTCGAACAGAACAACAATTCGAATACAAAGTGTGGTCAAAAGAGAGTCGACAAAAAGTATGGTGAAACTGTCGAACATAACAACAATTCGAATACAAAGTGTGGTCAAAAGAGAGTCGACAAAAAGTATGGTGAAACTGTCGAACAGAACAACAATTCGAATACAAAGTGTGGTCAAAAGAGAGTCGATAAAAAGTATGGTGAAACTGTCGAACAGAACAACAATTCGAATACAAAGTGTGGTCAAAAGAGAGTCGACAAAAAGTATGGTGAAACTGTCGAACAGAACAACAATTCGAATACAAAGTGTGGTCAAAAGAGAGTCGACAAAAAGTATGGTGAAACTGTCGAACAGAACAACAATTCGAATACAAAGTGTGGTCAAAAGAGAATCGAGCACGCGGTCGACAAAAAGTATGGTGAAACTGTCGAAAAGAACAACAATTCGAATAAAAGTGTAGTCAAAAGAGAGTCGACAAAAAGTATGGTGAAACTGTCGAACAGAACAACAATTCGAATACAAAGTGTAGTCAAAAGAGAGTCGATAAAAAGTATGGTGAAACTGTCGAACAGAACAACAATTCGAATACAAAGTGTGGTCAAAAGAGAGTCGAGCACGCGGTCGACAAAAAGTATGGTGAAACTGTCGAACAGAACAACAATTCGAATACAAAGTGTGGTCAAAAGAGAGTCGACAAAAAGTATGGTGAAACTGTCGAACAGAACAACAATTCGAATACAAAGTGTGGTCAAAAGAGAGTCGACAAAAAGTATGGTGAAACTGTCGAACAGAACAACAATTCGAATACAAAGTGTGGTCAAAAGAGAGTCGAGCACGCGGTCGACAAAAAGTATGGTGAAACTGTCGAACAGAACAACAATTCGAATACAAAGTGTGGTCAAAAGAGAGTCGACAAAAAGTATGGTGAAACTGTCGAACAGAACAACAATTCGAATACAAAGTGTGGTCAAAAGAGAGTCGACAAAAAGTATGGTGAAACTGTCGAACAGAACAACAATTCGAATACAAAGTGTGGTCAAAAGAGAGTCGAGCACGCGGTCGACAAAAAGTATGGTGAAACTGTCGAACAGAACAACAATTCGAATACAAAGTGTGGTCAAAAGAGAGTCGACAAAAAGTATGGTGAAACTGTCGAACAGAACAACAATTCGAATACAAAGTGTGGTCAAAAGAGAGTCGACAAAAAGTATGGTGAAACTGTCGAACAGAACAACAATTCGAATACAAAGTGTGGTCAAAAGAGAGTCGAGCACGCGGTCGACAAAAAGTATGGTGAAACTGTCGAACAGAACAACAATTCGAATACAAAGTGTGGTCAAAAGAGAGTCGACAAAAAGTATGGTGAAACTGTCGAACAGAACAACAATTCGAATACAAAGTGTGGTCAAAAGAGAGTCGACAAAAAGTATGGTGAAACTGTCGAACAGAACAACAATTCGAATACAAAGTGTGGTCAAAAGAGAGTCGACAAAAAGTATGGTGAAACTGTCGAACAGAACAACAATTCGAATACAAAGTGTGGTCAAAAGAGAGTCGACAAAAAGTATGGTGAAACTGTCGAACATAACAACAATTCGAATACAAAGTGTGGTCAAAAGAGAGTCGACAAAAAGTATGGTGAAACTGTCGAACAGAACAACAATTCGAATACAAAGTGTGGTCAAAAGAGAGTCGACAAAAAGTATGGTGAAACTGTCGAACAGAACAACAATTCGAATACAAAGTGTGGTCAAAAGAGAGTCGACAAAAAGTATGGTGAAACTGTCGAACAGAACAACAATTCGAATACAAAGTGTGGTCAAAAGAGAGTCGACAAAAAGTATGGTGAAACTGTCGAACAGAACAACAATTCGAATACAAAGTGTGGTCAAAAGAGAGTCGACAAAAAGTATGGTGAAACTGTCGAACAGAACAACAATTCGAATACAAAGTGTGGTCAAAAGAGAGTCGACAAAAAGTATGGTGAAACTGTCGAACAGAACAACAATTCGAATACAAAGTGTGGTCAAAAGAGAGTCGACAAAAAGTATGGTGAAACTGTCGAACAGAACAACAATTCGAATACAAAGTGTGGTCAAAAGAGAGTCGACAAAAAGTATGGTGAAACTGTCGAACAGAACAACAATTCGAATACAAAGTGTGGTCAAAAGAGAGTCGACAAAAAGTATGGTGAAACTGTCGAACAGAACAACAATTCGAATACAAAGTGTGGTCAAAAGAGAGTCGAGCACGCGGTCGACAAAAAGTATGGTGAAACTGTCGAACAGAACAACAATTCGAATACAAAGTGTGGTCAAAAGAGAGTCGACAAAAAGTATGGTGAAACTGTCGAACAGAACAACAATTCGAATACAAAGTGTGGTCAAAAGAGAGTCGACAAAAAGTATGGTGAAACTGTCGAACAGAACAACAATTCGAATACAAAGTGTAGTCAAAAGAGAGTCGACAAAAAGTATATTGAAACTATCGAACAGAACAACAAATCGAATACAAAGTGTGGTCAAAAGAGAGTCGAGCACGCGGTCGACAAAAAGTATGGTGAAACTGTCGAACAGAACAACAATTCGAATACAAAGTGTGGTTAAAAGAGAGTCGACAAAAAGTATGGTGAAACTGTCGAACAGAACAACAATTCGAATACAAAGTGTGGTCAAAAGAGAGTCGACAAAAAGTATGGTGAAACTGTCGAACAGAACAACAATTCGAATACAAAGTGTGGTCAAAAGAGAGTCGACAAAAAGTATGGTGAAACTGTCGAACAGAACAACAATTCGAATACAAAGTGTGGTCAAAAGAGAGTCGACAAAAAGTATGGTGAAACTGTCGAACAGAACAACAATTCGAATACAAAGTGTGGTCAAAAGAGAGTCGACAAAAAGTATGGTGAAACTGTCGAACAGAACAACAATTCGAATACAAAGTGTGGTCAAAAGAGAGTCGACAAAAAGTATGGTGAAACTGTCGAACAGAACAACAATTCGAATACAAAGTGTGGTCAAAAGAGAGTCGAGCACGCAGTCGACAAAAAGTATGGTGAAACTGTCGAACAGAACAACAATTCGAATACAAAGTGTGGTCAAAAGAGAGTCGAGCACGCGGTCGACAAAAAGTATGGTGAAACTGTCGAACAGAACAACATTTCGAATACAAAGTGTGGTCAAAAGAGAGTCGACAAAAAGTATGGTGAAACTGTCGAACAGAACAACAATTCGAATACAAAGTGTGGTCAAAAGAGAGTCGACAAAAAGTGTGGTGAAACTGTCGAACAGAACAACAATTCGAATACAAAGTGTGGTCAAAAGAGAGTCGAGCACGCGGTCGACAAAAAGTATGGTGAAACTGTCGAACAGAACAACAATTCGAATACAAAGTGTGGTCAAAAGAGAGTCGAGCACGCGGTCGACAAAAAGTATGGTGAAACTGTCGAACAGAACAACAATTCGAATACAAAGTGTGGTCAAAAGAGAGTCGACAAAAAGTATGGTGAAACTGTCGAACAGAACAACAATTCGAATACAAAGTGTGGTCAAAAGAGAGTCGACAAAAAGTATGGTGAAACTGTCGAACAGAACAACAATTCGAATACAAAGTGTGGTCAAAAGAGAGTCGACAAAAAGTATGGTGAAACTGTCGAACAGAACAACAATTCGAATACAAAGTGTGGTCAAAAGAGAGTCGACAAAAAGTATGGTGAAACTGTCGAACAGAACAACAATTCGAATACAAAGTGTGGTCAAAAGAGAGTCGACAAAAAGTATGGTGAAACTGTCGAACAGAACAACAATTCGAATACAAAGTGTGGTCAAAAGAGAGTCGAGCACGCGGTCGACAAAAAGTATGGTGAAACTGTCGAACAGAACAACAATTCGAATACAAAGTGTGGTCAAAAGAGAGTCGACAAAAAGTATGGTGAAACTGTCGAACAGAACAACAATTCGAATACAAAGTGTGGTCAAAAGAGAGTCGACAAAAAGTATGGTGAAACTGTCGAACAGAACAACAATTCGAATACAAAGTGTGGTCAAAAGAGAGTCGACAAAAAGTATGGTGAAACTGTCGAACAGAACAACAATTCGAATACAAAGTGTGGTCAAAAGAGAGTCGACAAAAAGTATGGTGAAACTGTCGAACAGAACAACAATTCGAACACAAAGTGTGGTCAAAAGAGAGTCGAGCACGCGGTCGACAAAAAGTATGGTGAAACTGTCGAACAGAACACCAATTCGAATACAAAGTGTGGTCAAAAGAGAGTCGACAAAAAGTATGGTGAAACTGTCGAACAGAACAACAATTCGAATACTAAGTGTGGTCAAAAGAGAGTCGACAAAAAGTATGGTGAAACTGTCGAACAGAACAACAATTCGAATACAAAGTGTGGTCAAAAGAGAGTCGAGCACGCGGTCGACAAAAAGTATGGTGAAACTGTCGAACAGAACAACAATTCGAATACAAAGTGTGGTCAAAAGAGAGTCGACAAAAAGTATGGTGAAACTGTCGAACAGAACAACAATTCGAATACAAAGTGTGGTCAAAAGAGAGTCGACAAAAAGTATGGTGAAACTGTCGAACAGAACAACAATTCGAATACAAAGTGTGGTCAAAAGAGAGTCGAGCACGCGGTCGACAAAAACTATGGTGAAACTGTCGAACAGAACAACAATTCGAATACAAAGTGTGGTCAAAAGAGAGTCGACAAAAAGTATGGTGAAACTGTCGAACAGAACAACAATTCGAATACAAAGTGTGGTCAAAAGAGAGTCGACAAAAAGTATGGTGAAACTGTCGAACAGAACAACAATTCGAATACAAAGTGTGATCAAAAGAGAGTCGACAAAAAGTATGGTGAAACTGTCGAACAGAACAACAATTCGAATACAAAGTGTGGTCAAAAGAGAGTCGACAAAAGGTATGGTGAAACTGTCGAACAGAACAACAATTCGAATACAAAGTGTGGTCAAAAGAGAGTCGACAAAAAGTATGGTGAAACTGTCGAACAGAACAACAATTCGAATACAAAGTGTGGTCAAAAGAGAGTCGACAAAAAGTATGGTGAAACTGTCGAACAGAACAACAATTCGAATACAAAGTGTGGTCAAAAGAGAGTCGACAAAAAGTATGGTGAAACTGTCGAACAGAACAACAATTCGAATACAAAGTGTGGTCAAAAGAGAGTCGACAAAAAGTATGGTGAAACTATCGAACAGAACAACAATTCGAATACAAAGTGTGGTCAAAAGAGAGTCGACAAAAAGTATGGTGAAACTGTCGAACAGAACAACAATTCGAATACAAAGTGTGGTCAAAAGAGAGTCGACAAAAAGTATGGTGAAACTGTCGAACAGAACAACAATTCGAATACAAAGTGTGGTCAAAAGAGAGTCGAGCACGCGGTCGACAAAAAGTATGGTGAAACTGTCGAACAGAACAACAATTCGAATACAAAGTGTGGTCAAAAGAGAGTCGACAAAAAGTATGGTGAAACTGTCGAACAGAACAACAATTCGAATACAAAGTGTGGTCAAAAGAGAGTCGACAAAAAGTATGGTGAAACTGTCGAACAGAACAACAATTCGAATACAAAGTGTGGTCAAAAGAGAGTCGACAAAAAGTATGGTGAAACTGTCGAACAGAACAACAATTCGAATACAAAGTGTGGTCAAAAGAGAGTCGACAAAAAGTATGGTGAAACTGTCGAACAGAACAACAATTCGAATACAAAGTGTGGTCAAAAGAGAGTCGACAAAAAGTATGGTGAAACTGTCGAACAGAACAACAATTCGAATACAAAGTGTGGTCAAAAGAGAGTCGAGCACGCGGTCGACAAAAAGTATGGTGAAACTGTCGAACAGAACAACAATTCGAATACAAAGTGTGGTCAAAAGAGAGTCGACAAAAAGTATGGTGAAACTGTCGAACAGAACAACAATTCGAATACAAAGTGTGGTCAAAAGAGAGTCGACAAAAAGTATGGTGAAACTGTCGAACAGAACAACAATTCGAATACAAAGTGTGGTCAAAAGAGAGTCGACAAAAAGTATGGTGAAACTGTCGAACAGAACAACAATTCGAATACAAAGTGTGGTCAAAAGAGAGTCGACAAAAAGTATGGTGAAACTGTCGAACAGAACAACAATTCGAATACAAAGTGTGGTCAAAAGAGAGTCGACAAAAAGTATGGTGAAACTGTCGAACAGAACAACAATTCGCTTACAAAGTGTGGTCAAAACATGGCCGAACTGTCTCGAAATATAGTGGAACTCAAAAAATGGGCTGCACATGATCTTGGACAAAAGTCCGAGAAGCAATGTTATGCCTAAAAAGTAACTAATAATGAAGTTTTGATGTACTACATTTAAGATTTTTCTCACATCCAATTTGAAAAATCTGATTAATCAAAAAATATGTTTACACTATGTCAGAAAAAAAACTTTCAAGATATTATACTATTTGGTGGTGAAAAACATCAATTTTGTCATTTTTTATTTGCATACATTAAACAAGAAAGATTAATGGTCGAAACATATCATGCTTGTGTCGATCACAGTCGGACACTTTTTTCCTCCGGTCGAAAAATAGCCAGTTTGGGTCGAGCTCAGTCGAACTTATTTTTGCTTCAGCCGAGTACTTAGAAACATAGCTTTTTTGGGTCAAGTCGGTGAAAAAATAGTACTCTTGGGTTGAATACAGTTGAACAATCTTTTCCTTCGGTCGAGTCGGTCAAAACAGCCAGATTGGGTCGAGTCCGTCGAAACATCGTCATTTTTGGTCGAGATGGTGAAAAACTTGTTTCTCCTCGATTGGAAACAATATAGCAGTAACATATCAAACTCTGGTGTTGAAGGAATCAATCACTTACTCTTTAAAGCAAGCACATTCGCAATTGTACCTGTTAAAAAAACTCCAAATGAATTATATTTGAAGTTATGAAACGTTCTGTCGTATCTTGATATGAGGGTTAATTTCCAATTATATACAGATGAATTTAAGCTTAGTAATTAATAATAGCCTAAAATTACTGTTTGTTGGAGCGAGCAACGTACAACAGAGTATATGAATCATTGAAGTTTACCTTTTTATAATCAAACAATTTGGTTTGCAAAGATAATTTATCCTTTAATGATTTGCTACTTTTTGACTCCATTGAAACAATTTGTTTTTGAAGGTATTTGTTTTTTATTACATACGGCGTTCCCTCGGTGACTTACTACGGTAGAAACTCTATTACTTAAATTGAAGCAGAAGTAGATGACCAAAATTGGACTGCTAACCTAAGTTCTCATCTATTTTCAGCTTTTATTTTTATAAGTTAACAGCTTCTTGCTATTTGTAATTTATGTATATTTTAGTGAAGCAATTAGTTTGAATTTGCATTTTTTGAATTAACTTTGTCGCCCTTAGATATGTCTGTCATTTCAGTGTCACTTGACTACGCACCTCGCACTTCGTCATCTAGTGTATTTGAGTGCCAAAACAGTTGTTATTGATTGAATACCAATTATTGTTTGGGAGAAAATAAATATTTAAAAAATTGTGTTAACCATGGTTTTTCATGGCGCAGCAAGCAGTACGCGGCGCGGGAACCAGAAAAGAAAACACTCGGGATTACGGAGTTTTGAACGAATAAGTGCACTGAGGTACTAATGCCGTGGGAACACGGAATAACTCGATTCACCTGGGGGGAGGGGGTGTGACATGGGGGCAAAACATATAATTATTCCTAACTCAGTTTATTTTACAAAAAAAATGAAAGAGGCAGGATCTGCGACTTGACCGACGGAGGCACTTGGAAAAATTAGAATCGGTGCTAAAAAATGTATCTCTCAAACTTATGCTTATTATTGGGTGAACGTGGAAAAAATGAATTGCATAACCGAACGTCCCGCTGAGGTATTGCAACGACGAGATATCCGACGGTATTAGACGAATTTGAGGAGGTGTTTAAGAAAGATCGATATGAATTTTTCGAGACGTACCAGTTAATTTCAAGAAAGCAGCGAGGAGGCAAGATGCTAGAAATGTTTCATGAAGTACTTAGTGGGATGGCGCCGCGATGTAATCTGGCGAGACTGGAGAGAAGTGTTTTAACTGAAGTATTTCATTGTTATCATGAACAAAAAAAGGCGCAAACGGAACTTTGCAAATCGAACAAAACACCAGACAAAGTTTACCATTAGAAGATAAAAACGCAAAGAGTGAGAAGGTGGCGGGCAGCGGGATAGCGACAGGATTGGCGGGGCATTGAAAGATAAAACAGAGTCGGTAGGCGCTATTTGGGGGAGGGGGTATCTTCGCCTATTCCAACGGGTGGCAGTGGTTCTTTCAGGGGAACGGGTTGCGGCGAGTCCGACCGCAAATGTTTAAACTGCGATCAGAGTGGAATTATACTGAGGAGTAAGGGGGAGTCCGTGTGGGTACCATTCACGAGAGTAACGGCAAAGGAGGAAACTTCCAAGATTACGACGATATCTTATCACAGCATGCGAATTTATCCATCCAGCAACCCTGTATGACGACTGGCAGGAGCATTTCAGCGAGGAGTTTAGTAATTAATTTAATAGGATGGGGCGAAATCGTCATTAAAAAGTACAGGCAGGTTTGTTTCAGAAATTAACCCCATTACAAAAAAAAGTGGGCCGATTCCGATTTCTCTCCAGGAATAGAAGGATAGGGAAATTGACAAACTAATACAATAGGGCCTTATCAAAACCATTTGGAAGAGTGCTCGTACAAATATATTATGTCGCTAATCGGTTACACTAGATGAAGTCAAAATAGCATCTGTTCTTAGAAAGAGTGGAGTGGAGTGGCCGAAAACAAAGCAGCACGCCTAAAACGTCTATTCCTAAGTGTAAGCCGAGACCTAAAGGTATCCCTGAATTGAAGCCCAACCGGCGGTGGTAAGGCCCAACGCGAGAATTGAGCGGCGAGCGCGATCTAATTTTAATATATGCCCTACATTTGTAGAGGGAAACGTAATGCATGTCTGACTTAGTACAGCAGTTAGTTTGAGTTTGAATTGTTGAGTTGTTATTGTCGCCTTTGGAGTTGTCTGTCACTTCGGTGCCAGTTGATTGAGTACCTGCCTATTCGTCATCTAGTGTCTTTGAGAGCTAAAACAGTTGTTGATTGAATACCGACTATAGTTGGAGATAATTTATATTGTTAAATAAACGTGTTGATCATTTTTTTTGTCATAATTAACCGAGAAGACAAGAAGTATAGAAAACGTTACATGAAAAATTGGAAATTTTTGGTCTTATCAGGTGACTAAGATTAAAAAACTGCGCTACTTGCACAGAAACTGGTTTCTATTTTTGACAAAATCTGGCTTGGGCTGATAAATCCTTTTTTTTTTAATCATGAACTTTATCAGTGTTCGATTTTCAACAAGAAGAATTGGATTGAAATTAGGTATGATATTGTGTTGTATTTCGCCTATTCTGGGTTTTTCAATCCATAGTGAATATGTATAGCTGATTGTTGCTTAGTCATCGCTTGAAGACAAGGAAACTTTTCCAAACGACACAAGTGAGCAAATTAAGTTTGAAGCATTTAAAAAATCTATTTTCACTTAAAAAGTTGTTTAATTAATTTTTGTTAAGGAGCCTGTGAATTAAATTAAAAATGCAGTGGAATAAAAAGTGAAAATAAAGCTTCAAAATTTGGAGCTCAGTCTCTCCTCAAACTTCTGACAAAATACCTGAAAAAGGAGGAAAAACGCAGAAAACATTTTATAGACGCTGACATAATTTTGGAATCGGAATTTTTACTAAAAGGGGGTTCATTATTATACCACAATTGACATTTTACGTGCTGTTTTGTTACAGGTGCTCAAAATTGGCTGCTAATTCCAGCCGCTGTCTAGGAGAGTGGTAGGGAAAATAAATTGCGAGTATGTTTTTTACCAGGGTAGTGACACGCTTGCTTTCTACGCGGCCAACCGACCCTTAATCGCGCGAGTGTCTGTGCCCGTCAAAAAAGTGTGCATCTATATTCCACAGTTCCTAAGGAAGTACGAAACGAGTCCGGTTGTCAGGACAGACCTGGTGCTGATCGAGATCGAGTCCCGCTTCAAGGAGTTCCGCTTCCAGCTGCTGTCGTCGCCCTGTACCATTTTGTTGCCGAGAGAGGAGAAGGAGTCGTCGGCGGTCGACGTTCTGAAACCCCCGAGAGTAGCGATGACCAGCATGGCAAGTGCGAGGAACAGGTGTGTTGTTTCGCTTTCCTCTCCATTTCTAAGCTAATTGAAGCAGTGAATGACTTAAAGATCTGCAAAAATTTTTGATCCGGAACCGCTGAAAATTACAGACAATGTCAATTTTTGAGAAACTGTGCCCATTTGATGGCCATTTTGGAAAGTTTTGAGAAAACCAACGGGTTGGTGACAACGTGGATTTCTTGCGAAGAGACGGAGGCAACTGCCCCCAGACCAAGCTTTGAATAGAAGTACCTCAATTATTGCTCTCAAATATGAATAAGAAGAAAAAAAATGAATATAATCTCAAATAAGAATCAGAAAAAGTGATTCGAGGCCTTGAGGAACTACGGCGCATCGTATAATTTTCACCCGTCCAAGAGTACAGACAAAATATAGCCCAGTCCTACTTGCTTAGGGCAATTTTGTCTGGTAAGTCGAGCAGTCTTCTAAGAGGAGGAAGTGTGAGGGGAGTGCTAGGCGAGAACCACTTTGCAATGGGAGGAAGTGCAGGCACTCGTAGTGGCACGGGGGGAGGGGCAGGGGCAGGGGCAGGGGGAGGGGGAGACCGTTTTGGAGACAAGAACCGTCTGACGTTGGCGGGACTGCAGCTGAGACTACAGGTGAACAGCCATCCCTCAGCACAATGCAACCTCTCTGAGTGGAGTTGTGTTTGCGAGGAGGCAGATTACTTATTTGAACAAAGTGAGGAATACTTATGCTTGGGGTAGTTTTTTATTCAGACCAATTTCCTAAGAAACCTGGATTTTCGTGATCCCAGCGGAAAACTCGGGCCGAGGTTGCGGTTTTATATTCAGTCTACATAAACTAAATCGATCAGCGCTGGGGCTGAAAATCTATAGTTGCTACGCAGGTCAATGTCTGAACATAAGCCTCTGAACGTCACCATTATACTAATCTGAATCTATGGTCGCGTCGCGCTGAAAGAAGTTTATTTAATTTACACTGCTCGCTTAATACTTCAATCCTGAATATAGTTCAAGTTCAATTCATTTGCGCAAAAAGAGAAAGGTCCTACTATGTTGGCTTTTCTGACAGCTGCAAGCGCAAGCCGCAATGTTGAAGAATGTTCTATCCAGCATTCTAAACAAGACTGCTCATATATCAGGGCAATAGTCTAGGGTCTTTTCTGCTATACTCCCATATTTATCAAATTATTAATATGGCTTCTGTTTTTAAGTGCAATGAACGCACTGAGGACTTTTCTATAGGAGTAGCTGTTTTTTTTTTTTTCAGGGAAAAGTCTAAAAACTACAGATGTGCATTGATACGCATTGATGCACTCGTGTATATATGCACTTTTTCAGTTCTGCTGAAAGTGACGTAAATATCACTCTTCAAAGACGAACTTGGAAATGGCGCGAAAAAAACGTGAACGATTTTTATACCCGTAACCAATGGAGGCTGTTTTTCTAGATGGAAATTTTATGAAGTTTATCTAATCTAGTTTTCTCGCATTTTCCGTGCTCAAGTGATCCATTTCTTTTCTAGTTTAGAAATAAACAGTTTTCTGGAAAGAACTAACCAGAAATCAGTTCACTGCTCAACCGAAACGAGATAGACATGCTTCGAGTGTACCCAATAACAGTAGGATTACAATGCAAACTTACATTTGTTATAACAAGTTTTATTTTGCTATAACTAGACACATTCAGCAAGGGCTGTAGCATATTGGATAGAGTAAATGTTTAGAAATTAGAAGGGCTGGACTTCGAGCCCAATCAATAGATTTTTTCGAGCTAGAAATTGGCTAGATTTAGCTAATTTTGGATCAGAATTAGGATGAGAAATAAAGAAGTTAAAGAAATTCCCTGCTTTATTTAAATATTTCGAAAAGAGTTTTTGACCAGAAATTAGATTAGATACAAAGTATTTTAGGTCAGAAATAAAGAATTTTCTCGGTGTGGGTAGTTTCGAAATTTAAATTTAAATTTTAGATTTCCAGCGGAATTAAAACTTTATCTGTTGATCCAGTTTTCTCAAGTCTGGTTAAAGCTATCGAAAAAAGTCTCTCTTCGAATCGCTCTACAAATTCAATTCAACAAAATCAGTATTTTTTAATGGTTAACTACGCTTAAGTAATGTTTTAAGGTCGTATGTAATGTTTGTTGGTAATTGAAGTTTTGACAAACTATGAAATTTGGGCTGATAGTCCTGAAATCAGGGGTGGATTTATGGGGGAATAACGCTCTTCTGCTAGATATTCATTCTGCTATTGATGCTAGTTGTTCATTCTATACTCGTTTTCGGATTTCCTAGATATCCTTTTTAGATATAGTTCTGAATTAATCACGCTAGAAATAGTTTATTTGAGTGCAGAAAAAAATGCGGATTCCGCTTCTTTTTTTATGAATATGCTGTTAAAGTTGCGCAATCTGCTTACAAAACTGCGGAAACCAATTATAATAGCGGAGTTTTGCAATACTCGCTCGTTGCAGAATCCGCGACAGATTCATTTTGCCGACTAATTATAAGCTACTAGATATTTCTGCGCTGAATCCATGAATATTTCACAAGAGCAGACCACTTAAAGTTTGAAATATGTCTAAAGGTTTTTCTCTGGACTCCAGTAACATACATACATCAAAAGGTTCGCGTATACAGTTAACAGTTGGGCCTCGTAATGTTGGAAAATGGAAAAGAGAGTGTGTGTATGTATGGATTACGTTTCAAATGGCTAAGTTCACAAAAGACATAAAAAAGAAGATTTTCCCAAATAGTATAAACTTCATGGGTAACTTCCCAAATCACATAATTCTCAATTGACTTGTAAACAAAATTTTTCCCAAATGGCATAAGTTTCAAGGTTTCATTGTAATTCTACCGTTATCAATTTATCATTTTAACATTTTGTCATGAAGGAAAACACGTGAACAAGATTTGGAATTAATTGCCTCCAGACAAATGTGAAGCCACAAGTTTGTCGGAAAAGTTGCCCATCATAAGCTTATCAATAACCCAATCTTATGCTTTTCGCTTTTGAAAAAAAAACCTACAATTTTTAAAATAAATTTTCAATCAACATTTGAATTGACAACTTGACTAATTTTTTGTTTTATTGTTCACGAAAAACTTGTTCTCGATTTTTTAAAGCATTTATTGCATGAAAGTTATGCCATTTGGGAATTTTTAACTTTTATGCCATTTGGTAATTATGCCGTTTGTATGTAGGGCTACTCTAACACATTGGAGGGTGGACAGAGAGGGAGTGTTGTGGAGTACGCGTGGCTGACGGAGCTGAAGTTTCTGCCGCTGAGGGGCAATGGGTCAGTGGGACAACTGATGTCCCTGCTGGACGCCATCCACTCCCAGGTGTCTCTGCTGGCCATGGATCCCACCAGCCTACTACACACTGCACTGTTTGACTGCGGAAGGTGAAATAAACAGGAGCACCTCTAAGTGCACACCGTTAATCTGGATGCTAGATGGGATGAGACGCACTTTTACGCTTCAAGTTGAAACTAAATAGCTCCATAGTGACCGCTGGAAAAGACTGAGAAATAGATATGAAAAAGTGCTGATTGGGGACTTTTTGTGCGTCTAGAGGACGAACGAGTGGTAAAAGAGATGTGAATCCCACCGGCCTAAATCTCATATGCATATGTCGATGATTTCAAATAGAGCGATGCGATTGATTATGCGATTACGACACGTGACTTGAAAGAAAAAATCATTCTGAATAAAGTGTACTAACTAATTCGGTGGTCAAATTCCGAGACTTATTGCGATAAGAACGGTGCAACCCAAATTGGGCAATTTTTCGAAAACATTTAGGACTTTCTCCTCTGGGCCTGTGTGTAGTCATTCAATAACTAAGTACGCTGCCATATACCAACAATTGAGCTTTTAGAACATGTGACCGCAGGTTAGTGTTATTCATTTCGAGTGTGTTTCATTTGTGTATGTTTTATTCGTTTAGGCACTGTGTGCATCTGCAGAAAAAAGACAGCTGTCTATTCAACTCCACCTTGGCTGTCGGTGGCGAAGAGAACGGTGCCGGTGCGCCAGCCGGAGGAGGGGGAGAGGGAGGGGCAGGGGGCGTGGCGGGTGATGGGAGTGGAGTGTGCATGAGCACAGAGAGTGCCAAGTACAGGATGGTGCGAATACATGTGGACCAGGTGGACGTGAACTTGTTGGAGCCAGACATACTCACCAACATCAATGTGAATTGAACCACACAAATAGATTTAATCTCCCTTATGCTATCTATCCAAATTTCGATTCACTTGGACTTGTTGGAGCCAGACATACTCACCAACATCAATGTGAATTGAACCACACAAATAGATTTAATCTCCCTTATGCTATCTATCCAAATTTCGATTCACTTGAATTTGTTGGAGCCAGACAAACTCACCAACATCAATGTGAATTGAACCACAAAAAAAAATATTTAATCTCCAGTATGCTATCTATTCAAATTTCGATTCACTTGGACTTGTTGGAGCCAGAAAAACTCACCAACATCAATGTGTGAATTGAACCACAAAAAAAGGCTTAATCTCCACTATGCTATCTATTTAAATTTCGATTCATTTGGACTTGTTGGAGCCAGATAAACTCACCAACATCAATGTGTGAATTGAACCACAAAAAAAGGTTTAATCTCCACTTTGCTATCTATTCAAATTTCGATTCACTTGGACTTGTTGGAGCCAGATAAACTCACCAACATCAATGTGTGAATTGAACCACAAAAAAAGGTTTAATCTCCACTTTGCTATCTATTCAAATTTCGATTCACTTGGACTTGTTGGAGCCAGACAAACTCACCAACATCAATGTGAATTGAACCAAAAAAAGGTTTAATCTCCACTATGCTATCTACTCAAATTTCGATTCACTTGGATTTACTGGAGCCAGACAAACTCACCAACATCAATGTGAATTGAACCACAAAAAAAAAATATTTAATCTCCAGTATGCTATCTATTCAAATTTCGATTCACTTGGACTTGTTGGAGCCAGAAAAACTCACCAACATCAATGTGTGAATTGAACCACAAAAAAAGGCTTAATCTCCACTATGCTATCTATTTAAATTTCGATTCATTTGGACTTGTTGGAGCCAGATAAACTCACCAACATCAATGTGTGAATTGAACCACAAAAAAAGGTTTAATCTCCACTTTGCTATCTATTCAAATTTCGATTCACTTGGACTTGTTGGAGCCAGACAAACTCACCAACATCAATGTGAATTGAACCAAAAAAAAGGTTTAATCTCCACTATGCTATCTACTCAAATTTCGATTCACTTGGATTTACTGGAGCCAGACAAACTCACCAACATCAATGTGAATTGAACCACAAAAAAAAGATTTGATCTCCATTATGCTATCTATTCAAATTTCGATTCACTTGAATTTGTTGGAGCCAGACAAACTCAACAGCATCAATGTGAATTGAACCAAAAAAAAGGTTTAATCTCCACTATGCTATCTACTCAAATTTCGATTCACTTGTATTTCCGGAGCCAGACAAACTCACCAACATCAATGTGAATTGAACCAAAAAAAAGGTTTAATCTCCACTATGCTATCTACTCAAATTTCGATTCACTTGGATTTACTGGAGCCAGACAAACTCACCAACATCAATGTGAATTGAACCACAAAAAAAAGATTTGATCTCCATTATGCTATCTATTCAAATTTCGATTCACTTGAATTTGTTGGAGCCAGACAAACTCACCAAAACCAATGTGAATTGAACCACAAAAAAAATTTAATCTCCACTATGCTATTTATTTAAATTTCGATTCACTTGAATTTGTTGGAGCCAGACAAACTCACCAACATCGATGTGAATTGAACCACAAAAAAAATATTTAATCTCCACTATGCTATCTATTCAAATTTTGATTCACTTGGACTTGTTGGAGCCAGACAAACTCACCAACATCAATGTGAATTGAACCACAAAAAAAAGATTTAATCTCCACTATGCTATCTATTCAAATTTCGATTCACTTGGACTTGTTGGAGCCAGACAAAATCACCAACATCAATGTGAATTGAACCACAAAAAAAAAATTTATCCTCCATTATGCTATCTATTCAAATTTCGATTCACTTGAATTTGTTGGAGCCAGACAAACTCACCAACATCAATGTGAATTGAACCACAAAAAAAAATTTAATCTCCACTATGCTTTTTATTCAAATTTCGATTCACTTGAAATTGTTGGAGCCAGACAAGCTCACCAACATCAATGTGAATTGAACCACAAAAAAAACATTCAATCTCCACTATCCTATCTATTCAAATTTCGATTCATTTGGACTTGTTGGAGCCAGACAAACTCACCAACATCAATGTGAATTGAACCACAAAAAAAAATTTAATCTCCACTATGCTATCTATTCAATTTTCGATTCACTTGGACTTGTTGGAGCCAGACAAACTCAGCAACATCAATGTGAATTGAACCACAAAAAAAAAAGATTTAACCTCCATTATGTTATCTATTCAAATTTCAATTCACCTGAATTTGTTAGAGCCAGACAAACTCACCAACATCAATGTGAATTGAACCACAAAAAAAAGATTTAATCTCCACTATGCTATTTATTCAAATTTTGATTCACTTGGATTTGTTGGAGCCAGACAAACTCACCAATATCAATGTGAAATGAACCACAAAAAAAAGATTTAATCTCCATTATGCTATCTATTCAAATATCGATTCACTTGAATTTGTTGGAGCCAGACAAACTCACCAACATCAATGTGAATTGAACTACAAAAAAAAAGATTTAACCTCCACTATGCTATATATTCAAAGTTCTATTCACTTGGACTTGTTGGAGCCAGACAAACTCACCAACGTCAATGTGAATTGAATCACAAAAAAAAAGATTTAATCTCCATTATGCTATCTATTCAAATTTCGATTCACTTGAAATTGTTGGAGCCATACAAACTCACCAACATCAATGTGAATTGAACCACAAAAAAAACAATTTAATCTCCATTATGCTATCTATTTAAATTTCGATTCACTTGAAATTGTTGGAGCCACACAAGCTCACCAACATCAATGTGAATTGAACCACAAAAAAAACATTCAATCTCCACTATGCTATCTATTCAAATTTCGATTCACTTGGACTTGTTGGAGCCAGACAAACTCACCAACATCAATGTGAATTGAACCACAAAGAAAAAATTTAATCTCCACTATGCTATCTATTCAAATTTCGATTCACTTGGACTTGTTGGAGTCAGACAAACTCAGCAACATCAATGTGAATTGAACCACAAAAAAAAGATTTAACCTCAATTATGCTATCTATTCAAATTTCGATTCACTTGAATTTGTTGGAGCCAGACAAACTCACCAACATCAATGTGAATTGAACCACAAAAAAAAAAGATTTAATCTCCACTATGCTATTTATTCAAATTTTGATTCACTTGGATTTGTTGGAGCCAGACAAACTCACCAATATCAATGTGAAATGAACCACAAAAAAAAAGATTTAATCTCCATTATGCTATCTCTTCAAATATCGATTCACTTGAATTTGTTGGAGCCAGACAAACTCACCAACATCAATGTGAATTGAACCACAAAAAAAAAGATTTATCCTCCATTATGCTATCTATTCAAATATCGATTCACTTGAATTTGTTGGAGCCAGACAAACTCACCAACATCAATGTGAATTGAACCACAAAAAAAAAGATTTAATCTTCACTATGCTATATATTCAAAGTTCTATTCACTTGGACTTGTTGGAGCCAGACAAACTCACCAACGTGAATGTGAATTGAATCACAAAAAAAAGATTTAATCTCCACTATGCTATCTATTCAAATTTCGATTCACTTGGACTTGTTGGAGCCAGACAAACTCACCAGCATCAATGTGAATTGAACCACAAAAAAAAATATTTAATCTCCACTATGCTATCTATTCAAATTTCGATTCACTTGAAATTGTTGGAGCCATACAAACTCACCAACATCAATGTGAATTGAATCACAAAAAAAAGATTTAATCTCCACTATGCTATCTATTCAAATTTCGATTCACTTGGACTTGTTGGAGCCAGACAAACTCACCAGCATCAATGTGAATTGAACCACAAAAAAAAATATTTAATCTCCACTATGCTATCTATTCAAATTTCGATTCACTTGGACTTGTTGGAGCCAGACAAACTCACCAATATCAATGTGAATTGAACCACAAAAAAAAATTTAATCTCCATTATGCTATCTATCCAAATTTCGATTCACTTATCAAACCAGAGTGCAGACTTTTTTTCGGGTTAACAACTAGTTTAACAAGATCAGTTTAAAAATTTGTGGGTGAGTATTAGCTGGGTGGGTACTAAATTACTATTAACTACTGGTTGGGTGCTAGTTTCTACAGGGATGTTTCAGGTGAACTTGAAAGTTTTTAATTTTTTTTTACATAATTTTTTTTTGGCTCAACTTTGTCTGCTCAAAGATTGTCGGCCTTGTTTCCGCTTTGTAATTGTTCAGTTTCTAAATTGAATTTCAAACCTTTTGCTGAGCATATTTGGCTAGAACTCTTGTTTGATAAAAACGGGTATTATTAAAACGTTTGGTATTGAGTTGTTTAACTTTTTGAGACATTTTGGAAAATTTTATCTTTTCCCTTAAAAAAGTAGCTGTCTTCTGAAAAACCCTTTTACCGATTTTCGAGAAAGTGGTATTTGTAGCAGGATTTTCCTCATATTTTTATGCCGGCATACTCGTTTGGTCTCTTTGCTTTAACACTTTGTCTACAGCCTTCGAAAAATCTGTTGGGGGATGGAATATTTGACCTCTAACTTTGATTTTTTTTTCGTTTTCCCAGAAACGAACTTACCAAATCTAAAGGTTTTGTTTCACGGATTAGAGCTGATTTGGAAAACTCTACTCCTTTAGCGTCTACGCCAAAAAAAAATTACACATGAAATTTTGGTCCCGGAATGCAAAAGTTTTTAGTTTTTTTGTCCGTTTTTGAATTTTTTGACTTTTCACAAAAAGTAACCTTCCAAACCTGAGTGTGTAGGTTCAATGAAACAAGTTAAATTTTTCATATGTTATACTGGCAAGGCAACGGTCTTGATGATTAATCACAAACTTTTGATCTTCACTATGCTATACGAGGCCAAACTGTGCGCTGGAGAAACGCACAGTTTTGTGTCTTTACATTCCTGGAATCCACAGACAATTCTTTAAACATGCAAATGTTTTTTCAGAACTCTTATGCAGCTCCCCTCTTTCTTTCTTGTTTTATACCGGATTATGATTTTGTAAAGTATATTATACTAACTAATCATCCTGAAACCTAAATGAATACTGTTTTTCATCAGTTTGACTGGTCAATATCCGCATTAAACACTGATTGAAATTAGTTCATCCCAACCTAATGACACTTGTTTTAAGGTGAACTTGTTTTAAGGGTGGAAGAACAAAGTTCAGTCTCTTATTAGGTTGAATGAAGATGAAGTTATGAATGGTTATGACTGTCTGTTTCTGCCAGATACACCCCGTGCAAGTGAGTTGGTGCAACATGCACACTTCCCACATGTGTTTGGGGGGGAGTCTCAGAGTGGGCAGTCTGCAGCTGAAGCAGTTCTTCACCAGCCCCCATCTCAACAAGCCCTCCGCCGCCCTCCTCCCCCCGCCCAATAAGGTGAACAGTTTCTTCTTCTTCTTCTTCTTCTTCTTCTTCTCCTGTCCCATTCACTCTTTCAAGGCACACTCCAGTCCGAATAGGAATGAACTCTGGCGCTAAACTTTGTCTACGTTTGAGATGGATCTTAAAACTGGAACTTCCTATCGCTTTTCCAGAATTGGCAACTTAATTGATAGATGAAATTCAGATATCTGTGGCAGTGTATGTGTGTGTGTAAAAATGTTTATGTGCATGTTATAGTTATCATTGGTGTTTGGTGTGAATGTCTGTGTGTAATAATTTTTAATGCATGTGTGCAATATTTGTTTTTGTGTGCGTGTGAGTGTGTGTGTGTGTAATATTTGTTAATGGGTTTCTGTGTAAAGTTTTTAAGGTGTTTGTTTGTTTGTTTGTGTGTGTGTGTGTGTGTGACAAAGCTGATAGCTTTGAACACTTTGTGTCGAAGACACAATTTCACAAGTTAATTTTTTCATATGTTATACTGGCAACCGGTCTTGATGAATGATCACAAAACTTCACTATGCTATACAAGGCCAAATTGATCTTCACTATACAGAACTTGATCTTCACTATGCTATACAAGGCCAAATTCTGTGTCTTTATATTCCTGGAATCCAGGGACAAGTCTTTAAACATGTTTCAAGTTTTTTCGGAACGATCAAAGATATGAAAGGAAGAAAAAGAACAAATGGAGCGTCCTTGATGCGAAATCCGCTCACAATTCACAGAACACTTAGTTTGGACTCGTAAAAGTATCAGTTAGTTTAGATAACTAGCTATCATCTTGGATTTTTCCGACAATTTGCTCTAGTTTTTGCAATCACCGCCATATCCAAACAGATATAATTTTGTTGTTTTGATGTTGTCAGCGCGTTAGCTCTGATGAAAAAAATAATGGTGGTGTGCGTATTTGTGTGCGTGTGTGAGTATGTGTGTGATAAATATATTTATGTGTGTGTAATACTTTTGTGTGTCAGTCTGTATGTGTCAGTGTGTTTTTATTTATAATTATGTGTTTGTGTAATTTTTTATGGGTGTTTGTGTGTGTAAAATTTTTTATATGTTTGAGTGTAAAAGAATTGTTAATGTGCGTGTACTCAATTTTTTGGGGTTGTGATGTGTGTGTGCATTTGTAGTGATTATTAGTGTGTAATATATTAGTATAATAATAAATTTGAGTAATATATTTTAAGTGTGTGATATAAATGTTACGAGTCTATATTTTCGTTTGTGTGTTTCTGAGTGTTTACGTGATAAATGTGTGTGTATGTGTGTGTGTGTGTGTGTGTGTGTGTTTGTGGGTGTTGTTTTTGTCCAACAATTGTTATGGGCGTCTGTATGTGCGTGTGTGGGTTTGTAATAAATATTTGTGACTGTGTTTCTGAACGTGTTCGTGTGTGTGTGATTTTAAAAGTGTTATGGGGTTAAATGTGCGCATGTTTAATTGTGTGCGTGTGTGCATATTTGTAGTGTGTGTGTGTGTGTGTGTGTGTGTATGTGTTTGTGTGTGTGTGTGTGTACTAATTGATTTAACTCTGTCTGCGTGTAACGGTATGTGAGCGATAATTGTAAAAATGGTGGGTAAAATTTGTCATTGTGTGTGTAGTAATTGATATTGTTTTGTGTGTGTTCATTTAACTGTGTAAAAGTTATGTGTGTTTGTGTGTGTGTGGGCATTTATGTGTGGTGTATGTGTGTGTGTTGTTAGAATTGTTTTGGGTGTGTGTGCATGTGTCTATGTTTTTGTGTTGTTTATGTGGGATATCTTTTTACAGGTGATTGTGTGTGCGTTTTTGTGTGTGTAATTATAAACTGCTGTGGGTAAAAGTTTAAAAATTTATAATCAGTATGTAATAATTGTTATAAGTATAGCTGTTTGATTATGTGTTTTAGAGTAATAACTGTCACTGCACCTGTGTAATAATTGTTAATGTGTATATCGTTATAATAATTGTTATGGGTGTAGGGTGTATATATGTGCATGTGTATGTGTGAGTGATGGTTTGTGCGTGGTGTGTGTAATGATTGTTGTTTGTGTATGTGTGATTGTGTGTGTTATTGTTTGTTTGTATGTTTTTGTATTTATGTATATGTGTGTAATTGTTTGATAATAATTGTTATGGGTGTGTATAGGTGCACGCGTGTGCGTTTGTGCTTATTTTAGTGAAAGAATTCTTATTCTGAG